>NW_026558098.1:4050500-4372222 GCF_026930045.1 Uloborus diversus | reverse complement strand
CGCCACCCCCCTTGAATAGACTGTAAATCCGCCCCTGACTGTTACCCAAACTTGTTAAAACTTATGAGAAAAATAACTATTATAGAAATTTTAGGCCATTTTCTGCTCTATCTAAAGGTTTTAAAATAATTTTGATACATTCATAAGTAAAAAAGTTCTAAGAGTTTTTGTAAAGTGCTATTTTCATGAAAAGTCGACTCTGCAGCTACTGAAAAGTAATCCCCCCCCCCCCCAAAAAAAATTCTGAAGTTTAAAAAATTTTTAAACCACTGTTTCAGACTCTCAATATAACAGTTAAATAACAGGGGAAAAATTTCAAAAATCGAAAATACAGTATGAGCCACTTAATGTGATCACGGTTAATGTTATCATTTGCTTAATATTATCAGAATCACGAAGTCCCGGAACACTTGTATATTAACACGTGTTAAAAAAGTCGGATATTGTGATCTGTGTCTTCGCTTATTGTTATCACTTTTTCATAAACTTTGAATTTCCCCCCCTTTTTTCTTCCTCAATCAACAGAAATGCAAAGGCTTACGCTGACATGTATCTTCCGGGAAAATAAGTTTCCTTCTTATCAGCAAAGCAGAAGAATTTTTCTCCCTGTTCAGTTACACTAAAATCTTCACTCTAAACGGTCAGACATTTTAGCCATGGAGAAAGAGTGCAATGATTAAACAATTTAACTTTTACCGAAAAATTTAACACACTTTGACAATTTAACCATAATGAGTCAGAGCAGTACAACTAAAATTTTCTCAACCATTGCTTTGTAAGTAAGAAACAAAAAATCATTACGAGATTGAAATCAAAGTGAAGCTAGATAAAAATTTAATCGAATCTGCTTTAAAACTGTGGTTTACAAATGTCAGAGAAAAGGATGCGCGAGTAACCGGTCGGTTAATGCAGAAAAAACTCCACTCTGAAAACCTTTTTTCTTGCTATCAAAATGGGCAAAGGCTTTGTAGTATCTGATGGATAGTTTAGTCGATGAAAAAAGAAAGAGCTATTCCGTTCTGATAAGTTTAAACTACGTTTAATTGAGTCATTGTAATTTTAATTTGCACTTGTAAAAATAAATGCTCCTTATTGAAAAAACATAATTTTGTGCGTCCTTGATTCTTTTCGGCTATTGTTATCAATCGGTTATTGTTATAAAATTATATTTGTCCCAAAGTGATCACATTAAGGGGCGTCTATTGTAGCGTATAATATTTTTTTCTTTTCCTGTATGATTGATTTCACAAGGATCGACCCTATACGTTTTTTCAGCTCGTGTCTGAGATGCATATTTTATTCAAAGTGGCTATGAAAATTTGAACAGGATTGAAACTTTTTTTTCAGCACAAATTCAAAGTCCATCGTTAAAACAGGAAATATCATACTATCCCTTCACGGCTTTTACAAGGTGAATCCCAGAGGTCAAACCAAGTGATTTACTTCAATTATTATTTTTTTAATTAATTGTAACCCAAGTTTAAGAAAATTGCCTCACCTGAGACTATTTAATCTATGGTTGTCGTTTCCGAAAATTTAGGGCTGACAACACATTCTAACATAAAACCTGAAAAATTATTAAAAAAAAAAGAAAAAAAATAATTTGAATTTTGACCTCTTGAATTCAAATTATGTCTTTCACAATCACGAGTGTGTGTGTGTATGTAGGCATGTGTGTTTATGTGTGTGTGTGTTTGTGTGTGTAGGCATGTGTGTTTGTGTCAGTGTGCAGGTATGAGTGTGTGGGTAGTTGTGTCGTGTGTATGGGTGTTTGTGTGTGGTAGGGAATGTGTATGTGTGTGTAGGCATATGTGTTTGTGTCTGTGTGCAGGCATGAGTGTGTGGGTAGTTGTGTGTAGGTGTGTGTATGTGTAGGTGTCTGTATGTATGTGTGTGTGTTTGTGTGTAGGGGGTATGTGTATGTGTGTAGGCATGTGTGTTTGTGTCAGTGTGCAGGTATGAGTGTGTGGGTAGTTGTGTGCATGGGTGTTTGTGTGGTGGGGAATGTGTATGTGTGTGTAGACATATGTTTTTGTGTCTGTGTGCAGGCATGAGTGTGATGAGTGTGTGGGTAGTTGTGTGTAGGTGTGTGTGTGTAGGCGTCTGTATGTATGCGTGTGTGTGTATGCATGTGTTTGAGTGTGTTTGTGTATGTGTGTGTTTGTGTATGTGTGTAGTTGTGTATGTATGCGCGTGTGTGTAGGACATGGATGCAACCTGGAGACAGAATAATTTTTGTATGCAATTTTGAACTTTTTACATGAGGGGGAGGGAGGGTTTTAAAAATTTCAGATTGTTTCCAAAAAATTTTACTTGAGTTTACTCTTACCCCTGGCTATGACCCCCCCCCCCCCAAATGAAATCCTGTATCTGCCCCTGCCTCTATTTTTTGTAATATAAGGTACCACCAAATTTAGTACAGATATGTTAATACAACGTCAAGATATATTTTACTGCTTCTGCGATATAAAATAAGCTCGGGGGGGGGGGGGGAGCACCAAATTAATGCCATGCTCAGTGTCTTCTATAACATTAGTCAGGCCCTGGACATACAGATTTAAACAGGCATTATTGACTGTAATTTGCTCTCTTATATGCTTCAAGTAAACTGCTTGTGATTGAAATTATCATGTGCTTCAAGAAGAAAATGTCAGAATTTTACTTGCCAATATTACTTAGATTTTGTACCGAGTGGCATAACGAGGGGGGGGGGGGGGCTCGCCACAGGTGTCACCTGGCTGGGGGTGACACTTAAAGTGGAATTCCAAGGTTTCGGAAATATATAAAGCTAAAAAGCAGTTTTAAGACTACAAATTTTTTTCGAGAAAATCTATAATATCTGAAAAATATATGCACAGAGAATATTGTATTTTTTGCATAACAACAATAACTGGTTTGAAATTAATGAAAAACAATATAATACTCGAATTTCACGTAAACAATATAAAGTTATAAAACCAAATAAAACGATTTTTAAAAAGCAATTCTTTTACTTGGCACCGCGGCTGTTTAATGAACTAACGGAAGATGTTAGGAATGAGAAGAACTTCAAAAAATATAAACAAGGGGTCAATGAATATATACAAAATAATGACATTCTATCAATAATTAACTTTTAGCTGATAAAATATACTGGCTTGCCAACCGGGGGGGGGGGATTTTGTATTGTATTTTTTATACTATTGAATGTTTCAATGCGAGTTATTGTGTTTTTTTTTTCTGGAGTCAAACAGTCCAATAATTGTTCTGTGTAAAATTTTTACTACTTGTGTAAAATTAATTGGTAAATATTACTGTTAATACATATTTGTGTTTGTACTCCATACTAAACCAATTAAAAAACACTGCGGACAGTGCCTTTGGCGCTCTTTAGTGTTGAATTTACTACTAACTCATGTTGAACTAAAGTCAAGATTTTCGTAATGTTTTATTATGACGTTTGTAATTTATGTTTTATAATTTGTAAGTTTTTTAACTTTACTTTATTTTGCTTACTGTTATGTATGTGTATTTTGTTTTGTTAATAAATCTTATCTTATCTTAAAATGTGAAAAACTTCACTTGGGGCACCCCAGAGCCCCCCCCCCCCCCTCTCCATCTTACATCATGTAGTGAATATTATACTCAGAATTAGGTTCATATTGTCAAAACTTAGGCCTAGTAGTAACTTCCTCTTTAACCGAGAAACTGAAAACCATTAATTTCCTCTGTTTGAGGTACGTTTGAAATTTAATTTTTACACCTCGCAACATCCCTGCATATATGCCTCTAGAGTAAGTTACGTAAAAAGCCTTTCATATTTTTTATTACTAACCCACTTAAAATTTTGATAGAACGCAAGTGTAATTGTTTCTGAAAATTGTATAAATTTCATGTTTTCATAGAACATTAGAACTTTTTTTTGGCTGTGATGGCAACAGTACGTCCCTAGTGTTTTCCTTCTTTGCTCGTGCGATAATAATTTGGATGCACAAAAAGTGATCGTAAAAGTCAGTCTACATTGGATGAATATTTTTATTTACTAGCTGCGTCGCCCGGCTTTGCACGGTGTATCTCGCACATAAGAGAATGTGATAAGAACATAAACATAAGTCATACGAACATAAGTCAAGTGATGCGTGTTCAACAATTAGGCTTCAATTAGAGGGGGAAAAAAAAACAAGAACACTGCAAAATTTTCCGTCAAAATAATAATTTTTAAATTAAGCTGTCGGCAAATGAAAAAGTCCCGAATAAATTAAATGCAACCCTCCCATAAATACAACTAAAATCCTTGATTGTCTTCTATTGGCAGTATTAAAAAAAATAATAATCTCTACTAATAATAAAGCTGAAAGTCTCTCTGTCCGGAGGATGTCTGGATCTCTGTGACGCTCATAGCGCCTAGACCGTTCGGCCGATTTTCATGAAATTTGGCACAAAGTTAGTTTGTAGCATCGGGGTGTGCACCTCGAAGCGATTTTTCGAAAATTCGATGTGGTTCTTCTTCTATTCCAATTTTAAGAACAAAAATATCATAAGATGGACGTGTAAATTACGAAATTATCATAACGTGGAATCGTAACATGGGCACAAGCCAATTGGCGAGATACGAAATGATCATAACGTGGAACCGTAACATGGGTACAAGCCAGTTGGCGAGAAAATTCACCATACATTATTTGTAAATATGCAGGCGAACCAAAAGACCTTTTAATTTTTCTATTACGGGCAAAGCCGTGCGGGTACCACTAGTAATAAATAAGAAAATAAATGGCCGAAAATAATCGAAAGGGGGAAATTTGGCCTCAAAGCAAAAGCAAGAGTGTTATTTGTTCACAGTCGCGAAAAACAAATGGCAACCGATCTTTCGTCTCAATGGTTTTATTCACGCCAATTTAAACTGAGCTCGTGGCAAACGATAAATTTATGATTTGATATTGATATTCCATAAAGCTTAAAAATGCTTATAACTTTTCTCCTGGTGATTTTTACAGACTCGGTTTTCTTTGAAACTCGAAAGGAGTAAATCCACTTCAGGGGTATTTTCCGCGGGCTTTCGTAGGAGACCTAATTCAAGAAAATCCGATGATTATTTCGGGTGGAAAAAGCTATTTAATGCCGTTTTCTGATCCTAAAATTAAAGTTCAAACGGTTCGATTCTCTTTTGCAGGGTTCGTACGCCCTTGAAAAACCTTGAAAAGTGCTTGAAAAAAAAAGTTCATTTTCAAGTGCTTGAAAACCTTGAAAAAGTTTTAAAACCTTGAAAAAGTTTCTTAGTGCTTAAATTCTCTCAAAAATCAACGAATTGTGCTTACCAGGAAACATCACGATCAAGGAAATTCAAAAAAATTCCAAATTGGTGGCATTCGAAAGAGCATTGGAAAACATGTTTATGGCACTGAAACTACGTGCCCTCGTGACCACGTTATCGAAATATGATGTCTTAAAAATTGCCAAAATTTTTAGTAAAGTCGCCAAATTTAGCGAGTTTTGTTCAGAAATGGAAGGTACGGCGCGAATTCAACATCTGCATCTGACAAGACATTTCACTTCCATATTTGGTCACCACCAAAGCGCGTGAGAAATATCGCATTAATTCTTTACTCGGGGTGACTACCATGGCGCGGGGTTTCGTGGCACAGATTGCGGCATTAAAATTTTTAGGGGCTTGTGTTCCAGGATATTAACGTGCAACTGTATAGGGGAAAACGCCACAGCCCGAAATATTTGTTTTATTTTATTGTAAAAACAATGGAATTTTTTGTTATTCTTAAGACTGTCTGTTAAAAAACTGATGTTTAAAACTTTTATGCTTCTGCGGGTGAAATATTTCCACTGAAAGAGTTTATTCGATGATGAAACCGTTTTGAAAAAAATATGATAACCGTAGAGAAACGGTAAACACACTTTAAAGTCTTTTTTTTTTTTTTTTGAAAAGTCGTAAATCTAAGTCTTCAAACAGTATCTAAATACGAGGAAAACGACATTTTTAAAGATTTCAAACCATGTTCTCAAATTAAAAAAAAACGATTTCTGTCAGTTATTTCCAGTGTGTTTTTCGTTATGTGTATCGTTTTCAAGTTATGTGTAAACCCTCTGACAAGTCAAATAAAAAAAAACTGTATTGATTTTTATTTTGCTCGTATTTGAATTCCCTTTTAACGTGAAACATAATTGGTAAAAGTGACTTCAGTATTTTTAAAAATGACTAAATAACATGCAATATGATGTGCATTTACGTTATAGCGACTTTCAGTTGCAGTGACAGACTTTTTCGAACTACAGGGGTTGTTGTAATGAACGTCGACTATAAAATTTTTGATAAGAATCTGTTATGAAGTAATTTCCGACATCGTTAGTTTTGCTGTGCAAATTTTTGACATTTACTATCCGTTGTTTTCTTTTTTTTAGTTATTATTTTTTTCGATTTTAAATTAAACATTTTCGCTAGCAGTGGTCAGACAATAAAACTTCATGAATGATAATAACTTTTGAAAAAATAAATAAGAGCTGGGATACTACAATCCATGATCATGTTCTTTCAACATCAAAAACTGTCCATTTTATTTTCAATATATAAGCTTTAATAAGCATGTTTTTTTTTACTTATTCATATTAATTCTCGTACATAATTATTAATTACTTACAACACATTTCATTACAAGAGTACAAACTTAAATTAGTTAAGTAAAACACACTTGAAATGCACTTAAATTCTGAAATGCATTATTATCACGATTACAAAGTTAAATCCTACGTTCAATTTCGTTATAAAGTTGTAGCTCCTCTGGATAAAGCTCACTAGTTTCCATTTCACAGGCTTCATAGTTACTTTTTAATTTTACCCACACAAGTAAAGGGTTAATTCGAAACATCGTTTACGCGCTTTGCATATGACCAGAAATGGAAATGAGAGTCTTGCTAGACGCAGGCGATGAAATCACGTGGTATTTTCCATTTCTTGCCAAGTCTTTAAATTTGGCGAATTTTCGTAAGATTTCGACAGACTTTGACCCCCCATATCTCAAAAACAAAAGGACGAGGGCACGCAATATTTGGGTCAAATTTTTTTCTAAAGATGCTCTTTCGAATGCGACCATTTTTAACTTTTTTCATGATTACTGAACTCGTGATGTTTCCTGGTTAGAAGTTCTAAAAAAGTATTTCACCAATGCAATTTTCTGAACATGTGTTCAGTATGCAACATCGCGAAAAATTGCTTCCGTGTTTGGGATTTCAATCCTTTTGCATTTTGTAAATATTTTGATGTTTTTTACAACCGAAAGATATTTTGACATATGGTACCTTAGATTAGTTTATTTTTTGTTTAATTTCATTAATTAACAAATAAATTAATTTGGAAACCATGACAACATTGAACTTACTCGGATTTCGCGGAAAATTGCTCTTGTGTTTGAAATTTCAATCTTTTTGCATCCTGCAAATATTTAAATATTTTGGCTAATCAAATGTTAGTTTTGCATATGCTACCTTAGATTAGTATATTTTTTGTTTAATTTTAATAAAAAACAAATAAATTTATTTCATGGGAAACATGCCACGTCGAACGAACTCAGACTTTGCAAAAAATTGCTTCTCGTGTTTGAAATTTCAATCTTTTTGCATCTTGCAAATATTTAAATATATTCACTAATCGGATGTTATTTTCATATTTGCTACTGTAGATTAGCATATTTTATGTTTAATTTCAGTAAAATATAAGTTTATTTTATGGGAAACATGACAACATTAAACTTAATTCGCGAAAATTTGCTTCCCTTGTTTGAGATTTCAATCCTTTTGCATTTTGTAAATATTTTTATATTTTTGGCAATTAGTAGTTATTTTGACACTGCTACATCAGATTAGCTTATTTTATTTTTTATTTTAATAACTAAAGAGTTAAAAAATTTATTACCTTGGTCTTGTTTAATTATTTGCTTATTTATTTTTGCAATTTTGAATGATTATCTTTACCTAATTTTTGGTCATAACAGATTTTTTTTTCTAAAATTTAAATTTCAGCAGTTGAGCACCTAACAAATTAACTTAAAGTTTGTATTTTAAATATAAAGTTGATTTATATAATTTTATTTATAAGTACATCATTTTTTTATGTCTGCTAAAATAAATAAGGTGTATAACAGGGGTGGTTGTGTTATGATTATATTCACTTGAAATCCAGTAGTGTTCGTTTTTATGCTTTTACCTCCCTACATCTCCAATTTTCCCCTTTTCCTCAAATGTTCAAAATTACTACTTTATTAAGGTTGTGGGTACTTGGAGCTTACTGAAAGAGGCTTTAATCAGCAAAGGGGTAGATAGCTTAAGGAGGGTCATTCATCTTCATTTGGATCTAATAAATTGACCAGTACCAGCCTAGCTAGGCCCAGTGCCTGTTGCTGGTTATCAACAGGCACTGGGCATGGTATTTCTATGCAGAATATTTTGACTTAATAAACTATTTTATGAATTGTATGCATAGCAAAAGTTGTTGTACATATGTATATTCAAGTAATAGGGGTCTTAGTTTTAAAAATTATTCCCCCCCCCCCACCCTCGCCCCATTTTGCTCTTTGAAACTTTCAGGTAATTTTTTATGAACTTACAAATCACAATTACACCTGAATATTATTGCCTTTCTAAATTTAAATTCTAATTTCAACAATAACCCATTTTTTCGCAAAATGAAACTACTTTTGTCATAATATATGTCAACTTCTTGTGAATCTTTTCAATTTCGAAATATGGCTCTATAAATCTGAACTTGCACATTTATTGTCTATTGCAAGTTAATCAATGAAAGCTGAATAGGCTCAAGTTTGCATTCAGAGTATTTATCACTGCTTAAGCTGCTTTTGTATATTTTGAAGTGTAGAGACTGGACTGTGGACTTTCATAAACTTTTCTTACTTCCTAATTTTTAAATTTACTCGAGGACAGTTGAAATGCCTTATTGGCTGAACAGCTAATAAATGCATACGAATAATTGATTTGCATACTTATAAATGATTTGCAAACCTAATATTTTTAGAACTTAATAGTGCAAACTGAAATAACTTTCTGGGTAGTGTTTTTGTCCTAACCACCCTTATATTGTATTAAACCACTGTATAGATATTGGAAATAAATGTTGAAACCGAGGGGGGGGGGGAGTGACTTCAAAAACTCCTCTCTGGCAATGCCATTGAACTTGGGTATTTTAGTTTCTTCCCATAAAAGCACTTATGAAAGGTTTTTTTTTAAGTATTAATTTGCTGATTCTAGAAATTATACAAACCTCTGACTGCTGCAACCTTTGAAAAACCTCAAAATTAAACCTCATGGTATCTGCTTCTCTTCATGACCAAACTTTTCAAACATTTTCAGAAAAACTTTCAACGCAGTAGATCTTTCATCAAAGCGTCTCTCGTTGTAGAAAAAGCAATTTTGTTTTCCTATACTTTTTTGTATTATTGCCTTATTTCTATGTGTTTGTAATAAATGAAATCTGCATACAATATTTTTAGTACAAATTTATGATATTGCCTTGAAAACAAAATTTTTTACCTTGAAAAGTACTTGAAAAGTGCTTGAATTTTTTTCTGCCTAAAGGGTATGAACCCTGCTTTTGGTACTCGACCCCCCCCCCCTCACCCGCTGCGGATTTGCATAAGGAACATACATATACCGTACTTGCCAACTCTACTGCTTTTAAAGGGAGACTCCCGTTTTTTGTTCCCATTTCCCGATTTCCCGGTTTTTACGATTTTCTCCCGTTTTTTCAGTCAATCATCAAAAAGTTTCACTTTCTTCTCAATAGATGACGCCCTTTTCTAGTCTACCAATGTCAGGGAATAAGAATTTTTCCAATTAATAACTCATTTAGTAAAAATTAATTTTTTAGAAGCTTTCCACATTGCATGTTCAACGAAGCACGTGCTTTGCCGAAAATTGCAGCATATTTCAATCTTTTTGCATCTTGAAAATATTTCAATTATTTTGAAAGTTTGAAGCTATTTTAACATGTGCTACCCTATACCTACTTATTATATATATTATTTTCATTATATATTGATTTCTTTCTTTTTTTTTCGGATTTTAGGAATTAAATTTTAGTAGCTACTTTTTTGGAAGAGACTGGGGAAATGTACAGAACTTTAAGCAAGTTCACTACTTATTATTAGGTTTTTCCTTTGCAGTGTGTTTTTCTTGCTGCTACCAATTAGCTTACATCTGCGAAAATCCCCATTTCACTTTAAATTTAGTGTTTATGTTATTTAAAACCACAATTAATAATTATGTTGTGAAGATATGCCGCTGGTGAATTACCTATGTACCTCTAGTGGAATCTCCTTTTTTTGAGCAATCACGATTGCTTATTGTTCTCATTTGACTGTTTTGATGTCCTATCATTTTATTTTCCCACCGCCACCCTCCGCACCATCATCGTCGACCCGGTCCTCACGATGTTGCTCCTATAGCAAAGCCGTCTCCAGGTTGCATCCATGTCCTACACACACTCGCATACATACACAACTACACACACATGCGCGCACATACACACACACACAAACACCTACACACATACACATACCCCTACACACAACACATATACCCCTACACACAACAAGCATACCCCTACACACAACACACATACCCCACACACACACGCCACACACTTATCCCCCCACACACACATTCATACACACAACTACCCACACATTCATGCCTGCACACAGACACAAACACATATGCCTACACACATACACATACCCCTACACACAACACATATACCCCTACACACAACACCCATACCCCACACACAAACACACACGCCTACATACACACACTCGTGATTGCGAAAAACATAATTTGAGTTCAAGATGTCAAAATTCAAATTATTTTTTTTCCTTGTTTGATTTATTATGTAATTATAAAAATTGACAAATATTGCTTACAAATCTTATTGAGTATACTTTTTCTTCTTTTCCGTAACTCATAGCATTTTTGTCTTGTTTGATTTCAGACTGTGAACTCTGGCTTACGAACAGTCGCCGAAGAAAGTCATTTAAGAAACATTTTCAGGGAATTTCAGCTCAGATTGCAAAACCCAAATGAACTGATGGTCGACTCATTGATTGGTCCAGGAGAAAAAGAGATCGCATTGGAGGATCAGAGTGCGACGAGCACCGAAATCAGTCCGGGATGTTTTTCCGGTAAATACGAAATAAAGCTCTGTGCTTTATATTTCTCAAAGATCTGCTTAATTTCTCTCAACAGAAATCCATTAACTAGCAAGAAATAAGTGTTTGTACTCCAACAGAAATATGTTTTCCCTTATGATGGAAAACTCATGTTTCTATGAATACTGGTGAAATAGTGTCTCTGCTAATGACAGCAAATAATACTTTCAAGTATTCTTCTCGATAAAGTCCCTTGTTCTGATTATTTCTGTACAAAAGTATTTTTTCTCTAATGGCCTGCCATTTTGTTGTAACAGCTTTCTGTGTCCAGAACTAATCACAACACTTAAGACTATCTGGACAGAAACCCCAAACACAGTATTTGGGACGATCCTGACCTTTAATATTCTTGTCAAGTTTGTGAAATGGTTTTGTGTCTTTCAATCGAATATACAAAAACAGAAGATAATCCATACACTTTTATGTAACGTCATTTCTGCAGAATGTCCGTGCTTTAAAACTGGGAAAAGATGAATAATGACATCCAGATAGAGAAAGTGAGATATATCTGATGGGGTTCGAAAATATTAACTTGTGCTTCTAACCCACCACAACAGTTACGTATTGGGCATTTTGCCATGCCGCAGGTGTTATAGGAAACCGATAATGAACTTTTGAAACATCGTTTTTTTTAATTTAATTTGGATCAGATGAAAACGAGTTCTTCATCCCAACAAAGCCCTCTCAAAGGAAACAGTTCTTGGTAAAATCAAATGAAATACATTTCAGACTTTTGGTTGAAAAAACTGGGCTTCTGCGATAAAATCTAAGAAGTACTAGTATAAAGAATTTGTTCGGTTTTATATTCTTAAAAACATGTTTCACAGTTTACTGAGCTAACAAATATATGAACTACAGTGACGCACCGTTTATACGTTTTTGAAGGGACTGTACGAAAAAAGTGTACGAATGAAAAAACGTATAATAGATATAGGTTAATGTGTATTAGACTCTGCAGGGACCTATTTTAAAAACGTATAAAGGAGAAACGTAGAAACGGTGCTTTACTGTATTATGTAAAACCCTATTATGGACTTTTTGTTTCCTAAATAAAATCCTTTATAATCCCTTAATGACTAGGAGAGCTTTTGAGGATCCAACTTCGTGCAAATCCGTCACCTTGTGAGTTTTGTGTGAAGGATCATTTTCATACAGCTCCGCAATGGAATTTCTGTCCGGGATAAAACATGAATCTAAAAACTTGTGTGAATTCTGTTTGAAAGTTTTTGCTTCCGCTACCGAGTTCAAAAGACACATGAGGGTCCATACTGGCAACAAACCATTTGCCTGTGAAGTTTGTAGTAGAGCTTTTTCTCGAATTGCACACCTAAAAGAGCACGTAACAGTTCATACTGGCGAAAAGTCCTTTTCCTGTGATGTGTGTTCTCAGAAATTTTCTTTTGCCATAAGCCTGAAACGACATCTGAGAACCCATACCGGCGAAAAACCATTTTCCTGTGAAGTGTGCTCAAAAGAATTTTCTAATATTACTCACCAGAAAGAACACTTGAGAACCCATACCGGCGAAAAACCCTTCTCCTGTGAAGTATGTTCTAAGAAATTTTCTCATGCCAATACCCTGAAAGATCACCTGAGAACCCATACTGGCGAAAAACCGTTCTCCTGTGAGGTATGTTCAAAGGAATTCGCTCGTATTTTTCACCTAAAAGAGCATTTGAAAACCCATACTGGCGAAAAACCATTCTCCTGTGAGGTATGTTCTAAGGAATTCACTCAAACCGGATCCCTGACAAGACACTTGAAACTCCATACTGGCAAAAAGCCATAGTTGTGTGAAGCTTGCCCCTAAAGAGTTTTATCACATTCATCAACTGCAGAACCACTTGACACTTCATTCTGATAAGAAGCCGTTTTCATGTGAAATAGAAGTTTCCTATGCAGTTCCTAACGAATTTTCTCGACAAGAAAACCTGAAAAACCACACCTAAAAGAGCATTTAAGAACCCATACCGGCGAAGAGTCATTTTCCTGTGAGGTATGTTCTAAGAAATTTTTTCATATTACTCACCTAAAAGAGCACTTGAGGACCCATACTGGAGAAAAACCATTCTCCTGTGAGGTATGTTCTAAGGAATTCTCTTACGCTAAAACCCTGAAACAACACCTGAGAACCCATACTGGAGAAAAACCGTTCTCCTGTCAAGTTTGTGCTAAAGCATTTTCTCAAATTTCTCACTTAAATCAACACCTCGGAACCCATACTGGCGAAAAACCATTCTCCTGTGAGTTATGTTCTAAGGAATTCTCTCAAGCCGGAACCCTGACAAGACACTTGAAACTCCATACTGGCAAAAAGCCGTATTTGTGTGGAGCTTGCCCTAAAGAACATTCTCACATTCATCAGCTGCAGAACCACTTGACAGTTCATTCTGACATGAAGCCGTTTTCATGTTGAGCCGCTATATAGACAGGCCGACGCATCAGCTTAAGTTTAGCCATTTTTGATCGGATTTTTCATTGTTGCGCTGCTAGGGTTACCACATAAAAGTTTCGGATTTCGCCAAATGTGCCGAAAATATTATTTTATTTAATAGACAACTCACGTGCCGCTAATAATTGCTCACAGTGAACAATCACCAAACGAGATAACTCGCCAGAAAAGACAACTACTCAAACACGCGCTCCGATCCAAATTTGGCTGATCTTAAGCTGATGCGCGGGCTCGTATATATAGGGGCCTTATTTTCATGTGAAGTGGAAGTTTCTTATGCAGTTCTTAACGAATTTTCTCGACAAGAAAACCTGAAAAAGCTTTAAACGGTGAATACTGGCAAAGAACAATATTCACGCGAAGTTTGTTCTGAAGAATGTCTCAAGCAGGAATTCTGAGAAGACACTTTAGAAAAATGCATTCTGATAAAAATCCATGTGACTGTGAAATTGGATCTACAGTTCTTCAATCAACAGTGGAGAATTCATTTAAGCTCAAAAGCATATTCCTGTGTGCTAAGAAATTTTCTCAACCCCTCCCCTCCCCCAAATTTAATTTCGTTTGAGTTCGATCTGACGAAAAACTGATCGTGTGAGAATACTCAGAATGACTGTCCTGATGAAAACCTGTGAAGTTCGTTCTGAACTCTGAAAAAAAAAAAAAAATCTTCACCACTCCTAACTTCTTTAAAAAGCACCTGTTAAGTGTGTTCTAAAGAATTTTCTTGACAACCTGATAGGATCTTTGAGAACCCATATTAGTGAGAAGTCTTTTTCCTGTGAAGGGAGTTCTAACTCTCTGTTAGGGAACTCCCAAGCTGCAAACTTGAAAACATACTGGATATTCCATTTAGGGTGAAACTATGGTTCTGAGTTTAAAATAAAGTGAAAATCTTGTCGAAAGAGCTTTTCAGAACTCTTTCTTTTTAAAACTGAATGTGAAAGACAAGCAATGTTAACATTACCCATTAAAAATAACGAGTCTTCGACTTTGCTCTTTTAGGAAATCTTTTGCCCCATTTTCTATACGTTTTTTTCTTTTATTGTCAATAAATACTTTAAATAATACATTTTCTTGTTTTTATTGCCTCATGATATAGTTTTACTTCCCCTACAGTGCTCTGAATTTCCCTTTGCATTTATCTAGTAACATGTTATGCACCCTTCCGCTCAAATTTGACTTAAACTTTGTGGGAAAATCCTTGATTTCAATGCAAAAAAAAAAAAAAAAAAAACGATCATTTTTCATGTGGGCATTTACTAGTTTAATCTTAACAGAAAAGAAATAAAGTCATTTTGAACTGCGCACATAGACACAAATGTTTCTCTTAGAACTATTTCTCCTCTTCCCCCCTCTACTCTCATTACACGGATCCCAAGTTATTGTGCAAGGATCACGTGATATTTAAGAAATGCAATGATCCTCGTCCGATTAAGATATTGGAGGGCCATAGGCATATCAGTTTTTCGGGGCCCCTCACAATTTTAATCTTAAAAACCAGTCGCATTCTGTAATAATTGCATTCCAAAAGGCCAGATGCTCCTGGAGAATTAATTTAAGAGTTTTTTTTTTTGTGTACTTAACTTTTCAGTATGGGTCTTCGAGAAACGTTCCCCTTTCCAGGCAAAGACAAGTTCCTTTGCGTGTTTCTTAGTCTGAATTCGTGCGGAGTTACGTTCCCAATTGAGCTTTGGTGGCATTGCAGGGTTACAATCGTCGCATTTCAGATAGAAATATGCTGATATTCAAAAGGATAACTTTTCTGATCTTGGTACAGGTTCACTGTAGGATTAATCACTGAAGCATGTCGTTTTGTGAAATTCTGGATACCAGTTGTTTAAGTTCAAAACATCACTATGTGCAGGTTGGACAGTAGGAAAGCGGAAGTATTCGATTTTCTAATTTAATTTTTATAAGATAGAATAACAGACATGAACATCATCTGTGAAAAAAAAAACGAAAATTAATTTGAATTCTGAAATTTTGAATTCAAATTATGTTTTTCGCAATCACGAACTGAGACAGGACCCTACTCATAGGAGTTATTGTTTATAGAAACAGCTCCTATCCCCCCTCAAGCCTGCCTCTCCTCCTGGGCGGTTACGTGTGCATAGTTGTGTGTGTAAGTGTGTAGGCTTGTGTGTGTGCGTAGATCTGTGTGTATGTACGTGTGAGCGTGCGTGTGTGTAGGACATGGACGCGTCCGACCAAAAGAAGCGGATAGCTCAGGACCGGAGCAGCCGCGCCGCCTGCAGAGGCCGGTGGGCGGTGGTGCTGGTGTCCCTGGTCCAAGCTGAAAAAGGCACGGACCTCAAAAACGGTCAAATGAGAACAATAAGCAATCGTGATTGCTCAAAAAAATTGCAATACGATGAGTACTTGTTAAAACAAAAAAATAATTTTAAAGTTCAAACGACACTGAAATTTTCACCCTACCTTGGACTTTATTGCTCTTTGAATTTGGTGACTGAAAGACGGTATCAGCGCGCACATAAGAGCAGTGATCTGTCTTCGTCAGTGACAGTAGGACAAAGTGGGGCTAACAGGTTCTCACAGCCTTGCCCAGTTAACTTTGCCCGAAGTACAGAATTGTCAAATTTCCGTACTGCCTTAATCGGTAATAGTCGCCAAGTAATGCATTTTTAAAAATTTCAGTCTCGTTTTCTTTGAAAAAAGTTTCATAGCACTTTTGATATCATATTGCTGACACCTGTGGTAAATTATTGTCCTCCCTTTCGACGAGTCCCCTCTTTATAATGAATTCATTAACCTAAATTAATTGAAATCGGAAAAGAAACAATCTGAGAGGAAAAAACTAATAGCTGCAATAGAAGTCTACGGTAGGAGGTTTAACTAGAGCACCTATATATACAGGCAAACGCATCAGCTTAAGTTTAGCCATTTTGGATCGGGTTTTTCATTGTTGCGGAGGTAGGGTTTCGGAATTTGCCAAATTAGTCAAAAATAATGTTTATTTTATAAACAATTCACGTGCCGCTAATAATTGCTCGGAGTGAAAAATCACTGCGAATCATCTCAATCTTTCAGTTTTCTAATCAGCTTAAATTTAGCCATTTTGGATCGGGTTTTTCATTGTTGCGGAGCTAGGGTTTCGAGATTTGTCAAATTAGTCAAAAATGTTTTATTTTATAAACAATTCACGTGCCCCTAATAATTGCTCCGAGTGAAAAATCATTGCGAATCATCTCAATCTTTCAGTTTTTCTAACAACCCTTCTTCCTTCCTATAATAGAAAAACCCATATCACAGGGCATGGAAGAGTGTCAGGGATTGAACATCTGAACAGACTCGTGTCTTCCAATCTCTAATAACGCTATACTAAACCTTGATAGGGCTTGATTTTTATTTTCACCTCTGCAGTTATCAGCAAAAATATAAAAGTGTTTAATTTGCGGTTCAATTAATGATTATACTAAAAGCTTAAGGTGAGAGCGAACATCATTATCAAATTTTTCGCCTTCCTCAGGATACACGTAACATATCATATTTCCAGTTTTAATATAATGTATTCCAAATGTACTGATAGAAAGTTGTGTATAGTAGTACGAGTCCTGAATTTGTATAATTGGTAGAGATACATTTGCCTCGAAATTAACACAAGTTGCTTGAGCTTCATTATCTTGTGTTTTTGCATTTTTCTTAGCTTCATGAGAATTTTAAATTCTGCAATCACTTCGATGAAGCTAAAGCGCTATTTAGTACAAAAGCCGCGGTTTTTGAGCTATCATGATTGCTAATTGCTTTCATTTGACTGTTTTTATCCTATCATTTATGGTCCTATGATTTTATTTTCCCTCCAGCACCCTCTGCAGCATCACCGTCGACCGGTCGCGTCACGATGCTGCTCCTCTAGCGAAAACCGTCTCCAGGTTGCGTCAATATCTTACACGCATACATACACGCACGTACACACACAAACACATACACATACATACATACGCCTACACTCATACACAAACACACACACGCGCATACATACAGACACATACACACACACCTACACACAACTACCCACACACTCATGGCTGCACACAGACACAAACACATATGCGTACACACATATACGCATTCCCACCCCCTCCCATACACAAACACTCATACACAACTACCCACACACTCATGCCTGCACACAGATACAAACACAAATACGTACACACACATACACATTCCCAACCCCTCCCATACACAAACACTCATACACATAACTACCCACACACTCATACCTGCACACAGACATACACATACCCCCTACACACAAACACACATACCCCCCCCCCCCCCACATAAACACACGCCTACATACACACACTCGTGATTGCGAATAACATAAATTGAATTCAAGAAGTCAAAATTCAAATTAATTTTTTCTTCCTTTTTTTCTTTTTTAATGAAAAGGGATTTCTGCTAAAAAGTTTCCTTTTAAAATAAAACGCAAATTTTGAAGCGTTCCTGTAAACACATTATCAGCCAAAAAGGATAGTTTGTTCTTCAAACAATAAATCACAACTCCAGAGCTCGAATGTGCCACCTTGCGGTGACTAACAATACTAAAGAAAAAGGTAAAACATTCCATTCCACTTGTTTTCTTTGGGATAAAATACAGGCTTCAGACAGTTTGTGGTGTAATGTATAATTTCAGAAGAAGAGAAAAGAAAAATTCCCACAAACACGATGAAAAATTACTGCCATTCACTAAGCGTCTAAGCAAGTTATAAGCTACGACATTTTTTGTTTCACCTTTTTCATTCGCCATTAGACAGTCGCTGCAGCGCCCCCCATAGTTTATTGGAGGCGAATTTCCTTTTCCCTTGAAGAGGTGAAAAAGTGAATTTTGATAAAAATGTTAGTACGTAAATCAATGCAGTACGTAACGTATATATCACGCCAGCTCGCGAAAGAGGTCAGTGAGCCAACGAAGACATTTTCTACTCCATGCACGTTAACTCACTTCTCGTCCTATTTTCCAAGTATCTGTTCTGCTTACTTTCAACCGTGACGATGTGACGTTGTTTACGTTTAGCTTGGGATTGTGGAATTAAGTTTTAGGTCTTTATAAATTGATAAATACTTTGTTTAATAAGAGTTCTCGAGCTTTAAATTTCAGCTTTTCATGTTTAGAAGCAAAAGGGGAAGGATTTGAAAGCTGTGGTGGTTCTTTCGTCGAAGTATATAAATATTCTGATTTAAGGATATTGAACGTTCTGTTGTTCGCTGTAAGTCTTTTAGTTTCCATCTAGTAGGTTTTAATAGTCTTGCCTAAAAACAACGAAATTACATAATGCTGATTTTTTTTCACGTGATAATATTGATTAAGGTTCAACTTCAATTAATTTCAGATTTAGTCATGATCGTAAATATTTTTCCGTTGTGTAGTTATAGTTGGCGAAATAAACAAGTGAGGTGTTTAAAAATGTATTAAAATAATTAAAAAGAAATGAAATCAATGGTGCAATTTGCACCACTGATTTTTTTTTTTTGGGGGGGGGAGTAGGTATCAGTTTTTTTTGGATGGTACACCATTTTTCTTGGAGGATAGGAACCTCTGCTATGACAAACAGATGTGCAATTGAGCATGTTCTTCGGTTCTGAAAGTCAAGGGTGTTGTTGTACTTACAGTCCTAAAATTTCTAAATTGGGCCCTGGTGATGCCCGAGAAATGTACAATCAACACTAAAGCTTACTGCCAGAAAACATCTGTTTTCTTCATATTTATTACCAACTTTTTAAAAATTGTTTAAAGTTCGGATATGAACTTTCGCAGTTCGGAAATGGGCATACCGTCTTATTGCTTTTGCTTCATTTGACTTCAGAAATAAAAAGCAGTTAAAATATTTTTGTTTTTTTTATTTTATTATTTTAAGTAAAATTTACCGTGTACCGTCATTTACCACGACCGATCATCTGACGGACGATGGAAGAAAAAGTCGTGCATTGAGAAAAACCGTTCTCCTGTCAAGTTTGTGCTAAAGCATTTTCTCAAATTTCTCACTTAAACCAACACCTGGGAACCCATACTGGCGAAAAACCATTCTCCTGTGAGGTATGTTCTAAGGAATTCTCTTACGCTAAAACCCTGAAACAACACCTGAGAACCCATACTGGAGAAAAACCGTTCTCCTGTCAAGTTTGTGCTAAAGCATTTTCTCAAATTTCTCACTTAAACCAACACCTGGGAACCCATACTGGCGAAAAATTTCATAAAAAATACTAAAATTGCTCTATCTGCAAAATTGTTTTTTTCATCATGGTTAAATTGGGCCGTGGTGGCCCGATCGGTAGAATGTCGGATTCGGGGCCGGAGGTTCCTGAGTTCGAACCTCGATGGTCGAAGATCCACCGTCGTCATTAAAGGGGACTGGGCGACGTTAAATATGCTCGTGGTCTCAATGTCCTCCAAGTGAAACGATACCTCTGGGGGTGCTAGCACCAGGTAGCTATTAGCTCCTGCTCTAGTTCTAAATTCTCATTAACTTTTCGATCCGGTGATGGTGCTGCCATCTATCGGTATAAAAATTAATGGAGGCAAGGCACTTAATATGCAGTCCTCGACATAAATACAGTTGTAGTCAGTTGTGACTCGGAATTATAGTCAAAATAAAATTTCCTACATTTTAGTACAAAAATTTTTTATTTGGCGCAATTGGTTCGGGATCTGTTGGGTAAAGAGCATTGAAAATCCCATAAAACATTATATACCTTTTTTAAACTAAGTGTTTTCGAAATAAATTATACCCTATTATAATTCCTGATAATGTAGCTTTCTAATGGTGAAAAAATGGTTAAAATCGGTCTAGTAGTTTTAGAGCCTATACGATACAAACACACAAACAAATCTTTCCTCTTTATAATAGTAGTATAGAATAGGTTAATTTATTCAACTGATTATGTCACATAATAATGGAGAATGGAAATTGATTTAGCGAAATATTTTAACGAGTTTTCTCATATTATTTTAATGGCTCGTTTTTTTATTTGGCTACTTATTTTACTTTGTTTTGATTAAAAATCCACGAAAAACACAAAATAACATACTGTTTCGACAAATAAATGAATTAGATCATCGAAAGCATTTAAAGTGACTGACAGTAATTTTTCGCCGTGTTTGTGGGAAGCTTTCTTTTCTATTCCTTTGAAATTACATCACATCACAAACTGTCTGAAGCCTGTAATTAACCCCAAAGAAAACACGTGGAACGGAATGTTTTACCTTTTTCAGTTGTATTGTTAATCACCGCAAGGTAGCGTATTCGAACTCTGGAGTTGCGAATAGATCGAATATAGTTTGGATTTAAAAAAAATGCTGCTGAAAGCAAATTTTCATTTTTACAAAATTAAGGCTAAATAATAGAGAGGCAAAAGTGCACTTCTATAACAAACCAACTAACATCCCTATAAAGTAATAGATACGTCCATTTCCGCCTATAAACCGGATATTAGCCTTTCCATGAAAACAATGGTCAGACAGTAGCATAACTTGCGCAGAAAGTTTTACCACACCAATAACGGAAACAGTCTCACTGATTTTCCTTAATCAACTGTTTTCTTTCTTCATTGATTTATTATGTAACATGAAAATTGTCAAATACTGCTTTAAAAATTTATTGACTACTTTTTCTTCTTTTCTGTAACTCACGATGTTTTCGTCTTATTAAATTTCAGACTGAGAACGCTGGCATACGACCAATCACCGAAGAAAGATGTTTAAGAAACATTTTCGTGCAATTTCAGTTCTTGTTTTGAAATTGAATTGAGCAGACGTCAACTCGTAGACTGGTCCAGCGAACTGAAACGGAGATCGCACAGTAAGATCTGAGTGCCACGAGCATAGAAATTGCTTCAAGATGTTCTCTCGGTGAATAGGAAATAAAGTGCTGCGCTATATATTTCTCACGGTTTTGCTGAATTTCTCCAACCAGAAATCCATTAACTAGCAAGAAATAAGTGTTTTGTACTTGGGCAGAAATTTCATTCCTTTAGTTATGGAAAACTCATGTTTATATGAATTCTGGTGAAATAATGTCTCTGCTGGTGACATCAAATAATACTTTCAAGTATTCGTCTCTGTGAAATCTCTTGCTCCGATGATTTATGTACAGAAGTATTTTTCTCTGGTAGCTTGCCATTTTGTTGTATGAGCATTTGTGTCCAAAATCAAACACAAAACGTGGGGCTATCTAGAAAGGAACACTGGACACAATACTTGGGACGATCCAGACCTTAAATATCAAGTATGTGCAACGGTTTCGTGTTTTTCAATCGAATATACAAAGAGAGGAGATAATCCATACACTTTCTTGTAACACCTGTGGGACGTATTTCCGTGCTTTAAAACTGGCGGAAGATGAATAATGACATTCAGATAGAGAAAGTTAGATCCATCCGTGATGTTCGAAATTGTTATCTTGTGCTTCAAATCCATCACAACAATTAAGTATTGGGATCTTTGCTATGCCGCACATGTTATAGGGAAGTGATAATGTACATAAACTTATAAAACATCGGTTTAGGAAATTTAATTTGCGCCAAATTTAAACGAGATCTTCATCGCAGACTCTCAAAGCAAATGGTACTTGTCTAAATTCAAATAAAATGTAATTGACACTCTTACTTGAGAAAACTGGGCTTCTGTGATAAAATCTAAGAATAAGTGCTAGTGTGAGGAATTTTTTGGTTTCATATTCTTAAAAACTTTTTTAAGAGAAACTTTTTTAAACCTAAGAACATGTGCTAGTGTGAGGAATTTTTTGGGTTTCATATTCTTAAAAACTTTTTTAAGAGAAACTTTTTTAAACCTAAGAATAAGTGCTAGTGTGAGGAATTTTTTGGGTTTCATATTCTTAAAAACTTTTTTAAGAGAAACTTTTTTAAACCTAAGAATAAGCGCTAGTGTGAGGAATTTTTTGGGTTTCATATTCTTAAAAACTTTTTTAAGAGAAACTTTTTTAAACCTAAGAATAAGCGCTAGTGTTAGGAATTTTTGGGTTTCATATTCTTAAAAACTTTTTTAAGAGAAACTTTTTTAAACCTAAGAATAAGTGCTAGTGTGAGGAATTTTTTGGGTTTCATATTCTTAAAAACTTTTTTTAACAGTTTAAACTGCACTAAAAAATATATAAGTTTTTATTTGAAAACTCTATTATGATCTCTTTTTTTTTCTAAATAATATCGTCTTTAATCCCATGATGACTGGGAGAACTTTTGAGGATCCATCTTTGCGTAAATCCGTCACCTTGTGAGTTTTGTGTGAAGGATCATTTTCCTACAGCTCCGCAATGGAATTTCTGTCCGGGATGAAGCATGGATCTAAAAACTTGTGTGAATTCTGTTTGAAAGTTTTTGCTTCCGCTACAAAGTTAAAAAGACATATGAGGGTCCATACTGTCGAAAAATTATATGCCTGTGAAGTTTGTACTAAAGCATTTTCTTATGTTTCTCACCTGAAAGGGCACCTGAGAACCCATACTGGCGAAAAACCATTCTCCTGTGAGCTATGTTCTCGAGAATTTTGTTATGCTGGAAGCCTGAAAACACACCTGAGAACCCATTCCGACCAAAAACCCTTTTCTTGTGAAGTGTGTTGTAAGAAATTTTCTCGTGCCGATGGTCTGAGTCGACACCTGAGAACCCATTCCGGCGATAAACCGTTCTCCTGTGTAGTGTGTTCCAAGAAATTTTCTCAACTAGCCAACCTAAAAGTACACCTGAGAACCCATACTGGCGAAAAACCATTTGCCCCTGAAGTGTGTTTTAAGAATTTTTCCGAAACCGAAAACCTAAAAGGACACGGATCTAAAAACGTGTGTGGATGCTGTTTAAAAGTATTTACTTCCGCTTCAGTTTTGAAAAGGCATTTAAGAACCCATACTGGCGAAAAACCATACGCCTGCGAAGTTTGTCCTAAAGCATTTTCTCAAAATGCACACCTAAAAGATCATTTAAGAACCCATACTGGCGAAAAGTCATTCTCCTGTGAGGTATGTTCTAAGAAATTTTCTCATGTTACTCACCTAAAAGAGCACTTGAGGACCCATACTGGAGAAAAACCGTTCTCCTGTGAGGTATGTTCTAAGGAATTCTCTTACGCTAAAACCCTGAAACAACACCTGAGAACCCATACAGGAGAAAAACCGTTCTCCTGTCAAGTTTGTGCTAAAGCATTTTCTCAAATTTCTCACTTAAATCAACACCTGGGAATCCATACTGGCGAAAAACCATTCTCCTGTGAGGTATGTTCTAAGGAATTCTCTCAAGCCGGATCCCTGACAAGACACTTGAAACTCCATACTGGCAAAAAGCCGTATTTGTGTGGAGCTTGTCCTAAAGAATTTTCTCACATTCATCAGTTGCAGAACCACTTGACAGTTCATTCTGACAAGAAGCCGTTTTCGTGTTTAGTGGAAGTTTCCTAATGCAGTTTCTAGCGTAGTTTCTCTACAAAAACGAGCTGATGTGTGCATCACATGACTTCCTTTTACTCCAAATTAATGTCATTCCCCCATTACTGGCAATTTTAATGTGATTCAATAGTTTACTCTCTGAATATCACTAACTGTGGCCAAATAGAAACCCGATTTTTAAGAAAGAAAAAAAATCGCCAAATTGGTCGCCAAGTTAGCGACCAAAGCACTGGCGATATATCGCCAAGTGTCCGCCAAATTATAACATCACTCGAGTTTACATCGAAATTAACAATGATTTCCCCCCAAAAAGGGGCAGAAGTTCCCTTTAGAAACACCCGAATGCAAGCAAAAGAGGAAGTGCACAACTAGACTTCACTAGGAGTCTACGTACCAAATTTCAACTTTCTAGGACATACCATTCTTGAGTTATGCGAGATACACACACATACATACGTACATATAGACGTCACGAGAAAACTCATTGTAATTAACTCAGGAATCGTGAAAATGGATATTTCGCGTGTCTATACGTTATCCACGCTCTTATCCACGTGTGGTCGAATCGGAAAAAAAAAAAAAACCTCAACATTCATTCGGGGATGAGTAAAATGGAAATTTAGGTCGATTTTTTAATGAAATTTTTTTCGCGAATATAATACTTCCTTTTTTGTAAAAGGAAGTAAAAAAACATGAATAAGGATCTAACGATGGATACTGGCGAAGAGCAATATTCGCGTGAAGTTTGCTCTGAAGAATGTCTCAAGCAGGAATTCTGAAAAGACACTCAAAGGAAATGCATTCTGGTGAAATCGAACTAAAGTTTTTTGCCATCTTGGATTCTTGAATCAACACTGGAAAATCTATTACGGCTCAAAAACATATTCCTGTGTGCTAGAAATGTGTGGGGGGAAATGTTCTCGACCTGCGAATTCGTAATTTCCCTTGAGAGTCCGATCAGATGAAAAACTGTCAGATTGTTTGAGACTATTTTGATCAAAACCTGTGAAATTTGCTCTGATGTAATTTACGAAACCAGAAAAAACGCTTGAGCAATCCTGAAGTTCGTCAAAAAACCTGTGAAATTTGTTCTGATGTAATTTACGAATCCAGAAAAAACGCTTGAGCAATCCTAAAATTCGTCAAAAAACCTGTGAAATTTGTTCTGACGTAGTTTACGAATCCAGAAAAAACGCTTGAGCAATCCTGAAGTTCGTCAAAAAACCTGTGAAATTTGTTCTGACGTAATTTACGAACCCAAAAAAAAAACGCTCAAAAAACCTGTGAAATTTGTTCTGACGTAGTTTACGAATCCAGAAAAAACGCTTGAGCAATCCTAAAGTTCGTCAAAAAACCTGTGAAATTTGTTCTGACGTAGTTTACGAACCCAGAAAAAACGCTTGAGCAATCCTGAAGTTCGTCAAAAAAACTGTGAAATATGTTCTGACGTAGTTTAGGAATCCAGAAAAAACGCTTGAGCATAGCTAAAGTTCGTCAAAAAACTTGTGAAATTTGTTCTGACGTAATTTACGAACACAGAAAAAACGCTTGAGCAATCCTAAAGTTCGTCAAAAAACCTGTGAAATTTGTTCTGACGTAGTTTACGAAACCAGAAAAAACGCTTGAGCAATCCTAAAGTTCGTCAGAAGCATCTGTAAAGTGTGGTCTAAAGAATTTTCTTTACTCAACAACTTGAAATAACACAAAGAAAATCCAGTGCTGTGAAGTGTGCTTTAAGGAATTTTCTCTACTTGCTCATCTAAAACTGTACTTCAGAACTCATACTGGTGAGAAGTTTCCTCCTTTTAAGAACTCCTTAAAGGGGTCCGGGACACAAAAATCGTCAAATTTTGCAATTTTTTTTTTATCGTTTAAAAAATTACTCCGTTTTTTCTGCTTAAAAGGACGTTTGAATCGTGTTTCTATCTTTATTAGAACAAAAGACATAATTCTTTTTGTTGCCCGCACTTAACTAATGGGTCATTCCATGCGAAATGAGCAAATCAGCTGTGGCTGACATGTCACAGATTTCAATGAAAATTTTTATTTAGGTAAACCATCCATATCTATGAGGGAATGCAAAGTATGGAAGTTTAAAAACTGTTTGTTGCTTTGTTATTGAAAGTAGAAGTTGATGCTTACGCTAAGCCTAAATTTTCAGAGTCTATTGCTACCAGTTTGTGACTCAATAACTCCATAAGTTATAAACGTACACTTAAAAAATAAATATTTCCGCATTCTATAAACAATTCTCTATTGAGAAAGAGCAAAGAAAACTTTATTCGGATCTTGTTTTGAATCTGAGATATTAAAAAGATTGAAATTTTGCCAATTTACTTCAGGTTTTAAATCACTCTTCTAGCTCTTTTAATGAAAAAATAACAGTAAAAATTATTCAGATTGAAAAACTATCTATAACTAATTATCTGCTCTAATTTAGTAACTGTTTATAAATTTCTTGATGACGAAATCGTACTTTAAAAAATCGAAAATTTTATTTTTTCATCTATTTCAGATTTTTTTTTTTGAAGATGAGGGAATGCTTTAAATTTACTCAAGTTTTTTTACGTAACATATTAAAGTGTCTTTTAGATGCTACTAAATTTTAATCATTGGTATCAGCGTATTTTTGTTACTAGAGTAACTTGAACTAAGGCAAAATTTCATTAGTTGGTTCTTTTTTTTTTGTAAGTTTAGCAAAACAAACCATTTCTTTCGTGTTTCATTTTCTCAAAAGCATATGTATGAAGTACTTGCTAAAATGTACATTTTTTAAAAATCGAAATAAATGTTAGATATACTTGCTTTTGCATCATTGAGTCGTTTATCTAGTTTTTTGAACTCTTGTAATTTCACATAAGGACCAATCCATACAGGTTCCATACAGTATAAACTACTCATTCATGTTCAAATATTTCTAAGTTATAAAATTAAAATAAATATTTTGAAAATTACAATATGTTTTTTCAGTATAATGTATTATATAGGGCACAATATACGTAATTTAAGAAGGTGCAAGGAAGTTTTCCCACTTTTTATTTCTGTTTTAGTGTGTGAATTGACTAGCAAAATTGCTCTATTTCAAAGACCTGTATCTTTTTTACAAACCAAGTACAAAAAACAATATGTATAACATGTATGGTACTTGAATGGAATATTCAATTGGCCAAGAAATTTTATTTTTAATTCGATCTCCTTTTGGTTTACAGGGATCTAAAAATGTCATTTTTCCGATTTTTGAGGGGCTGTAATCTATAAAGGATGCTCAAACACACAGCAACAGTTACATGTTCTTTTTAGCATGGCTCCAATGATTAGTTTTTGCCTTATTTCATTTTGTGTTTAAGTCCCCTACGCGAGTTATCCCCCTTTGAAATTAGTAAAATTTTTACATTTTACCCTGAACTTTAACCTGTTGCCGTTATTTTAATTATTAACTTACAGCTACGTAACTCAGCATGTAAGACTATCAATTCATGCACTTTAACATCAAAGCATTAAATTAACTGTCATAAATGTAATTCAAATAGATTTTGCCAAAATACAAAGGTCTAAAAGTCGCATTTTTGACTACGAAAATCACTTTGGATAACCATTAAAAAAATTAAAGGTCCAGTTGAGAGAAAAAAATAAAAGTGGTTTTAAACATCTTTTCCTATCCAGCTTTTAAGGATATGAATTTCAAAAAAATTAACAAAATGGTCGAGCGCACCCATCCGTCGAACCTGTATGGATTGACCCATAAAACAATCGAGTTTCTTCAAGCAAATAGTAGGAACACAGCTCTATATTCTTGTAAAATTTTAAAGTTGTCTGAATTTTCCCTCATTTGAATTTTTGTGTCTATGTGAAGGGAAAATCATCATTTTACAAAATGTCACTAAGTTTAAAACTGATTTTGAATACAAAGGAGTTAAAATACAACTTCAAAAGTAAGATATTTCTTTTATGATACTTAGCACATTATTGGGTATTAATTTCATCAAAGCTAATGCATTCCTTAAAGATTGAGATTAAAAAATAAAATGCTTAATTATGAGAAAATTGAAATATTTTCAGTTTTTGAAACTCGATTAAAAGTTAACTATAATAACTTTGAACATTTTACTGATATCAGATTAATTACTCTACTCCATAGATTGCAACAACATATAACTTTTATGTTTTCATTAAATAGTTAATAAGATACAAGTCTTCAAAATGCAACATTTAGCATTTATGAGAATGCTGTTCAATTTGACCAATTTTCAATCGCATGTAACTATTCAAATAAAAAATTTTAAGCAAAAATATTTTACATATTTTTATATAGGCATAAAAGGAACCTGTATACCAAATTTCATGAAAATCTATTACCATGCGGCCACCACTTTTTCGTGAATTTTGCTCATTTCGTATGGAATGACCCTAATGTTCGTTTAATTTTAAAACTTTAAACGCGTTTTTCTCCATGATGCAATTTTTCATGTTTTCTTGCATTCAAACTCTTAAAAGTCAGGAACCAATGAAGATAAAGTAATGAAATTTGGAGCATGTGTTTTTCAAACAGTTTACTTTAATTTTTATTCGGCGATTTTGAAAAATAAAAACGTTTACTGCAAAAAATATGATTTTTTAAAAAAAAAATATCTTCGAATTTTTCGAAATTTTTTTTCAAATATTTTTAATTTTTTATTGAATCAATATTTTTAAATCGCCGAATAAAAATTAAAGCTTACATATTTGCGCATACTTTTTTGAAAAAAAAAAAAAAAAAATTGAAAATTGACCAACAATATTCTGAGTTATAGCAATTTAAAGCAACCCCATTTTTTTAAACAAATTAAATTTAAATAAAAAAAATTTTTTTTTTCATATTTATGTTGCGATTTTGCTTATTAATTCAATGGTGAATCAGTGTAAAAAAAATTCAAAACTCTAAAGTATATAATAAAAAAAATTTCAAAATGTGTCCCGGACACCCTTAAAACAGATTATATCCCGTTTTATTATCTTTTTGGCGAAACGGAAAAAAAACTGTTTTACGCACAAATACGATAGCTGCTAGAATTTCGAATTTTTCACAATGTTTGGGTAGAGTAACAAGTGACTATGGGCATAAGTCTAGGAATTTTTCCTCAATTTTATCAGACTCAAATTGCCAATTTTACTTTGGATATACTCCTTTTTGGTGTAAAACAGTGGATATCATCCCTTTTGCAAAAAAGAAAAAAAAAAAAAAATCTTCAGAAATAAGCTTTATTAGATTGAAACAAAATATTCAACATTTTTAACATGTATATTTTTTTTTCACTCTACTTTATTCTCTAATACTTACTTCATTTTTTTAATTGAACATTTTTAAAAAAGAAAATTAATTTGAGTTTTGACATCTTGAATTCAAATTATGTTTTTCGCAATCACGAGTGTGTGTATGTAGGCGTGTGTGTTTGTGTCAGTGTGCAGGCATAAGTGTGGGTAGTTGTGTGTATGAATGTGTGCGTGGGGGGGAGGTATGTGTATATGTGTGTAGGCATATGTGTTTATGTCTGTGTGCAGGCATGAATGTGTTTGTGTGTGTGTGTGTGTGTTTGTGTGTGTATGTGTTTGTGTGTGTATATGTGTGTATGTGTAGGTGTGCGTGTATGTGTAGTTGTGTGTGTATGCGCGTGTGTATAGGACATGGATGCAACCTGGAGACGGCTTTCGCTATAGGAGCAGCATCGTGAGGAGCCCGGTCGACGGTGATGGTGCGGAGGGTGGCGGTGGGAAAATAAAATCATAGGAATATAAAAACAGTCAAATGAGAACAATAAACAATCGTGATTGCTCAAAAAAAAAAAAAAAAATCTTCGATCTAATTAAGTATGAACATTAAAACCACCCAAGCCGATTCAAATAACAACGTTGTATTTATTAATAGATCACAATTTTCATCATAAGTAATCACAATTTAATCATAAACTAATTACAATTTAATAGCAATATTAATTATTTATTATTAATTTAGTAATCACAATTTGAGGTCGCGCTTGCCTAACTGAAAACAGACGCTTCGTTCCGCTATTTTATTGGTGAACTACTTTTGAATTAGAAGTGGCAAATTCAAATTAGGATATGTGCCCTTTTGATATGAAAGTGAATGAGTTGGTACCGGCAAATAAGGGATAAGTTTCACTTTGCTGTAAAAAACCTGGCGAGAAATAAGGGGATGGATATACACCGTATAGGTGATAAAACCAATGTTTACGCATTTTTTAACAGTAGATATAAAACACTTCTAGCAGAAAGAAATTCATGGGTCGGTAGGGCTTATATTAGAGATTTTTAAAATGAAGGAAAAAAAAAAGAAATGTTTTTTCCAAAAGTGGACATAATTCATTTTGAAAGTAAACTCCTCAATTAATTTATCCAAATAAAACAAAAAGCAAAGATTTTGAAAAATATTGATAATACACTCATGGGCGGATGCAAAAAACTCTTTTGGAGGGAGCACGGGAAATTGAATTGCCATCCCCCCCTCGATGTTTCATAACAAAGTTTTAATAATTTTATTTTTAAATGTTCGCGGTTTTTATTTCTTAGGATTCCTTCTGGTCAATGAATCTACTTCTAAGTGCATGAATATTATGCACTAATATACTTTGAATGTGAACGGAAAACATCTGTAACGTTTCGAGCCATTCAAATACTAAACCCAATATAATGTAACGAGATGCTAGGCTATGAGTGGCTTTACTTAGGAACATTGTTATAATGATTATAACACGAGGGTGAGGTTATTCAATCACTTAATTTTAATGTAATACAAAGAAGCGTGTACGCTTTTAAAACGCAAAAAAGTGTGTAATACAAGAAACGCTTTTTTGTATTACATTAAAATTAAGTGCTTGGTCAACTTCTATCATCCAAAGATTGTTTTTCACTTTTTAGTTCATTTTGCTACGAAAGCTTGTTTTTTTAGATTTTTAAACTATTATTTTAACAAACACCGCTTGCAGCGAGTGATATTTTTGTGATTCATTAAGTGTCTACTGACTTCCAGCTTAGCTTATCCTTTCTTGGAAAAGTTCCTTCAACATTTTGAAGACATCAAAAAAATGAGTGACGACCGATGAGTCATCACTATATTTTATTTTTTCACCGTAAAGAGTATACAAGTACTTAAAATTTGTGCGCGTGCTAGTGTTTATAATCAAATTTTGTTGGCTAAAAGTATCTCCATCTGAAGTAACAAAAATTCTGATCACAATCTGAGTTATTATAGAATAGACTGCAGTTTATTTTTTCCCTCAGTTCACATCAATAGCAGGTATTCGATTCATTTTTTCCCCCGGAATTTCTATGAAGATTCCAATACAGCTCGTATGTTTCCAGGGCCCGACTAACTAAAAGTGAGGCCCAGGGCTCACAATAATTTGGAGGCCCCCTGAAGGCTATTATTTTAAAAATGTGTGTATTTTTTGTATATTTGTAATGCTATGCATAATTCTTTAAGTAATTTGGGGCCCCCAGGCCCAGACTTAGTAGGCCTGTGCGGTAATCAGGCCCTGAGTATTTCCAGGATTTAAAAAAAATAAAATGCAGTTTTTTGAGCCTATTGAGATGAACAGAGCTTATTGCCAGAATGCAGTCGCAAATGTGCCTTTAAGTTGTGAGCGAGACGAAAAGCCATTGAACAATAGTCACACGAATAGGGCTTTTCTCCAGTATGGAGTCTCAAATGGAATTTCAAACCTGAACCATTCGAAAATGCCTTTGAACAATAGTCACAAGAATGGGGTTTTTCTCCAGTATGGCGTCTCAAATGTTCCTTCAAGTGTGAACTCGTTGAAAATACCTTCGGACAATAGTCACACGAATAAGGCTTCTCACCAGTATGGGTCGTCAAATGTGTCTTCAAGTTTGAAGTGTTGGAAAATGTCATCGAACAATAGTCACACGAATGTGGCTTTTCACCAGTATGGGTCGTCAAATGTGTCTTTAAGTTTGAAGTGCTAGAAAATGTCCTCGAACAATAGTCACACGAATAGGGCTTCTCGCCAGCATGAACCTTCAAATGTTTCTTCAAGTCCGCACTCCTAGAAAACGGCTTTGAACAATAGTCACACGAATAGGGCTTTTCACCAGTATGGGTTCTCTTGTGTCTATTTAAGTCTGAAAGCGAAGAAAATGCCCTCGAACAATAGTCACACGAATAGGGTTTTTCTCCAGTATGGGTTCTCAAATGCTCCTTAATGTGTGACCTCGTTGAAAATGCCTTCGAACAATAGTCACACGAATAAGGCTTTTCACCAGTATGGGTTTTCAGATGTGTCTTTAAGTTTGAAGTGCTGGAAAATGTCCTCGAACAATAGTCACACGAATAGGGCTTCTCGCCAGTATGAATCCTCAAATGTCTCATTAAGTCAGCAATCCTAGAAAACGGCTTTGAGCAGCATTCACAAGAATAGGGCTTCTCATCAGTGTGGGCGCTCATATGTTGTTTTAGTGTTGAAGCGAAAGGAAATGACTTCGGACAAAAGTCACACGAATAGGTCTTCTTGCCAGTGCGCGCATCTAAATGAGTTTTAAAGCTTGAAGACTCGAGAGATGTTTTTTTGCTTGTATGGACTTTCATGTGTCTCTTCAGGTGGGAGCGCGAAGAAAACGCTTTCGGACACTGTTCACACAAAAAGGGTTTTGCACCAGTGTGGACGACTTTCATGTGTTTCATTAAATTTGAGGATTGAGTGAATGCCTTGGGGCAATGTGCACACGAATACGGTCTTTCGCCAGAGTGAACTCTTGTGTGTATCTGAAGCGCTGAAAGGCGGGAAAATGTTTTCGAACAATGTTCGCAGGGGTGTTGTTTCACACTCACGCTGTTCTTTGGATGATGTGCCATTCATAAGCAGTGTGTTGGGACTGGACAAGACTGGATTTTGCAAAAATAGATTGTCAAACTTTTTTTCATGCGTGAGAAAATGCTTTTAATCAGAGATCGCAAGAGCGTAGTATTTTACACAGATGTCTTCATACGTTTATTGTCTTGAAAATGTTTCTGAAAAAATTTAACCAAACTTCGGAACCAGTTTTAAGAAGAATATGAAACATTTTTTTTACAGCAATAGTCAATCGTAGATGTTTGATCAGACACAAGCGTCTCGAAACCAAACGTTACAAGGGCGTGATTTCGTAATCCTATCTCAAAAGAAAGAAATATCTTGAATACAAAGAGACTTTTACATCATTCTGCTGGCCACTTGTTTTTCAAAGATGCTGTTCTTTGGATGATGTGTCATTCATAAGCAGTGTGTTGGCACAAAATTAACAAGACTGGATGTTTGCAAAAATAGATTGTCAAACTTTTTTTTCATGCGTGAGAAAATGCTTTCAATCAGAGATCACAAGAACGTAGTATTTTACACACGTCTTCATACGTTTATTGTCTAGAAAATGTTACCGCAAAAATTTAACCAAACTTCCAATTCAGTTTTAAGAAGAATATGAAACATTTTTTTTACAGCAATAGTCAATCGTAGATGTTTGATCCGACGCCAGGCGTCTCGAAACCATAGTTCATAAAATCTTAAACAACGTTACAAGGGGGTTGATTTCGTAATCCTATCTCAAAAATAAGAAATATATCGAATACAAAGAGACTTTTAGATCATTCTGCTGGACACTTATTTTTCAAAGACCTGTCGTCAATTTCAAAGAAAAAAAAAAAGACTCTAATGTTGCTATTTTTTCTTTCTTTTTTCGATAAGCAGCGTGTATTTATGATTAAAAAGTTTTAACATATACGCGAAGGTATGTTGTTAACCCTTTAAAGCCGACTTTATTCAATGTAATTCCATGTGAGCTGAAAATTTGAAACTTTTGTAGCAGATAATAAAATGAACCACGTGAAAAGAAATAAACACTATTTTAATCGCATGGAATGTCTGACAACGTTTCGTAATATCTTAAAAAACTGATAAGCTAAGTCGCTTCAATCTCTTTTATGTCGAGGTAATGAAATGACTCTGCTGGTTAGCAATGTCATCGCGTCTTTCTCCTTTAGCTAGCACGAAATATAAAACTGCAGTGCCAAACGGTAGTCCTTTCGATTTCATTATTTGCTTCGACAGTTCGATTTCTTTCTCAATTTTATTACATTTCGTTCAATAATGAGGAACTATTTGAAAAACATGGGAAGGCAAAATAACTGCAAACATGCTTCCTAGTAACATTTTCATAGGCATATTAAAAGTAGCTGAAGTTTTTTCAATAATATTTTTAAGGGTATAGGAAACAAATGGCCTTTGTGTCGGATTTGAATGAATGCAGTACTGGATATAGTTTTGCGACTACGAAAAAAACATCATTCACTTTAGTTTTTCAGTTTCGACACATATTTTTTTTGGGCTTGACTAGCTCACTTCGAAAAACAGCTCTTCATCTTAAATCCAAAACTTAGAAAAACAAATCCAATAGCATTTCTCGATATCTATATTTCGATACAATTTTTCAGATCTATGTGTAGCAAAGGGCTTGTATTGTTAAGAGTTAAAAATTGATATTCCAATTGTTGAAATCCGATGTCACGCCATCCAGGTACCTGCTGAAAATAAAGAAAGGAATTAGGGGTTAAGTTACTGATCACTAGAAGTAAAAAATCACAAAGTCCATAGCCAAATAAAATATTTTTATAATGAAAAAAGAGTAAGGTAAAACCAGGGGCGGATACAAAAGTAATTTTCGGAGGAGTTCAAGAAATTGAAAAGCTAACTCCCACCCACATTTTAATTTTTCATAGCGAAGTTTCCATGACTTTATTTTTGAATGCGTTTTTTTGAGCAATCACGATTGCTTATTGCTTTCATTTGACTGTTTTGGCGTTCCTATGAATTTATTTTCCCACCAGCACCCTATGCAGCATCACCGTCAACCGGCTCCTATAGCGAAAACAGTCTCCAGGTTGCATCCATGTCCTACTCTTACACGCATACATACACGCACACACACACACCTACACATATATATACACCAACACATATACCCAAACACACACAAACACCTACACACACATACACACAACTACCCACACACTCACGTCTACACACAAGCACAAACACATATGCCTACACAAACATACGCATCCCCTCCACACACACAAACACTCATACACACAACTACCCACACACTCATGCCTGCACACAGACACAAACACACATGCCTACACACAAACACACATACCTCCCACACACATAAATACACACGACTACATACACACACACACACACACACTCGTGGTTGCGAAACACATAATTTGAATACAAGAGGTCATTCAATTTTTTTTTTACTTTTTCTTTCCTCTTTTTCAGCATTTCTTAAGGTCAATTAATATACTTTTAAATGCATAAATGCTATGCACTCTTCTACTTTGAATGTGGGAGTAAAATATCTTTAACATTTCAAACCAGTTAAATATTAAACACTAAACCCTATATAATTTCACCGAGATGCTTAAAAATGAGCGGTTTTAAATAGGATTTCATAATGGTTATGACACGATTATAAGGATTTTAAATAAACCAATACCTCATTTGAGTTTTTTAAATGAATATATATTTTAACTATAAAATATTATGTAAATGTATAGCTTTATAATATGTAGATTTTATTGAAGAATTCAGAAGCTACTTCTTTGCGAATTTCGTAGTTGCTGATTTATTTTTAAAAATTTAAACACTACATGCTAGTCTCAATTAATATTATGGTTTGGTCATGCGATTTACTTCAATTTGCATTTTTATAAGCAGAAAAAAAAATAAATCTATTATTTCGCAAATAGCTTCCTGGATTGTAATGACTTTTCTAGGCATTTTTAAAAAAAAAATGCTAATTACTGATTCCATCAAAGAAGAATTAATAGACGAATGGCGCTATTACGTCCCTTTGAGTTCGAAACCAGTAAATTAAATTGCTGCTCTGGTCTCTGACTCCAGTATTACTTCTTTAGCTAACAAAAATGCTTTTATTCAAACTAGGGGGCTCTGTCTCCTGCTCGCTAACGCTTACCAACCCCATAAGATTGCTTCGCAATCTTATTTGATTCGCAAAAATTTAAATCGTCAATTAGAAAGAAACAGATTAAAAACGCATTGCTCTCTTTGGAACAAAAAGTACCCCTTATACCCGGGTTTCAAAATAACTTGTACCAATTTGCAGAGGGGCTAAGGTGCTCCTGAGCACTGCAAAACTGGAGTTTTGTACGTTTGGAAAATCGCTTTCATATTCGTGTCTAGTAATATATTTTGCTCTTGAGTTCAGGGCTTGAATTGAGTTGAGCCTAAGATTTTCCGTTGTGCTAGAGTGCCACAGACAGACACACAGACAGGTCGAACTTATAACCCCCTTCCTGTGTTTGTCGGGGGTTAAAAGGTGAATAAAACAAGATTAAACAAATCATAAAACTTATTAACAATTTTTGGAGGCCGCCTGCCTTGTCTGGTGGTCAGAGAAGTCCGACTGCGACAGGAAGGTCCGGGTTCGAATCCCTGCTCGGCCATGGACATACTTTCTCTCTCCTGTCCTTGTCCTTTCTTTGTGCGACTGTGTTGTGCTGTGAATCGTTGCCTAGCCGGAAAACGGATCCTTATAAAATGTATGTACTGTAGAAGTCGGACTTCACACCAAATGACGGTACACTTGGAAAAGTGAAGCAGCGCACCTTAAAACCAGACAGAGGCACCCAGGCTCTCACCAACGGTACAAAAATATCCGATATTTTGATATATATCGGGTATTTTGAGATATATCCGATATTTTCAATCAGCACAAAGTCTTCAAAATAGTAAATGCATCCTTACATTACTCTCTATTTTCTTATATTATTATTACAATAGGTCAGGGTTGGCCGGATTGGACACAATTGGGTTGGACCCAATGGGTTTTTTTGAAAAAACCCATTATTTAGCCCACTTTTGGGTTTTTTAAAATTTTCTGAGAAGTTTTAAAAAAAATTAATTTATTTAAATACTTGAACAATTTAAACTTTTTTATTTGTTCTTCACCAGAGACAATGGACATAAAAAATGAATTTTGAACTTGAACAGTATTTTATTTCTTAACTCTTGACGGCATTAAAAAATTACTTCAAAGATTTTAAATAAATATATTTAACTTTTTTCTTTAACTGGTCAATAAAAAACTCAAATTATCTTGACTAAGTCCTGTCACGTCTGATTTTCTCAATATTTGTAGATTGTACAGAGGAAACTGCTCGAGCTAAAAGGCTTTCATGTGAATTATTTTCTGCAAACCAACACATCACAAACAAGGTATATTTTTTAGAAATTAACAGGTACGGTCGGACAGAAAACAGAATAGGATGTACAGTATTTTCATTATCTTACGAAAAAGTTTAATATTTCTTACTCTGTACAGTACACAGAAATAGAAAAACAGGCAACATTAAATTCAAAGAAATGTCTCGATTAAGCTGGAATTCAGTAAAAAAAAAATTTAAACTACTTGAGGTTCTACAGTAGTTTTGCATAACAAAACGAAATACAATAAAGTAAAATGCGAAAAAAAAAAGTATTTAAAACCGAACAATAGACTTGAGAAGTAACTTTGGCTTAACTGTTGGTAATCATGGAAACTAAAAACTCTGAAACTTCACTATTCTTAGGTTTCGTCGTCTTTTATACTTTTCCTCAGAAAACGCTGAATTTTAACTAGTTTTCCAGCTTTTTTTACCCCCAAGACAATTTTTGAGCTTTGTCTATATACTTATACTACAATATGATAAAGTACCCCATTTTCCCTAAAAAAAGATTAAAAAACCCACATTTCTTTTTAAAAGCCCAGCTTTAGTTGGGTTTTGTTTAAAAAAAACCCTGGATCCATGGGCTTTTTTAAAAAAAACCCGGGTTTTTTTCCAATTCTGCAATAGGTAAACTTAAAATTAGTTTCTTTCATTACTTATATCTAATATTTCATTTTACATTTCTATCAATTTTAATGGAGTTAATTTAGCATTAGTTGTTTTGACTCAATAATCTTCTTCACACAGTTGTTTGATTCAGAAATAAAAAATATGCACTAGTTGGTGCACAGTCATAAGACATTTTCTTATTTGATCAATGTTTAATATTTAATTAGGTATTTATAATAGGAATAACAACCGTTACATTGCTAATATATTTATGAACATAAAATAAAAAGGGATATTATATTACTTTGTTATATTGGTCATGTATTAATACATTATAAAAATACAGTACATAACTTTTTGGTTATTTTTAATAAAAAATAAACAAAATTACTATAATTAATAATTTTTATATTGAAAATATACGGTGGATGTAAAAATAAATATTGAAAATATAAAAATATTATGATACAGTGAAGCACCCTTTATACGTTTCTCTTTTATACGTTTTTATCAATTACACGTTTTTTAAATTGGTCCCTGCAGAGTCTAATACACATTAACGTACACCTATTATACGTTTTTTTCATTTATATGCTTTTTTTCATACGGTCCCTTCAAAAACGTATAAATGGTGCTTCACTGTATTTTCAAAATAAATATCGGATATATATCGGCGAACCCTGGCTCTCACCATGCAAAAACCACTGGTAATTTAATTTAGCCGAGAGCGTCCGAGCCAAACACAGTCTATGGATTTTTTAACAAGATCCACAGCCATGTTTCGCATGGACGTGATGGATTTCTGTATCTTGAAAGTACACAGACGCGAACTTGGGCAAGAGAGACCGGTGCTGAACCGACAAGCACTGTTGACCCAATCTAGAACTACATTTCTCTATTTTTACTTCCTTTTACAAAAAAGGAAGTATTGTATTCGCGAAAAAATTTTCACTCAAAAATCGGCCTTCATTTCCATTTTTCTCATCTCCGAATGAATGTTGAGTTTTTTTTTCGACCCGACCACACGTGGATATATGCCTAGAAACGTACAGACACCAGAAATATCCATTTTGACGACCCCCGAGTTAATTACAACGAATTTTCTCGGGACGTCCGTATGTACGTATGTATCTCGCATAACTCAAAAACGGTATGTTCTAGAAAGTTGAAATTTGGTACGTAGACTCCTAGTGGGACCTAGTTGTGCACCTTCAATTTTGGTTGCATTCGTATGTTTCTAAGGGGGTCTCTTGCCTCTTTTGGGGGGGGGGGGAAATCATTGTTAATTTCGATGGAAACCCAAGTGGTGTTATAATTTGTCGGACACTTGGCGATATATCGCCATTCTTTAGGTCTCCAAGTTTTTCCGCCAACTTGGCAAAAAATTTGGCGATTTTTTTAATTTTAAATTTGATTTTAATTTGGCCACTGTTGGTGATATTTAGAGAGTAAACTATTGAATCATATTAAAACTGCCAATATTGAGAAAATGACATTAAATTGGAGTAAAAGGAAGTCATGTGATGCACACATCAGCTCGTTTACTAATAATAAAGCTGAAATTTTGGATCTCTGTCTCTCTGGATGTCTGCCCCTCTGTCTGGCTGGATGTCTGTTACATGAATAGAACCTAGACCGTTCGGTCGATTTCAATGAAATTTGGCACAAAATTAGTTCGTTGGATAGGGCTGAGCACCTCGAAGCAGGGTTGGGTTTTGGACTGTCCAAAACTGGTTCAGGACAGAACAGGTGGTTTTTACCATCCAAAACTGTCCAAAATTGTCCGAAACTGTCCAAAACTATGCTAAAGCTAAAGAGGTGTAATCTAATCAATTCGTATTTACTGCAACTTGGTGTCGCCAAATAAGTTTCTATGTAATTTCGGCCAAACATGGCTAAAATAAACAAAGGAAAGAATAATCACCATGATGAAATGCCCCGCGGTGTAGCAATAACAGAAAAGTACTATTGTTTTTCGTCAAATGAAATATTTTTATTGGTCTGTGGCAGGGTTGGGTTTTGGACTTTAAAACTGATTTAAGACAGGACAGGTGGTTTTTACCATCCAAAACTGTCTAAAAGTGTCCGAAACTGTCTTAAACTGTCCAAAACTATGCTAAAGCTAAAGAGGTGTAATCTAATCAATTCGTATTTACTGCAATATTCGTAATGCATAAATATAGATATTAATGAGGTTTAATTAATGAGTATTTAATAATATTTTTCTCCAAAATGTTCATTTAAAAAATATTTTACTTAAAAAAATTGCCAATAACTGTTACATAAAAACTTCCTTATGTAACAGTTGGTAGAGTTATGAAAGGAAATTCACAACACAACCAAGACAATCAATTTCAGTTCCATTTACAACTCAAAGGAATGTTAATACATTCTGTAACTATAAAAAATTTGTAATTTATTGCATTTAAGTCAATTATTGCACCATATTTTGAACACTTTCTTTTGCACACATGCATAAATGTCGAAAAATTTGTTTGTGGAAAAAAAAAACTCCTGCATGCAAATTGAAATTTTTAATGAAGAATTTACTTTCTATGTAGCTAGATTAAACTCGGCTGAATAAATAAGTTACACATATATGTATACTTGAATATTCACATTGAATAAATATATTAAATAGTCAAAAATATAATTTTGACACATTTTGTTCTGTTTTTGATATTTTCTCACAAAATATAGTATCTCAAAAAGTAGTTTATGACACAATGGTTTTGAACAAGATGATAAAAACCTTGCCAACATTGCTTTCATTTGCCTACATGCATAAACATAGGGAAATTTGGTTACTAATATCAAAAAAAAAAAAAAAAAAAGTTAAATAAACTCATGCATACAAATTGAAATTTTAATCAATAATTCAACTTCTATGTAACTGGATTAAAATCAGCTGCATAAATAAATTGAATGTTCTCATTGAATTATTATTGAACATTCATTCGTTGTAATGTTCAATATAAAACATTACTTCGATACATTTTATTCTGTTTTTGATGTTTTCTCACAGAAAACAATTTTTCTAAAAATATAGTTTTGGACAAGACGGTAAAAACCACGGTTTTTACCGTAGTGTCCAAAACCTTGCCAACCCTGCCTCGAAGCGATTTTTCAAAAATTCGACTTTGTTCTTTTTCTATTCCAGTTTAAAGAAATTTTATTGAGGAAAGTAACATAACGTGGTCGAGTAAATTATCATAACGTGTAGCAAATTGGCGAGAAATTCATCAGCCATTATTTGTCAAGATACAGGCGAACCAAATGACCTTTTAATTTATACTACGGGCAAAGCCGTGCGGGTACAGCTAGTTAAAAATAAAAAGAAAATAACAGGGTTGCCACTCACATAAAAATAAAAGGAAAATAAGACGGTTGCCACTCAATTCTGAGGAAAAAACCTCTCTGTATTGTCTCTGTATGAATACATAGCTTTACAACCCAAAAGCAATGATATTTGAAAATAAAACTAATATTATGATAGTTTCATTACAGGGATGAAAAACAAACATATGAATAAATAAATACATGCAAATAATGGGAAATACAGAAGAATTCTTTATAATTGAAATAATATTGAAATAATGGTGGTTGAATTTTCATTTGAACTAGCTGCGTCGCCTGGCTTTGCACGGTCCACCTTGAAAATAAAAGTGATGTCAAGTGACGCAAGTTCAACACTCAGGCTTGAACCCCCCCCCCCCCAAAAAAGTCAGTGAAATTTTGCGACAGACTGCGGAAACCCCCCAAAAAGTAAACATTTTAAATCCCCTGATTACAGGAAAAGCATCAAAACAAAAACAAGAATTTTACCTGTTTATATTCGAGAAAAAAAAAAGGCAACAGATCTTTTATCTCAATGATTTTCTTCACCGCAATACATTTTAATAAAAGCGTCGTTGCGGAAAGTTGAGATGAAGCACTGAATAATAATTTGAATTCCTTTTTTGAATAATTTGAATATTTTTGAAGGAAAGTCTTCGAAAAATAAGGATTTTATGTCGAAAACCAAGCTTCACAATTAATAGTTTTTAATTGATATCTCCGCTAATTATTATCGGAGGATTATGTTAAATAGTCAAACATGAAGACGGGGAGATTACGAATCCATCGATACTGGTTCGATGGTCAGTTCACTGTCGTTCGGGAGAAGAAGCTTGGACATACATAGATACAGTCAGTTTTTAATTACATAATAGATAATAATAATGAAAAAAATAAAATCCTCACTATTTATTACATGGACTTAAAAAAGATAAACTATGCAAATTTAAGCAGAACAATAGATATTGATCACTAATTTCATGCTCTAAATTAAATTAGCATAAATTCAAGATGCATGTCAAATAAAACAATAAACAGATTTTGCTTTTATGATAGACACTTTAATAATAAAAAAAAAACCTTTAAAGTGAAACTACCACTTTCTATTTTATTTTACATATGATTTTTTACTAGTTTTATTTTTTTGTAGTTTATACATTTGGGCATTGATATTTTTAAATTTTTTGAAATTAAAATTCCCAGCACTTTTCAGGTTTTTAAGAAAATTTTCAAAATTCACCATTTTTACTTCTTTTTACAAAAAAGGAAGTATTGTATTCGCGAAAAAATTTTCAATCAAAAATCGGCCTTAATTTCCATTTTGCTCATCCCCGAATGAATGTTGAGTTTATTGTTCATCCGAAATCTCCATTTTGACAATCTCCGAGTTAATTACAACGAGTGTTCTCGTGACATCTGTATGTACGTGCGTATGTATGTCGCATAACTCAAGAACGGAATGTCCTAGAAAGTTGAAATTTGGTACTTAGACTCCTAGTGGGGTCTAGTTGTGCACTTCTTTTTTTGGTTGCATTCGGAAGCTCCAAAGGTGGGCTTTTGCTCTCTTTTGGGGGGAAATCATTGTTCATTTCGATGTAAGCTCAAGTGGTGTTATAATTTGGCGGACACTTGGCGATACATCGCTAGTCTTTTGGTTGCCAAGTTTTGTCGCCAACCTGGTGACAAATTTGGCGAGGTTTTTTTTTTCAATTTTTTTTCTTTAAGTCTGGTTTCAATTTGGCCACTGTTGGTGATATTTAGAGAGTAAACTATTGAATCACATTAAAACTGCCAATGATGGGGAAATGACATTAAATTGGAGTAAAAGGAAGTCATGTGATGCACACATCAGCTCGTTTTTTTTCTTTTTTGAATTTCCTGTATTTTCCCTGTTTCTTCAGATTTCAGTGTGGCATGGCAACCCTGAATAAAAAACCAGCTACCACAACTACTCCAGAAACCCCTTCCCACCATTACATGAGGTTTAATTGGTCGAATGGGAGAATTCTGTTTTTTGATCCAGACCGGGAGCTAAGCATCCCCCAATCCGACAAATACCAGGGGCATTGGTTTAGGATTAGAATAGAAATTTGTGAACGCAGAAAATTTAACGTACACTAGTCACAGTGGCAGAAACAGTCCTACACTGGATGTACATTGTAGTGTACCAACTAAGAAAAGTCTGCAGACTATTTCTTAGTTGGGAAGCCCAGTGGCAGCACTGCGAGCTTCCACGCTGCAGGTTCAAGCATGATTGGAACTAAACCCTGGGGGTTCCGTGTTCAGCTGACTGCCTAATCGGAGCATCTGCTTTGCCAGGGGCCAATCCAGGATATTTTGCTCACTACCTATTTTTGTGAAAGTTTTTTTTTATCAGCATTGTTTTTGTGAACTTTTAGAGGCATCCTATTTTTGTAAAAGAGAAGTAGAACAAAGTGAAATTTTAGGGGAGCTAAAAACCTAAGAAGCACCGAAAAATACCATCATAATTTCAGCTTAATGGGCTATGTACTGTGTACAATTTGCAAATCATGAGAAAATGGTTCCCCAAAACATGTTAAAAGATTGTGATAATATTGCATAAATGCACTTTGGAGAGAAACAGCTAAAAATTAGTTAAAATACCACAAAAAGGTTGCTACTTAAGCGATTGTACATATAAACCTGCTTAGAATTTATTTTATAAGTAAATTTTGTTTTAAACAGAGAAACACATTTTATATTTTAAAATGCGAATTTTCTATGTTTTTGTGAAGCTACCCGATTTTACTATTTGATTTTTGTGAAAGTACCCATTTCAAAACAAGATTTTTGTGAAGGTACTGAAAAACGGTAGCAAAATCAGCCTGTATTGGGCCCTGTTTGCACTCCAGAGCCCTTGGTCACAAAGACTGAGCTGGGCACAGTGGGCCTTGGCCCTCATGGCTGTTGTTCCACTGGGTTTGGTTTGGTACAGAATCGTCTCGAATGTTTGAGGTTCCGCTTAATTCGATGTGCTTACTTTACATTTTCATTTACATTTTTTTAGTTCCAAAAAATGATTTTCACAAAAATCTGAAAATACTTTATTTTCCTGCCGTTACACTTATTTAATTAGATACAGTAATTAATAAAAAAAGCACTGAGAGGTTGTTGTCAACAACACTCCTTAAGTGGCATGATATACGCGTAGTCATCGAATGCACAATTTGAATTACGAAATGCCTTGAAGATGATAACTTGATGCGTGAAAGTAACATTGATTAGTCGCAAAGAACGTGTAAACATGCCTTTTAGAATATTAGAATACCTGATGATAGTCAAAAAGAAAGGTTCAAAACTTGACGCCTCAGGAGTAACGTATACGAAAGACGAAACAGAAACTTTCTACAACTAACCGTTTTTGTGGTATGCAAGATACATATGCTCGCAAGCACACATATACAAACGTTATGACAAAACTCATTAAAATAGATTCGGGCAAAGATTCGGCCAAAATATATGTTTGGTTGCCGACAAATTGGCTCGGGTAAATACGTACATGCAGACTTCGTGGAAAAAAGTCCAAATTCGTTTAGAGGTAATTAAAAACAAAATTTATGTAGAAATTTCAGTGATAATTTTTCACGACAACAATACTGCTTTTCTTCGTAAAACGAAGTAAAAGGGGCTACTCCTTACATACCTGCCAACCTCCGATAAAAAAAAATCCGGAAGATTTTTTAATTTTTATCCACAAGATTTTAACGCAAAATAAAATCAAACAGCACCCCTATCCTCTTTACATTTAACAATATATTAGTTACAAATTTCAAATCAATTGAACTTACTTTCGTTTAGTAAATATTACTTTTATTGCTTTCTTTAAAAGTTTAGAAATAACATTTGGTACTCATTTTAAAACAGAACAAAGCACAAACAGCTCGAACTGAGAGAACGAGAAAATAATCGGCGCCGAAATTGAGCCCCTAGTTGCCAGGCGCGAGCCTTGCTTTGATTGGATCCCGATGAAGTCATGAGCTGTATCACTCCGTGACGTCATAATTTTGCCTCACTTCTTCTTGTGCCATTCTCCTACGGCAACCTTTCCTTGGCTACTTGGCCTAAAACGTTCCACAAAAGAATCGTTAGCGCCAAAATTGGCGAGATACAATTTTTTTCCTACAAAACGTGAAAAATCCGGAAGATTTTGCTCATAACCGGAAAAACGGAAAAGGACATAAAAATCCGTAAAACTTCCGGGAAATCCCGAAGGCTTGGCAGGTATGTCCTTATGTCATCTGAAAAGCGTAAACAATTAAATTTTAAGGATAATTCGAGTTTTCAGTAATCGGAGCCCCAATTACCTCGGATTTTCGAGATTCTACTGTCTTAGTTGGAGGATAAATAAAACCTTAACTTTTTAAAACAAAAATCTTCTTAAATTTTAGTGAGCAAAGATTTGTACCATACTTTAATCCACGAATAGCATGCACTTTTATTTTGTTAAGTTCAACATTTTATTCTTAAGCATTTCTCTGAGCTCATTTAAATTTTACGATGAATCTAATGTTGGATTATCTTGCAGACAATTTTTAATTTGCCTCGAGTCTATCGAAACAAATTCAGCTGCGGTGGTCATATCTAGCAGAGGTGCCCACCCCCCTAAGAGAAAAAGCACACCCCCTTAAATATTGCAACCCCCCAAAAAAGTGAAAAATACACCTAAAAACTTCAATGGCGTAGTGTGCGCCATAATGGGCACGTCTGTATCTAGCGTACATGCAAGATCTTTAACTGGAAGGCATTGGAGTTTATTACTTTTTCAAGTAATCTCAAATGCTTTTTAAATGTCGTCAAAGACTAGACAAAACATACAGTCATCCCTCGCTACTTTGCGCTTTAACTTTCGCGGCTTCAATACTTCGCGTTTTTTTTGTTTCCAAATTCAGTAATTAGCCTTTTGCATGCGCTCAGGTAAACTTTTTCCTACAAAAGAATAACAATGCATGTCTTTTTAAGTAAGCTGAGCTCTTCTGAGGCGTGTAGTTATACTAGTTGAGGGAGTGGAGGTATAAAATCAGCGAAGAAAGCGAAGGGAATCGCTATCTCATTTTAACCGTTAAACACTAACCGGAAAGTATAAATCACTGTATTATTATTATTGGAAATGCATCTATAAAAGGTGTTCAATAATGTACTAGCTTTATAAGTTGTATACGGTGTATACTTAATACCTTTAATGAGGATAAATGTAGAGAGGAAGAACGGGGCTCATACGGTCACTAACTGGCAATTAATTCATCATCGAACAAGTTGAGCTATTTTCATAGATTAGTATATAGATTGTAAGAACTTCATGTGTGCGTGTAGTTTATTTCTCAATGATTAACAATGTGATATATATTTCGTCTAATTTTGTGTAACATATTAAGTAATACAAATGTAATGGCGGCAAAGGATGCCGTTTCATGTCTAGGGGACTCTAACTATGTTAGAAACCAACTTAATTTGTCGTAAAGTAAGTTTCATGCGCTCTAATTAGGAAAATATTCAGTTTATAAATACAGAATCCTACTTCGCGGAAATTCAGTTATCGCAATAATGTCTGGAATGAATTAACCGCGAGAAACGAGGGTTAACTCTACTCCCATCCCCTCCCCAGAAACTACCAGCCAGTGTGTCCAGTAGAACTGTTTTTTCAACACCAAACATACTAACTCTGAATGCATCCTAATTTCTACCACAGCTGGTCACATGACCACTCCCCGTTGATACAGTACACAACATTTTTTACTCAAAGCAAGAAAAACACGAATTTAAAAAATTCTTAGAGTAAATAATTAGAAAAAGTTGTGAAGTTGAAAATAGAAGAGCAACAAGATGATACAGTGGAGCACTGTTTATACATTTCTCTTTTAAGCGTTTTTATCAATTACAGTAGAAGACCGTTATAACGCACACCTTGTGACCACAGCTTTTGCGTTATACAGGATTTTGCATTATACAGATCATTTCACAAATTTTGAAACTAACATTCAGAATATATCTCTATATTAGCACTTCATATTGAGTTATATCTGCAATGAATATTAAAGCACCAACACTACAACCAGTTATTCCCAAATAAATATGTTTCACAATCAAAAGAAAGTGAATTATCCTGCACTTTTGCTAGCTTCATGGTTTGCATAACAGCTGCATTTTCAAGACTCATCTGGTATTTTCTGTTTATTATGAATACTAATTCTAAATTTAAAAGCTTTGAATTATGGAAAGATGAAAAACTTTCAAAATTTAATTTGCCTAATAATTATTATTTTTGCAACAGCAAAACAGGGGGATTTTTTAAGCTTCAAAACCTATTGTTTACTTCTGAAAAGTTGTGTGATTTATAGAGAATTGCGTTATATAGGTCGGCATTATAATGGTCTTCTACTGTACACGTTTTTAAAATTGGTCCCTGCAAAGTCTAATACACATTAACCTATACCTATTATACGTTTTTTTTCGTTTGTACGCTTTTTTCATACAGTCACTTCAAAAAGGTATAAACGGTGCTTCCCTGTATGTCAGCGGTTCCCAACCCATGGGCCGCGGCTCACAAGTGGGCCGCGAACAATATGTTACTGGGCCGTGGACACTGGTCAAGAATATGAACCAGGACTGTTGGGGCCTTAATTTCCGTTTTTTGCAAAAATTCACTTATTAGATGTACCGTCACTCAAAAACTCCACCTGGCTTATCAACAATAAGGAACTGAAGAATTTTCATGTTTCTTAGGAACTTCTCCTATCATTGAAGATGAAATCTAATGAATCAGAAACTCCTTTAAAGAAAATAGCCAAACGAACTAGCATTAGCTTCAAGTTTAAAGTGCTCCTCCTTTGCTGAACTGGCATTACAAATCAGTGTAATTGAGAGACTAGAGCTGCTTTTCGACAACCTACTATTTGAATGAGACTTTTTATTGCAGTTTTCAAAAAATAATGTAGAAATGCATTGAATGTAGCGAGCTATTTAAGACTATCCAGTTTCAATGCAGATATCAAGTCCTTCGTAACAGCATCAAAAATCCCATGGAGCTTTAACTTTGATGACTTGTTTTTGATTTTCCTTAGAGCTGTACCAGCTAAATGAATGCAATAAAAAGTTACTTTCTTCCTTAAAAATTATTTTAAAAATTGTTCTTGTATAGTAGTTATTTATATCAGTGGTGTAACATAAGGAGAGGAGGAAAATGACATCTCCAGAACTCGTTTTTAACACACTTTCAGTCCAAATACGGTATATTATTTACACTTAAGGACAGTTATGAGCAAATGCCCCCTCCCCGAAAAAGTAAATTTAGACTGTGCAAGTAATATGTAGTAGTTATTGGGCCTCAATGGTATTTTCTTCAAACTTGGTGGGCCGCAGAACTAAAAAGGTTGGGAACCGCTGCTGTATGTGCATTTTCATTGCAAAATGTCACAATCAGGGCCGGATTTGGAAGTGTGGGGGCCCCGGGGCAACGAGGGAGTGAAGGCCCCCAATCAGGGTTAGAAAAGATCATCACCTTTTCGAAAATATCCGATACTTTGATATACAGTACAACCTCGATATCTCAAATCTCTCGGGACGGGGAAAAATTTCGAGATATTGAGTTTTCAAGTTATTAAGGTTTTTAAAAAATTACACTAGTAACTCTCACATTTACACACACGTACGCTATATGCATTTATATATGTACCGGGACCACTTCGAATTACGATCAATAAAGTAGTCTTCAATATTTCACTAGATTTGAAATTTTCTAATTGTCGAAATTGCACAGGATGAGATTTTGAAATGAACAACAATTTCAACTTGGTTTTTTCACCTAAAAATTTAAAAATTCTAATTTTATCTTCAACCAGCAACCTCACATTCAAAAAGTTCACAGCAGACATTTGGTAGGAGCTGAAAAAGCTGAATGATGAAAATGAGGAACGCATTTTCCGTTTTCGCTCGAAAACTGACGGACGAAAAATCGAACCCCTTTCCTCAAAGTGGACAACATGTTCGAGAAAAATGCACAAAGATATTAAGCTTTGGGGAAAACACTGCACCCCCTTCATGCCATCACTCCCCTATTATCTTGCAACAATCCCCTACTCACAAAATTTCCAAGAAAAGGGATGAAAAAGTTAAGCAATTGTCTCTGGAACTGGTTTTACTACAAAAATTGGCAAAGCAAAACGACAATTGAAACTTGCTTCTGTGCAAAAATTTCGACATATCAAGGGTTTCGAAAAATAAATTTGGAGATAATTATAGAAAATACAAAGAGGTTTTTAAAGAAAATGCTGGGGAAAATTTTTGTTTCGAGACATCAAGGGTCTCGAGATAAGGAGGTTCGAGATATCAAGGTTTGACTGTATATCCGAATATTTTGATACATATGTATATATCCGATATTTTCGAGCCGTGAAAGTTAGGATAGTTTGTAAAAATTTTATTGTGGGGGCCCCTCTGTTGTGGAGGCCCCGGGGCAGTAGCCCCGCCTGCCCTCCCCTAAATCCGGCCCTAGTCACAATCAATCTTATGCCCGACGGCTATATGTATGTTTTAAACATTAAAAACATCACGATGCCTCAATAGACCAATCAAACATTTAAAAAAGCAAAGTTTTCTTCAAAATACATATGAAGATTTCTAGATGTTACAAGACAGCATCATAACTTTTTTTTATGAATCAGAAGAATATACAGCTCAAGGTTCATAATGTTACTTTAACAATAAATATTATGAAAAATACCTTTTGGATATTAGCGTAAAAGCAGAAGTTTGGATTCGTTCCCATTTTACTAATTTTAAACCACCTTTAAAAAATAGACCACTAAAAGTTTTTTTTCTCAACAACAACTTCAATTTTCCACGAATAAATATTTACAACGACAACAAAATCTGAAATCAGCTTTAGTGGAACTTGAATCTACATTGACGCTTGGAAAAAATTCAGCACAACGTCATTACGTTTTGAGTACGAAAGAGTAAAAGGAAACGGATGAGCAAAGATTTAAAGAAGTGGAACATTCAATGCGTTCTTACATAGGAGAAACATATGCAAGAAACAATCAACACACCTTCTCACTTTTAGCAATCAAAATTTGAAACGATGAAATTTAAACTTCAAGCGGAACTCTTTTTAAAATGAATATTTACCAATTCATAAGGGTCAAACACACTTACTTTATAGGAGTGGTTAGATCCTGAGAACCCCTGCTTGGCGCAATTTCCAAAAATCTCTTCAAGCTGGTGCGTGACGAGTTGGCGCGATTTCAACCAATCACACGCCTCAGACTCACTAGATTTGGCGCACTATTGCTATTTGGTGAATAAGTGGGCGATTCCAGGAATCACCCAACGGTTGCAGGTAAGCAACATAGATCTTGAAATCACGTTCACAAAAAAAAAAAAAAAAACACCATTTAAAAGCACACATTTTTAAATCACTGAAGATTTAAAAACTGACATGTTTCAGGGTCCTAATGCACTTTTATTTCAATGTTGAGATTGGGCTTATGGATGAAAAAGCGTCCGACAACAGCAAGCTATGGTTGCATTCGACGAGCAACCGGTAGCTCACCGGTTAAATAATGACGTCAAAAAATGACGTTACCTCCAATGCTTTAGCATTAGTGTCGTCACTAGGTGTCACGTGATCAATCAACCGGTCGCTACCGGTTGAGCTCGTCGAACGTAAGCCTTGCGTTCGACTAACCTCACCGGTCGACCAGTTACTAACCGCTGCGTTCTATGATCAACCGGTTACCGCATCGGTTACCATTCTAAGCAGTTGATTGGTTGATTGGAGCACGTGATCTTTAACTGTCACGTGATTAACTAACCGGCCGCTACCGGCCATGCTCGTCGAACGTAAGCTAGATTTGTCTCCTTCCTTTAAACTGCAACCACGGACTTTAATTGTTCTGTTCACTTGGCTAGTGTGATTGTTTATAAATCGAACTATTCTTGCACGAAAAGCAGTTTATTAATTGCATTTCTAAATACCACCAATTCCTTTTTAACAAACTGAATGAAAAAAGTGATTAGATATCGAATGTAAAGTGTTTCTTAAATTAGATGGACGAATTACTTCGTTGGAAGTGATAGTGAACTTGCAATTTGCTCAAGTTATTGTATCTTCATGAACTATAGAAGAAGTAAGTTTTATTTTTTATTCATTTACTCATTATCGTGCAAGCTCTCTTTTGGAATCTGCACAAATAAACTGCGAGGTTTTGAATATAGTATAACTTCGATTTAACGATTCTCAAGGGACTGAAAAAAGTTATTATCGTTAAATTGAGCAGTTTATACACTCAATGCAGTAAAAGCCGGAGCTGTGAGATATTTCAATAAAGGGAATATTTCGATAATTGGGAATCTGGCGCGGTCGTCTCATTTTTGGCGTAAATAATTTTATTTTGGTATCCCTGCTGATTTATAGTAACCCTATGTGAATAGATGTTTCCGATCTCTTTGTTTTGATTTGCAAAGAAAAATGCCTCTCGTGCAGGCACTGGAGCCAAAAGTTGACGCCAATGAAAAAAGATCGCCAGATTCCCAATTATCGAAATATCCCCTCGATAAATTGAGGAAATCGTTAAATTGGGTATTAATAATTCGAAGTTATCCTGTATTTCATTTCGAAGAATGCAATAATCTTGCTTCATTTTAGGGCCTCTTTTGTTTATTATATTTATGAATGACATCAATGAAAATATTTCTGGAAGCATGAATTGTTTTGCTGATGATGTAAAAGTTATGGGGATTGTCGAAAATGAAGAACAAGTAAAACAGCTGCAAGAGGATTTAGATCATATTACTAAGTGGGCAGATAAATGGGGTATGGCAGTTAATGTAGGGAAATGTCAAGTGCTACACTTAGGTCATGGAAATAAGCGTATGAGATATCGTTTACAGGGTTCAGTCATAAATCAGGCAAAAAATGTTATGGATCTGGGTGTCTTTATAAATCAGGACTTCAAGTTTAGTCAACTATGCAGTATTAGTAACAAAGCCAACAAAATGCTTGGGTTTATCAATAGATCTATTTCAAACAAATTTAAAGTTCTTCTGCCTTTATATAGGAGTTTAGTAAGACCTCATTTGGAGTATGCTGTTCAGTTTAGGTCGCCTTATCTGAAGAAAGATATTTTTGTATCGGAAAGGGTTCAAAGAAGGGTAACTAAATTAGTAAGGGGACTCTCAGATTTAGATTAATAGGCCAGACTTAATAGGCTTAACATGTATAGACTGCAGCAAAGGAGAGTCAGAGGGGACATGATTCATTTATTTAAATTTATCAAAGTGAAAGATGTAAATGGATTAAATTTTTGCGGGGAAAGCAGGACGAGGGGTCATTGTCTTATGCTTTTTAAATCTCAGGCTGACTTGGAAATCAGGAAAAACTACTACTTTAGCAGGGTCGTGGGCACTTGGAATAGCTTACCGGAAGAGGCAGTAATGAGTGAGGGGGTGGATAGCTTTAAGAGGGCCATTGATCTTCATTGGGGACTAATTAATTGACTAGGACCAGCCTAACTGGGCCCAGAGCCTGTTGCTGGTCGTCACATTTGTATTAATTATGGACGTAGTGCGTAAAGCAAGAATAAAGCTCTTACGAAGGACGTATCCAGAAATTTTTCAAAGGAGGGGCAATTGATTTTTATTACTTCCTTTTTACTACATATTGTCCACTGAATTAAAAAAATTGGGCGCAAAGGTTTTTGATTTTATGTCCGAAACATTTTCTGGGATAGGGTCATAATATTAATCCTCCCTTCTCCCAACATCAATGTAACTCGTCTAAATTTGCCTTTTTTGAACTTCATTTTCGAAAAATTACTTGTGGAGTATCCTTCTTGGGGGAGGGGGGAATCATCTTGTATCTGTCCCTGGCTCTAAACCCCCCTCCCCCCCTCTGAACTAGAATTTTTGGGAGGATGAAATTTTGAATATGCCAAATGGAACTCGAAATTTAATTGAGTGATAAAATGGGATGTTTCGAAAATTAGGAATCTGGCATGGTTGTCAAATTTTTGGCGATAATTAATTTATTTTTCAGTACTTTCCACTCTGTTGCTTTACGATAAACCCATTATTTTCCCATTACTTGTTCCCAGGGCTGTGGAGTCGGACTGGTTTTGGGGTAAAAGAGTCGGAGTCGTTAGAAAACATGACGACTCTGACTTTGGGCTTCTTGTTCCCTGTTTTTTACTAACTCTAATTGTATTTTTTAAAAATACTGGCTACAAAGTGGTTCAATTAATTGTGTAAAGGCCGACTGATAAGAAAATAACTGCCATTGGCAATCAGCTGTCTTAATCGTTTATTGAACTTTTGCAGTACCTACTTACGCCATCCCCTTGTTTGCTTGATTTATAACTTTCTTTAGCTATTCAAATGTCAAAAAGCAGTTTTGCTGTCTAATATTTTCTACATAATGATTTTCAAATAAGAAAAAAAAAATTTTTCTTCGATCTCAGTTATAAAATAATAAAAACAAATATTCCTTGAGCAAGTCTGGACCCATAGCTCGGGTGGAAACTTCTGAGAGTGTAGAAAGATCCTATAAAATGTTTCTAATGGTTTTTTGAATCAAATTACTATTTCTATAAGCCAGGGCATATTTTAAGGAAATTTGACTGTGTGGGCAACTCCAACTTCATTGGAGAAGGGGGGGGGGGATTGTAAATGTGCAGTTTATGTTAGTTGAATAATTGTCAAAAAAGAGTTAGGGTGTGAAAATTGGAATTGGGGAAATTATTGCTAATGGTCGTTTTGTTCGATAGAAAAAAAGTGTAAAGAACATAAATGCTGTGACTCAGCTTTTAAAATACTTCGAACAGTCACTGAGTTTTTGCATTTTTTAAATTTCGCTCATTATAATACAACCATTCATTTTCATTTTAATACAACCAAATTGAAATAACATTGTCTTTTTCAAAAAAAGATTTCATTTAAAACCTCTCTTTGTAAAGTTCAGCTTCTGGTTTTCCTTCTCTTCGGTTTTTAAAATGCAGAAATTTTATGACGGATGGCCATAACACATAACCGATGGGAAAATTTAGGAAAATGTAGGTGGGCAATTTTATTTGACTGTGGGGCCAATTTTGTTTGACTGCGTGGGCAATTGCCCAAAAAAACCCCATTAAAATATGCCCTGCTATAAGCTTGTTACTCATTAAAAAGTATGAAAAAGACTTAGTAAGAAAGCAAGGTTGGGTTTTGAACTATATGAAACTGGTTTAGGACAGGACAGGTGATTTTTACCATCCAAAACTATACAAAGCTAAAGGAGTGTAATCTAACCCATGCATATTTACTGCAATATTCGTAATGCATAAATATAGGTACTAATTAATTAATATTTGATTATATTTTTCTCCGAAATGTTCATTTAAAAAATATTTTACTTAAAAAAATTGCCAATAACTCGATTACGTGCCGGTTTTAATTTTTGCGGAATTGATCGTTGCTACTTTCAAGGTTCAGAATACAGAACGTAAACCTTTTCAATTTCATGGAAATTTTTATTACTAGACAGAGATATTTATTTCTATTGAATGGGGTGTTTGTCAGGCGTTAATTGGAAAATACTTTTTTGTAAATGAAAACATTGCATATAATCCTTTTATGAACTTGCAAAGTAGCAGTTTTGTATGTTGCTACATTTTGTTAAAATTAAATTCATCAGAAAATTTCGAGTGAAGAAATCTATAAATCATATTGGCACTAAAAAAACAAAAATCAAAAAAATTGAAAAATGAGTTATGACCACCACAGAAATGTCCGAAGTTGATTTTATAATGTGACCAACGGTCATATATCAACAATAAATAGTAAAAAAGTTACAGTCCCTCACACTGGTAGCAGTTCTCAAGCGATACTGTAAACCGGAAATCTTTAAATCGGTTTTCTGCAAAATGCTTACCCATTTGTCTTTTTAGGGACAATGTTAAAAGAAATCTGTATTTTTGTTTCTTAAAAACATCTTGCTGCATTGGTTTTGAAGGTGAATATTTTTTCATAAGCTTGATTCTCTGTTTTATTTAAAATTTTGTGACCCATGAATTTTTAATATCTAGGAAAGAAAATCTTATTGCAATCTTTTTTACTTCCTTTTACAAAAAAGGAAGTATTGTATTTGCGAAAAAATTTTCACCCAAAAATCGGCCTTAATTTCCATTTTGCTCACCCGCAAATGAATGTTTAGTTTTTTTTTTCAACCCGACCACACGTGGATATGTGCCTAGGAACGTACAGACACCCGAAATATCCATTTTGACGATCCTCAAGTTAATTACAATGATGTTTCTCGTGACGTCTGTTTGTACGTATGTATGTGCTTTATGTGTGTATGTATGTCGCATAACTCAAGAACGGAATGTCCTAGACAGTTGAAATTTTGTACGTAGACTCCTAGTGGGGTCTAGTTGTGCACCTTTCTTTTTGGTTGCATTCGTACGCTCTAAAGGGGGTCTTTTGCTCCTTTTTGAGGGGAAATCATTGTTAATTTTGATGTAAACTCAAATGGTGTTATAATTTGGTGGACACTTGGCGATATATCACCAGTTTTTGGTCGCCAAGTTTTTTAGCCAACTTGGCGACAAATTTGGCGATTTATTTATTTATTTAAATCTGGTTTCAATTTGGCTACTGTTGGTGATATTTAGAGAGTAAACTATTGAATCATATTAAATCTGCCAATAATGAGAAAATGACATTAAATTGGAGTAAAAGGAAATCATGTGATGCACACATCAACTCGTTTTTTTAAATTTGAATAAAAAGGCAGAAAATAAAATCTATTCATAATCTAATGCTGAGATTTGTAAATAATAAAATCTGATTTAAGTAGAAAATGTAATAATGCAAAAGGAAAGATGTATCCATTCTTGTATGTGATCAGAATATTGTTTATAAACTTATTTTTTTCGATAAAACAGATTTTCAAACTACAAAAATATTATAATTTTCAAAGACAACAAACAAAGGATTGCTTTAAGCATCCATCGAGAGTAGCCGTGAGTGCTTAGAAGTTGTACTGCTAGGCATTTGGAAGAAAGAAGCGTGAAAATGGCTTTATCTACTCGGGCGGTATTGTTTGGGATCCTGATCCATCGCGTATTGATTTGTCATTCTTGGTTAAGATGGAATTGGAGATTTTCCTGCTTGGGGTGGTTATAAAAGTTTGGACGGTTGCCCACTTTGATCAGATTGCCCCACTTAATTCTTGTAGGCCGTGGCAATCGCTGAAACCCATAGCAACAAAGAGGGCGCTACAGGCACCCGTTTCCATTACTTTGCCACTGATTGGTGGATGCAGGGGTTCCCGGTGGCGCGTCTTGCCCTCAAAATGGGCAACATCCAATCAAAAATAAACAAACTTTGAAACATTGATATTGATTGGTGGATGTATGAGCTTCATGGAAACGTTGAAATTGACTGGTGGATGCATGAGCAGCATCGGTTGATCACAGAAAAGTTGAAAATTGCCAAGGCCCGTACGCTTAGCGGAAATTTAGTGGGGCCATGATTAGATGATCGTGTTTATATTTCTGGGCTTACTAAGCAAATATTTGTAAAACATGTGTGCGACGAGCAAGCAAGTTCCTTTACGTGTACTGCTGATCGAATTTCAAAAAAGCAGAGCACAAATAGCAATATGGTATGCAATAAGTGGCAACACTGAGGGGTCTAGGGAGTCCGAACCCCTCTCATAGGTCTTTTTTTACCAATTGATTACGATTCTACTTATTTTGTATGTAGAATAATTTCAAACAAAGGTAACAATGACAGGGTTCGTATGCTCCTTCAAAACTCCTCCAATACTCCTTCATTTTGGAAATTTTTTTGAAGGGCCCTTCAAATTCCTTCTTTTTTTAGTTCAAGACTACATAACTACATACTCTATGACAGTAACTTATAATAATTTGATCGACAACTAACTTTGTCACAAGGGCAATTTTAATGTAGTAATTTCTTGCATTTATTTTTTTCATAAAGATGTGATTTACAAATTGATCATTGTTAAGTCATAAAAGTTGAAGGTGAAAATTTTATTAGAAGACTAAAACATTTCATAAGTTAAGTAAAACATGCTTAAATGGTGCTTGTCTGTTTTTTCAATTTTTATGATTATTTTTTTTTCTTCCACCACTCTCTCAGCATCAAATGTTTGAAACTACATAAGTAGATGTTCTACATTGAGTGATTGTGTTAAAAAAAAAAAAAAAAAAACAATTGTTTAGTAAATCACAGTTATGATACAGTAAAAAGGGTCATCCACAAGTGATGTCATACCTTGAGGAGGAGACGGGCTCATGGAAATTGTGAAAAGGGGAAGACAGAGGGTGACAAAAAGTGACATCACACAGTTATTGTAACAATATGTGTGTAAAAAATATGACGTGTGACAAGAGGAAGAGTTAGGTGAAATGTGACACTTTGTGATAATGGGGGAAGAGGGTCAAATATGTTGAAAAAAAGTGTGACATCATTTAATGACAGCCCTATTAGATAGCCTTTCAAAACCTCATTTTACTCCTTCAAAACTCCTTCATTTTATTTCTGAAATTGAGTACGAACCCTGAACAGGGTTCGTACGCTCCTTCAAAACTCCTCCAATAGTCCTACATTTGGGAAATTTTTTTGAAGGGCCCTTCAAACTCCTTCATTTTGGTTTGAACTCCTTCTTTTTTAGTTGAAGGCTACATAGTCTTCCTCTATGACAGCAACTTAAAATACATAGTACATTGATTGACAACTTAATTTGGTCACAAGGGCGAAGGTATAAGGGTGATGAAGGAGTAAAAATATTATTAGATGACTAAGACATTTCATAATTGAAGTAAATCATGCTTAAAAGAGGATTGACTATTTTTCAAGTTTTATGATTATTGCATTTCCTTCCACCACACTCTCAGCGGCAAAATTCGGTTTCTCTTATTATTATTTGAAGATACGTAAGCAGATGTACTATATTAAGTGATTGTGTTAAAAACATAATTGTTTAGCAAATGGCAGATATGATATTGTAAAATGGGTCATCCACTAGTGATGTCATGCCTTGAGGGGGAGACGGGTTCATGAAATTGTGACAAGAGGAAGAGAGAGGGTGACAAGGAGTGACATCACACAGTTATTATAACGATATGTTTATAAAAATGACATGTGACAAGAGGAGGAGTAAGATGAAGTGTGACACTTTGTGATAATGGGGGTTGGGGTTCCAAAGATGTTGGGAAAAAAAATTACGACAACATTTAAGGAGAGCCCGTTAGTATGTACTCCTTCAACATTTCATTTTACTCCTCCAAAACTCCTTCATTTTAATTTCTGAAATTGAGTACGAACCTTGAAATCAGGGTTGGCTTTCTGCCGGCAGAAACTAGTTTTTGCCGTGCCAGTGGCAGAAACTGGTTATAACCGGTAAAAACCGGCAGAAACTGGCAAAAACTTAAAAATGTCTTTAATAACTCAAGTAATTAGTAAATGATATTTGTTTAAGTAAACTAAAAAATTAAACATCATTTCATCATTTAAAAAAATAAAATCCTATGCTAGTGTCCTTGATTTAGTTCAAAAAGGGAACTTTTCAATTGCTGAGGCTCGTAGCATTTGGATTAATTTAACAAAGGATAAAAAAGCATACGGGGGAGCTTAGGAAAGAGTGACATACCGAATTAAACAGGCATTACTGATTGTAATTTGCTCACTTATATGCTTCCTCTAAATTGTTTGTGGTTGATATTGTCATGTCATGTGCTTCAAGAAGAAAGTGCTAGAATTTTACTTGCCTGAATTTTGTACCTAATGTCACAGCTTTGCAAAGCAAATTGGCCCCATTTCTCAAAACTTATTTTTCCAGTCAAATTTTTACCACAACCCCAGTTACTACATGGTGGACCAGTTATACAATAGATGAGAGTTTCACGAACATTGCTTGCTCCTTGATGCATTGTCTGCTAGCTCTTCTGTTTTAAGAATATTCTAAAACTTCTCATTTGTGCGTAGTAAATTGAGAACCTGTTTAGATTTTTGAAACCACCTTTTGTAAGAGGCAATTGCAGGGTCCAAACAATGTAACATTTGGTTTTGAATTGTGATAATTTTGTAATAAAATTACAGTAATTTGGTTAACAATTAATTATTTTTTCCATGTATTTTCAGTTGTATATCAAGAATTAATTTTTCATTTTGTGAGTTTTTGCCAGTTTCTGCCACAAAGGGGGCAGAAAGTGGTTTTTGCCATGCCGGTTTTAACCGGTTTCTACCAGTGGTTTTAACCACCTCGGCAGAAACTTGCCAACCCTGCTTGGAATACACCACATTATTTTTTAAAACAACAAAAATTATTTCTCAAGCGATGCAACTTGCATATTTCGGGATGACGAGTTCCTTGAAGCCACTTCGGAAGAGGTGCGAATTAAAAAATGTGTGCCCCACATTCGGCACAATCTGAGTCTGCCAAATATGGGCGAACTTAGATTGTGTGGTGCTGAAAACGCCAGTTGTGTTTGCGATTTTTTTCCATATAATAAATAAATTATCTACATTTTGCATAGTTTTATCCTCTTTTTACTTCCTTTTACAAAAAAGGAACTATTGTATTCGCGAAAAAATATTCACTTAAAAATCGGCCTTAATTTCCATTTTGCTCACCCACGAATAAATGTTGAGTTTTTTTTCAATCCTACCACACGTGGATATGTGCCTAGGAACGTACAGACACCCAAAATACCCATTTTGATGATCCCCGAATTAATTACGAGTTTTCTCATGACGTCTGTATGTGCGTATGTATGTTGCATAACTCAAGAATGGTATGTCCTAGAAAGTTGAAATTTGGTACGTAGACTCCTAGTGGGGTCTAGTTGTGCACCTTCCTTTTTGGTTGCATTCGGATGCTCCAAAGGAGGTATTTTGCTCCTTTTTGGGGGGAAATCATTGTTAATTTTGATGTAAACTCAAGTGGTGTTATAATTTGGCGGACACTTGGCGATATATCGCCAGTCTTTTGGTCGCTAAGTTTTGTCGCCAACTTGGTGACAAATTTGGCGATTTTTTAAATTTTTTTTTAAAAATCTGATTTGAATTTGGCCACTGTTGGTGATATTTAGAGAGTAAACTATTGAATCCCATTAAAACTACCAATAATGAGAAAATGACATTAAATTGGAGTAAAAGGAAGTCATGTGATGCACACATCAGCTCGTTTTTAACTAATTTTGGTGACTTTTTTGAAGAGTGCCCATTAGGGTGGTTCAAAAATGCATGTAGAAACAAAGTTTCTCCTAGATACCAGGACCCCCTGAATATTTTTAGACTTGTGGATAGTAATATACTGGAATAACTGTAGCTTCCTATTTCAACTGTGGGAGGTTATTCAACCCCCTCACCCAAACTTCATCAGTATGGGGAAGGGATTAAAAATAAATTGAACTGAAAAAACAATGCTACATATTGTATTGTACACGAGTCATATGCATATGCATTGCAAATAATTATTTACAGAAACGAGCTGATGTGTGCATCACATGACTTCCTTTTACTCCAATTTAATGTCATTTCCCCATTATTGGCAATTTTAATGTGCCTCAATTGTTTACTCTCTAAATATCACCAGCAGTGGCCAAATTGAAACCAAATAAAAAAAAAAAAAATTTGAATTTTGTCATCTTGAATTCAAATTATGTTTTTTGCAATCACGAGTGTGTGTGTATATGTAAGCGTGTTTGTTTGTGTGTGGGGGGTAGGCATGTGTGTTTGTGTCTATGTGCAAGCATGAGTGTGTGGGTAGTTGTGTGTAGGTGTGTTTGTGTATGTGTTGTGTGTAGGTGTATGTATGTGTGTGTAGGTGTATATATATATGTATATGTGTGTAGGTGCGTGTATGTATGCGTGTAAGTGTAGGATATTGACGAAACCCTGGAGACGGTTTTCGCTAGAATTACAGCATCGTGAGGACCCGGTCGACGGTGGTGCTGCGGAGGGAAAAATCAAAGGAACGTCAAAAACTGTCAAATGAAAGCAATAAGCAATCGTGATTTCTCAAAAAAAAAAAAATCTGCCAAATTTGTCGAAAAGCTGGCGACCAAAAGACTGCCGATATATCGCCAAGTGTTCGACAAATTATGACACCACTTGAGTTTACATCAAAATTAACGATGATTTCCCCCCCAAAAAAGGGCAAAAGACCCCCTTAGGTACATCCAAATGCAACCAAAAAGGAAGGTGCACAACTAGGCCCCACTAGGAGTCTATGTACCAAATTTCAACTCTCTAGGACATACCGATTTTGAGTTATGCGAGATACATACGCACGTAGATACGGACGTCACGAGAACATTCGTTGCAATTAACTAGTGGGTTGTTAAAATGGATATTTCGGGTGTCTGTAGGTTCCTATTCATATATCCACGTGTGGTCTGATCGAAAAAAAAAAACTCAACATTCATTCGAGGGTAAGAAAAATGGAAATTAAGGCTGATTTTTGAGTGAAAATTTTTTTCGAATACAATACTTCCTTTTTTGTAAAAGGAAGTATTGTAAAATGTATCTAAATTTGTGACATTTTCTATGCAACGACCAATGTTAAATTGAGGGATAATTGAGCACCATCTTAAAATTTGAGTAAAAAGGTAAAAAACTTTTGCGCATAATACTATTAGTAAGTCTAAAAAAAAATAGGGGGTGTCCATGACTCTAGCTGAAAAAAAGTTTATTTGAACCACTCTAGTGCCCATATTTATGCCCCATTTTTTCTGGTACTGTTTTTAAAGCTTTTTGTAAATCGATAAAAAACTTTTGCGGCATAATACTATTATTAAGTCTAAAAAAATAGGGGGTGTCCATGACTCTAGCTGGAAAAAAGTTTATTTGAACCACTCTAGTGCCCATATTTATACCCCATTTTTTTCTGGTACTGTTTTTAAAGCTTTTTGTAAATCGATAAAAAACTTTTGCGGCATAATACTATTATTAAGTCTAAAAAAATAGGGGGTGTCCATGACTCTAGCTGAAACAAAGTTTTTTTGAACTACTCTAGTACCTATATTTACACCCCATTTTTTCTGGTGCTGTTATTGGAGCTTTTTGTAAATCAACGTTTTTGAAATGAGATCTTTGATATTAATCATCGTTGTGGTCTTCTCGCATATAGAATACTTTGCCTAGTTTTTAATGAAAGGCAAAAATCATTTTTCGACTTTAAAATAATTTGTAATCAAAAACAAAAGAGGGTGCCCATATTTACACCTTTTCTTCTATGTAACAAGTTTAATTAATTTCGTACTGCGGTATTCAACTGTACTGTAACTTACGCTTATTGTGTAACTAAAAAATGCGTTAGGTTACCAATTGTGGAATGTTTAAATTTGTTTACTATTCGGCAAAACCGAATAGCCTGCTGAATTTGTATTACACCGATTACTAACCAAATATTCGTTGCATTACTACTAGTTATAATAAATTTTGTCGATTTTGTGGAATACTTAAGAATTATTTTGAAAATGTTACACTTTAGTTCCAACTTTAATTATTAAATAATATATAATCACTTTTTATATATATTTTAAAAAGGCTGAGAAGAAAAACTTGTTAATAATTGTGTGACAATAAATACTGTAATTTTTGAAAAAAAGATTTTTTTCAGATAGTTTAACGGAAAAAAAATTAATTTCACTTTTTAAAAAGGTTAAGATTTAATGAGTTTCTTTTTTTAAAATTTGAACTGAACGAGCTTCAACATAACTTCCACATTAAGTTTTATCAGATCACTCAAAAGACATTTTATTTTTGAATAGCTCGAACTCAGTGCTCCGCCTCCCGCCCCTCCCCCTCGTCTCTTTTCCTTCGTCACTGCTGTAGGTTAACTGATTTTCCTAAATCAACTACTTTTCCCTTATTTTATTCATTATCTGCTTTATGTAATTAATATTGCTTTTTAAAATCTTATTACTTTTAATTCTTTTCACTTACCTATAACATTTTTGCCTTATTTAATTGCAGACTGAAATGTTGCACACGAACAATCGCTGCAATTTCAGTTCCGAGTTCTTGTTTTAAATCTGAAAAGGACTGATATCAGCTCGTTGACTGATCCAGTGAACTGGGAAGGAGATCGTAGAGAAAAATCCGAGTGCTACAAGCACAGAAATCGGTTCAGGATGTTCTTCCAATAAATAAATGAAACGAAGTGCTGTGCTGGGAAGGAGATCGTACGGAAAAATCTGAGTGCTACAAGCACAGAAACCGGTTCAGGATGTTCTTCCGGTAAATAAATGAAACGAAGGAAAGTGCTGTGCTGGGAAGGAGATCGTAGAGAAAAATCCGAGTGCTACAAGCACAGAAATCGGTTCAGGATGTTCTTTCGGTAAATAAATGAAACGAAGGAAAGTGCTGTGCTACATTCTTTTCAAATAGTTTCTGAAGTTCTCTAACCAGAAATCCATTGAGTAGCGAAAATTGAGTGTTTAGTTCTTCAGAAGAAATTTTCTTTTTGTAACAAAAAAGTTATATGTGTGTTAATTCTGACTAAATAGTTTCTCTGCTCATCACCGCAGATAATGCTCAAAGGGGTTTCATCATGGTGAAATCCCTTTTTCTTGATGAGTTCTGTGCATAATTATTTTTCTCTGGTGGCTTGCAATTTAATACAATATAGAAGTGAAAAGTGCTTCAGACTCTTCGTTAAAAAAAACTGAGTTTCTCGAATAAAATCTAAGAGACGCGTTCGCAGTTTTAGAATTTGTTTTGTTTTTTATGCTTTTAATCCCGTTTTGAAGTGCACCAGTAAATGGATAATTTTTTGTTCAAAATCTCTATTATGACTTTATGGTTTCTAAAGAAAGGACTTTTTCAATCCCTTGACGATTAAAAGAACTTTTAAGGATCCATCTCTGCGAAGATCCATGACCTTGTACGTTTTATGAAGTAACATTTTGGGCACTTTTCCGCAATGGATAATTTTTTGTTCAAAATCTCTATTATGACTTGGTGGTTTCTAAAGAAAAGACTTTTTCAATCCCTTGATGATTAGAGTAACTTTTAAGGATCCATCTTTGCGAAGATCCATGACCTTGTACGTTTTATGAAGTAACATTTTGGGCACTTTTCCGCAATGGATAATTTTTTATTCAAAATCTCTATTATGACTTGGTGGTTTCTAAAGAAAAGACTTTTTCAATCCCTTGATGATTAGAGTAACTTTTAAGGATCCATCTTTGCGAAGATCCATGACCTTGTACGTTTTGTGAAGTAACATTGCAGACACTTTTCCGCAATGGCGTGTCATCAATCTGTGATCCGTCATGGATCTAAACATGTGTGTGAAAACTGCTCAAAGGTATTTGTTTCTGCTTATAATTTAAGGAGACATTTGAGGGTCCATACCGGGGAGAGAATTTATTCTTGTGAAGATAAATTAGACGCACTTGGTAACACTTCAAGCTTAAAAGCACATATAAAATCCCATAATGGTAATGTGGCCTGTGAAGTGTGTTCTAAGCAATTTTCTAAACAGGCAAACCTGAAAAGACACTGGAGACTGCACACTGGCGAGAAGCTGTTTTCATGTAAAGTGTGTCGTAAGGAATTTTCTCAACTAGCAAATCTGAAAGTGCACTTAAGGACCCACAGTGGGGAAAAGCCATTTTCCTGTGAAGTGTGCTCTAAAGAATTTTCCCAGCTCTCAAACTTGAAAAAACACTTGCAGACCCATACTGGCGATAAGCCATTCACGTGTGAAGTGTGTTCTAAGGAATTCTCTCAACAGGCAAATCTAAAAGAACATTTGAGGACCCATACTGGAGAAAAGCCATTTTCCTGTGACGTGTGTTCTAAGAAATTCTTTAAAGTAGCAAACCTGAAAGAGCACTTGAGGACCCATACTGGGGAGAAGCCGTTCCCGTGCGAAGTGTGTTCTAAACAGTTTTCCAAACTTGCAACCATGAAAGAACACTTAAGAACCCATACTGGAGAGAAGCCATTTTCCTGTGACGTGTGTTCTAAGGAATTTTCTAAACTGGCAAACCTGAAAGAACACTTTAGAACCCATACTGGAGAAAAGCGATTTTCCTGTGAAGTGTGTTCTAGGGAATTTTCTAAACTAGCTAACCTAAGAAAACACTTTAGAACCCATACTGGAGAAAAGTGATTTTCCTGTGACGTGTGTTCTAAGGAATTTTCCAAACTAGCTAACCTAAAAAAACACTTTAGAACCCATACTGGGGAAAAGCCGTTCGCGTGCGAAGTGTGTTCTAAACAGTTTTCCAAACTTGCTACCATGAAAGAACACTTAAGAACCCATACTGGAGAGAAGCCATTTTCCTGTGACGTGTGTTCTAAGGAATTTTCTAAACTAGCGAACCTGAAAGAACACTTTAGAACCCATACTGGAGAAAAGCGATTTTCCTGTGAAGTGTGTTCTAAGGAATTTTCTAAACTAGCTAACCTAAAAAAACACTTGAGCACCCATACTGCCTCTTATTAGAAACAAACAAGTAAACCGTTTTTCCGTTATAACGAAATAAGTTGTGACATACTGATGTGTTTTCCAGACGAAGTGGGTTAGGATGAAATACATTAAAACTCCTTTTACCGTACAGTTCTGTTACGGGCCTGTGCTGGCGAGAAGCCATTTTCCTGTGAAGTGTGTTCTAGGGAATTTTCTAAACTAGCTAACCTAAAAAAACACTTGAGCACCCATACTGCCTCTTATTAAAAACAAACAAGTAAACATTATTGCCATTATAACGAAACAAACTGCGACATACTGATGTGTTTTCAAGACGAAGTGGGTTACGATGAAAAACCTTAAATCTCTTATTACTGTGAAACTTCTCTGGAGCGACCACTCTCCGTTCTTGAAAAAAGTGGTCGTTAATGGAGGTTGGTCGCTCTTGGAGGTCATTTTCGAACATGAGCACCATAGTTGTTATTTATCGTCTTCCTGCAGTGTATTAACCAAGAACATTTTCATAAGAATGTATTTAAATAAAATTTTCTGTTTTTAATTTTAAATGAGACGAATATCTAAATGAACGTTCCTGGGGAGTACCTGAGGCGTGGCCTCGCACCTCCCAAGTCTTGCCATTGGTGGGATGGATCCTCCGGAGAGGAATAAGCTTATTGGTCGGCAAGTTAAGCCGATGACGTAGGAGCATTCCCTGGCGGTCAAAAACATGACTTAAGAAAATTTGGAGTCCAGAACTGAATTAAAATGAAAAAAGGGGATAAAAATGGAGAAAAACTTAGTCCTCATCAATAAAGATTTGGACTAGAGTTGAAATTTTGCCTATGAGATTTTCCTGACTTTTTAGAATAGGGAGGGCCGTCCTGAGTTTGGAAAAGACTTTTGAGAGGTTAAATATTTTATTAATTTCCGCAAAAAGTTGCATGAAATCAGTAATTTCATTGCTGGAGTTAGGCTCCTTAATGTTAGGGGTGGAATGCTCAGGTAGATTACTGGAAGTTGCCTCAGCGTAGGAAGTTCCTACTCTGCGGCTAGCACCGCTTCCGCGGTTAACGGCTCGTTTACCTTCCAGGTTGATTTTGGGTTTGGGGAAGGCCACGCAACCCCTATAAGAGGCTACGTGATCACCCCCACAATTAACACATTTGGGCTTTTCCTTGTTAATTTTGGCCGGGCACTTGTCACGAGAGTGTTCCCCCCCGCAGACGACACAGCGGACTTTTCGAAAGCAGTTAACTGCCAGGTGGTTGAACCCCTGGCAGGTATAACACTGTATAACACGTCGATTTGTCCGGTACCGCTCGACGGTTATAGCAGTGTGGAATAGTGTCTTTAAATCATTAATTTTAGTATGTTGCTCACCGGACGAGAGCTGGAGTTGGAATAGAGGGAGCTTAGTAGCGTCCCTTTTGGTCAGTTGAGCGACCTTTACAATAGGAAAATTTAATTCGGAAAGTGCTTTCGAAATTTCCTCAGTATCGGTGCAAGTGGGTAGTCCTCTGATGACGTATTTGAATAGTCTGGGTCCCTTTGCCCTTTGGATGTAAAAGTCTATGTTACTAGACTTGAGTAAATTAATGATTTTGTTGCGATCAGTGGGGTCATCCACAAAGATCGCTGTTTCATCCTTCCTATTTCTGAGTTTAAAGTTCTGACAGTTATCATTGAGCTTGCGGATGAAATCAAGGTAGTTGGGGGGGGGGGGTCTCCACCACGAGGGGGGCAAGCTGATTAACCCCTCTAGCCGGAGAGGTAGAGGTAGTTTCCTGGGAATTTAAATTTGGATTCGAAACTTGGGGGAGGGTGGAGAACTTATTTTCCAGTGCTACAGGCGCAGCCTTTACGGGCGAAGGCGCTTTACAAGTTCTACGTGGCAGCTGGAATTCCTGAGCATTAAGGTGTTCAGAAATATGGAAGAATTTCTGAAAGGATAGGAATTTAATCTTGTCAGTCAAAGCATGACTCACCAGGGCCTCCGCCACTTGAGCGTCCGGGATCCCGTCCTGGCCCAAGAGTTGGAGAATCTCCCGGAGAGTCTCATCCTCACCGTCAGGGAAGAAGATGTCTGTATAACGGAACATATCCTTGGCAGTTTTAATGATGTCAGTCACCTCACTGTAGGAGAGAGGAGAGTCGTACTTTTCTGGGATGTTAGTGGAGTTGACTTCCATCTCATCATCAGATGGGGTCATGTCTGCCCATGAAGTGGACTGTATTGGGGAGTTTGTGCGGTGGGTGAAGGGGGTGGCCGCCTTGGCCGGAGTCCGCGAGCCGGGAATACTCCCGGGAAGCTTCCTCCTAGCGCTCGGCGCCGCATTCCTCTTCGCCGCTACTCCTATAGCGGCGGGTTTTCCTTTTAGCCTCATTTTCCCACGTCCGTTCGTAACGGGATCCAAAGTGGGAATCAATTTTAAATGTAAAATATACTTTTTACATGATTTTTCTATTCAAAAACTAATAGCTTTAAAATTCGCCTGCTTCAGATTCTTTAGTTTTCCTAAAACAACTTTAGTTTCTAGTTTAGTTTTCCGTTGCAAAAATAAATTAATAATGTGTGCTTATTATTAGTGCAAGGTAAGATTATCTGTTTCTGTTAGAGTTTGTTGTGCTGACAGCTTTTTTTTTTTACTGCTAATTTCCTTTAATTTCCTTTCTGATTTTCTTTTCTTGTGTAAGTTCAAGACTTCTGTACGTTTCTCGAGCGTGAGATTGCTCGGTTTTTCGAAACATGTATAGTAACTACATGTGCTATTTTCAGAAAATTTGCAATTCAGTCCACAACTCAAAAAAGTTCATAAAAACGTCTTTTATTTTACTTAAAATATTAAAAGCAATTAAAACTTTTGTAAATAATACTAAAGAAATTAAAGTTAATCATTTGATTTCAAGAGTCAAGAGATAAAGTTCAAACAAGGCTAAATAAACTAAGTACAAGAACTCAGAAGAAACAAAATAACAAGACAGACAAATTAAACACATGCAATATATATCGGTGTCCCAACTGCGCCACCTACAGTTAAACTTAAAGTTACAAAGCTTGAACATTCTGACTGCGATGTATGGTATGGTGATGAAAAGCAGAATGCAAATTTACTTAAACCAACTCTTGAGCTTTCAAATGCACTAAAAATAGATTATGTCCACTCTGATGAAGTAGGAATGCTCCCTTCTAACCCCCCCCCCCTCTCCCGTAAGCAACCAAGAAATTCCAAGAAACAACCTCTTAACAATGTCCTATTCTTATCAACCTCCCTCAATGAAAGGTGCACACTTGACTTGCCTTGAGATTTGCATGTGCCACCTTAGCTTCCCTAGGGTCCGAAAAACAATGCCCTCTTTTTTATGACTTTAACGAGCGATTCCAAGCATAGAGAGCAAGAAAGGAACAAGTTTAGATCCACTGGAGAATAGATTTTAATCCCTCATTCTGGTTTCTTTCCACCTTTATAGCCATCTTCAACGCTGAAAATCCGCTCATCAAATAATAGCCCTAACAGATTTATCGATTCCCTCAACTGACCGGCAATTAAATTCAACCGACTTTTGATAGGCTCAACTGCCCGAAATTCAAATGTACATGTCAAGAAGTTAAGATCTGAAATTGCTTCAGACGGAATCCATACCTTGCAGGTGTGACGCATGGACACCAAATCGTCCGTAGACGACCTAGGTACTGGTCTGGGTGTCGTATGTGTCTGGGTGTCGTCACAGTTCTTTCTTTTAAACAAATAGAGAAAGCGATTACATTCAACATTTGCAAAGAAAGATAGTAAGTTAGCCAAATACCAAGGCAAGTGACAACAAATGTATCTTGTAGCATTTGGACGTACGTGTTTTTAGCTGAACTTTTTCAACATTACGATACAGTGGCGGTTAACTTAGACATGTGGTCAACTTACAAGGGTGGTCAACTTCACAAGTTTTACTGTATTAATTTTGTTGTATTGTCTAATGGGTTAATATGAGAAAACTGTTCTGTGTCCATATGAATTTTATTTTCTATTGCTTTTCTTCTGTTGTCTCTCTCTTTTTGAGTTTTCTCTAACAAAACTTCCGGTATTTTTGAATGCTGAGGTTTACGATTTGCCGATCACTTACGCATTCATTTTTACTTCCTTTTACAAAAAAAAAGAAAGTATTCTATTCGCAAAACATTTTCACTGAAAATTCGGCCTTAATTTCCATTTTGCTCACCCCCGAATGAAGGTTGAGTTTTTTTTTCAACCCGACCACACATGGATAAATGCCTAAGGAACGTACACACACCCGAAATATCCATTTTGATAATCTCCGAGTTAATTACAACGAGTTTTCTCGTGACGTCTGTATGTACGTATGTATGTGTGTATGTATGTATGTCGCATAACTCAAGAACGGAATGTCCTAGAAAATTGAAATTTGGTACGTAGACCCCTAGTGGGGCCTAGTTGTGCACCTTCCTTTTTGGTTGCATTCAGATGTTCCTAAGGGGGTCTTTTGCCCCTTTTTGGGGGGAAATCATCGTTAATTTCGATGTAAACTCAAGTGGTGTCATAATTTGTCGGACACTTGGCGATATATCGCCAGTTTTTTGTTCGCCAAGTTTTGTCGCCAGCTTGGCGACAAATTTGGCGATTTTTTTTTAAATTTGGTTTTAATTTGGCCATTGTTGGTAATGTTTAGAGAGTAAACTCTTGAATCACATTAAAATTGCCAATAATGAGAAAATGACTTTAAATTGGAGTAAAAGGAAGTCATGTGATGCACACATCAGTTCGCTTATTCATATTTTTGTGTTCCTTTATTAAGAAATTTACTTATTTATTCATTCATTCACTTCTTTTAACTCACTCTTTTATTTTTCTTCATGTATCAATTAATTAGTTCATTTATTTTTTCGTTTATTGTTTCATTAACTTTTCATTTATTCATTAAAACTTTTATTTACGGATTCATTTGATAAAAAAGATTTTTTTTAAATAAGCGAATAGAAAATTTTTCTTTGAAAAATTATTTTTTTTTCACTTTGTCCTCTAAATTTTTAAAGCGAAAATTTTCCACTTTTTTGAAGTCACAAATTTACTGCCAAAAATAAACAAAATACCATTTCAATGCCAGTTTTATCACAAAATAGAATGTTCTTTCTTTACGCACTGTAGTTTTCAAAACAAATTTCAAATTTGTTCATTTTGAAAAAGCTCAGTCATTTTAACTATTTCACTTTGTCCCTCACTCCCCTTCTCCAGATAAAAGTTTGAGTAGTTAAGTGAACAAACAAATAACTAATATATACGAAAGTGATATCTTGGTGTGACATAATTTTATTGCAATAGCTCAGTGAACAAGTCTTAAATATTTTTAACGGTCAGTTTTTTTGACAAAACAATTAACCCAAGTTTGTTAAAACCGAGTAGAACATTTACGTATTTAACACCTATGGTTATTGCGTACTTAGACCTTTTTTTTTTAGCAATCACGATTGCTTATTGCTTTCATTTGACTGTTTTGGCGTCCTATCATTTTATTTTCCCACCAGCATCCTCTGCAGCACCACCGTCGACTGGCCTCACGATGCTACTCTTCTAGCGAAAACCGTCTCCAGGTTGCGCCCATATCCTACACTCACACGCATACGTACACACACCTGCAAGCACACGTGCATACACACACCTGCAAACACACGTGCATACACACACCTGCAAACACACACCTGCAAACACACGTACATACACACACCTGCAAACACACGTACATACACACACCTGCAAACACACGTACATACACACACCTGCACACACACACACATGCCTGCACACAGACACGCACACACCTACACACACATGCACACACACTCATGCCTGCACACAGACCATGGGTGCAAGACCTTCCGTGTCAGGACGGATTTCCGTCTTGACAAAATTTCCGAGACGGAGGTCGGGACGGAAAGAAATTCAATGACTTTCTTTTAATTTTGAATGAAAAAAGAAAAATTGAGTGTTTGAAAAATATGCTTTAATATTACTGGACCGTTCCATAACCACGAATTTACATCGACATTCTCGCGGTTTTCCGCCATGTGCTTGTTTTGTTTGCAACGTGCTTTTGGAGGAGTGACTTTTCGGCTCGCGCCGTTTCACTTTTTTTAGGTATAGCTTTATTTCCAACTCGCTGCATTGCAGACCGAGGAGTTGCTCGCTATTCTCCCTAATTTTTCGAAGCAATCGGCTCTAATTGAAAATTTAGCCTTTTCTCATGCTATTTTCGATCATCCTTTCGTTTTTTTCATTTGTGGGGTTTTTTTTTTTTTTTTTTTTTTGCAAACTTGACACGCATAAATGAAAATTATGTACGCTCTTAAAATGTCTTAAGAGTTGAATCTGCATCACTGATTGAGAGTGATTGCTGACAAGATGAAATATTTTCGCCACAGTAAAGGGCGTCCACATACCATGTAAAACAGAAACTTATCAAGATTTTGAAGATTTTAATGAAAATGGGAATTTTGGAAATAATCGAGGGGGGGGGGATTTCTAGCTGGTTGGAAACACCGATGGGAAAACCGTTCCTGCATTTTTGACAATGATTTGAGGAATCATTAAATTCTAATGTCATCGATTCGAACACTCGCTAGAATGGAAATATGGGTGGGGGGAGGGAGAGAAAGGAAAGGAGAAAGAAAACGGCAGCACGAGTTTGCGAAAAATTGCTGCTCTTGCAAAGAGGGTAATCTGTCCGCAAATTAACCCACGATACTAAGGTCTTAAAACGTTGATATCTTGGTCAATCTAGGGGGTGTGGGGTTACTCACGGGTTACAGTAAAAAATATCGAAAAACTGAATTGAAAATATTTTTGAAGCTAGGAGTGGTTCGATATTTCTCCAGTGCAAACTCTTAAAAATTTAAAAGTCAAAAAGTTTTAGGCTGTCTCTAATGATATAAAAGTGGGTTTTAAAAAAGAATCGAAGACTGGAGTCTTAAAAACACTAATTTAGGCAACCTTTGGTGAATTTATGAGAGATGGTTTTGGTGTTCTAACATGAAAATGTTTTGTAGCTGATGTATTAAAAACTATTTGAGGCTATACTTAAATAACTTAAGTTAAAGGGCATTTGCGACCCTCTCCTGAAAACTGTTTGTAATTGAAGTCTTAAATCTTTTAGGCTGTCTTTGGCAATGTCAAGAGGGAGGGAGGGGGCTCTCTTTAGGAGAAATTCCGAAACTGGAGTCTTAAAAGCGCAACTTTGAACCGTCTTGGGGTTCGGGGTTCTCCTTTCCCAAAAAATATTCAAAGCTGAAGTATTCAGAACTCAGCTTTAGGTAATCTACCGCAAATTTTAGTAAAATTTAATGAACTTAGAGGAAAGAGTTCGGGGGGGGGGGGGGGGTCTCTCTCCCTGAGGTATTGAAATGCTATTTTGGCTATTTTTGAGTGAGTTAAGAGTTAGGGAATTCAGGGGTCTTTCTCGAAACATTTTCGAAATTGAAGTCTTAAAACTTTGGGTTGTCTTTGGCGATGTTTGGAAGGGAGTTGCTCTCTCAATAGAAAAATAAATCTTAAACAAAAACTTACACTGCGTTTAGTAAACACAATGAGAGGGGGGGGGGGTATTCCGCACCCCCAGCCCGAAACATTTTAGTTTCTGAAATTTTAAGAGCTTTGTTTTGGGCTATCTTTGGATGGCTTAAGGGGGAAGGGTGTAGGAAGATTTTTTCAAAAAGTTTCCAAAATTAAAGTATTAAAATTTTTAGGCGGTCATAAGTCATTTTTATAGGTGAGAGGGGTGCTATTCCTACAAAACAATTTAGAAAGTGAAGCCTTAAAAATTGAAATTTAGGACATTTGTGGTGAACTCAGAGGAAGGGGTTCGGGAGTTCTCTTCCGAAAATCCTTTGATGCTCAAAAATATTTAAAGCGCCACTTTAGGCTATATTTGAGTGCCTTAAGAGGGATGCGATTCGGGAACCCTGCCTGGAGTTAGGATTCAGTTCCCCTATTTCTTTTTTTAATTAATGAATGTTGGAAAGGGTACCTTGTTTAAAAAATCACTGAAGCGATTTTTATTACTAATTTCACCACCTGCTATCTTATAAAAGAATTCTTTTTCAAATGAAGACTGTGGGGGAATGGTGATAGTTCATTATCATTAGTCGGCCTTACCCTTCCCCCACCTTTCCTTTTTTTTTTAGTTTGTTGGCGCTACCTTGGGTAGACTTTAGAATCAGAACTGATTTATGTTGCAAAAGTGAAAATCTTATGTCCTAAGCGATTTTATTGCTACAACAAAAATGTTTAGGATCGGCAAAAAACTAATGGTGGGGTGCTGCAAACGCTTTTACCCCTTACATTATCCAACATCGTCTAAAATTGCGTTTTTGAAACTTCAATTTCGAAATATTGCCGAAGAAGGGTTCCTGAAATCCATCCCTTCAATAGTGCATTCAAAAAGCGTATAAACGTTATGAAATTTAAATTACAATTTCGTTTTTAAATCTTCGATTTCGGAAAAGCCCATAGCGTCTCCTCCCGCCCTCTTTCTTTAATATTTTTTGAAGGTTGCCCAATATTGTGATTTTGGGACTATCAGTTTGAAATAATTGATGTAAGAGTCCCTGAACCCCTCCTTTCCCTGAACTTTACCAAAATGGCCTACCACAGCGTTTTTTGGACTTCAATTTGAAAAAATTTCTGGGGGGGGGGAGCCCCCAGACCCCCCCTAATTGCCGGATTTTAGATTTTTTGGAATTATGAGGTCAAAACACTTAAATATTACAATTTTAAGGCTTAAAATTTAAATCAAACAGATTCCAAAACTGGCATTGTTAAAATCTGCCACATTTATACATACAAAATTTTCCTTAAGCCCGCATGCGGGCGGGGGGGGGGGGGGGGGAGCTGAAAATATTTTCCGTCTTGAACTCATCACCAAACTTGCACCCATGACACAGACACAAACACCCACGCATACATACACACACACCTACACACACATGCACGCCTACATACACACAAACACACACGCATACATACACACACACACACACGTGATTGAGAAAAACAGCATTTGAATTCAAGAAGCCAAAATTCAAATTAATTTATCTTCCTTTTTTTAATGCTCCATAATTCTTAATTAAATTCATTTGTTTTCAGCTATAATCAGGATGTCATATTGTTGGAGTGCAGCAAGTGTGATGCCAGACTTTGACACGCCCTACATAGCTACGCACCTTTGTTTCTGCTTTCGTCACGAGACTCATGTCGAAATGATCGCCGAAGCAAAAGCAACCTTTGGAAAACTCCCTAAGTTTTAAGTTTACATGTATTCCTTAGCCTATTGCGGCAGCAGCAAACAGAAGGCTGCAGTGTAAGTTGTGTGAAATGCAGGCAGTTCTAAGTCCGGATTCACTTTTGGTGATGTCGCCAGTAGATATTTCAAACTTTGCAAGCATTCAAATTCGTGTAACTGTGGTTCTTGCTTAAGTAAAGATGTATAAATCCCAACTTCATCAATGAATGAAGGATATTCAGTCTGAGTAACTGAGTACTTATTTGTTATGAAAGAAAAAAGTAACGTCTCCATTAACAGGAAATAATTTTAACAAACGTCAGTTTACTGTCCGACAAGCATCTTCCATTTTGTGTTACACTTATTCACAATAATTAAATTAGACTGAAGAAATTTCCAGAATCCTCATTCAGTTCTGAAACTGCAGATCTTTTGACAACGAAAAGGACTTAAATAAATAAAGCCTCTTTTCATTCGCTGTGAACCATAATCGAAAAGCTGCTGATAAAAAGAAAGCAACGTCGCTGTACGACGAAAAACTTCTCATTTGATCTCTGTAACACATTTGACCGTGTTCCGTACAAACATCAGTGTCGTGAGTAAAACAGTTGTGTGTTACTGTGTGTTTGTTTCCACGATTGTCTGAAAAGTTAAATTGACTAAACACTGACACACACAAAGAGAGTGTTTCTGATATTTTAAAAGGGCATTTAATTGCATAAAAATGTAAAAATTCTTTATGCATTGAAAAAAAAAAAAAAAACCTTGGCGTCACACCGGTCACTTTGATTTTTGAAACTAAAAATCGAACTTTAAAAACTGAAAATCGATGCAGTAGTATTTGTGTATGGAGGAGATTTTTTTGAGAAACTCTACGCATATACGTATTACACCTACTCTTTAAAAAATTACGTTTGTTTCAATTTTATGACAAGATATTCATGAAAATTTAACTATCAGTGCAAAGTATGGGGATTGGCGCTGAGGGAAACTGAAACAAGAGAAGCTTTCCTTAGTAAAAATATTCATCATTTTCGAAATTTTACGAAGAAACAACTTTATATTCTTTCGCAATGGCTCATCAGTCTGAGATCCTTGACTCTAAAAACAATTATTTGTGCGAACATTGTTTAAAGGCATTTAACTGCTCCTATCATTTAAAAAGGCATCTGAAAATACATACTGGCGAGAAATTATACCCCTGTGAAATATGTCCAAAGAAATTTTCTCGCAAAGAACACTTAAAAAGACACCTGACAATCCATAGTGGCGGCGAAAAACAGTATTCCTGTGTACAGTGCTCAAAGGCATTTTCCACCTCATCAGATTTAAAGAAACATCTGAGATGCCATACTGGCGAGAAACCGTATTCATGTGAACATTGTTCAAAGGCATTTTCCCGCATTGAATGCCTAAACTCACATTTGAGAACCCATTCTGGAGAGAAACCGCATTCATGTGAACATTGTTCAAGGGCATTTACCAACGCTTCAGATTTAAAGAAACATCTGAGAACCCACACTGGAGAGAAACCGTTTGCATGTGTACACTGCTCAAAGGCATTTTCATACGCTTCAATTTTAAAGACACATCTGAGATCCCATACTGGAGAGAAACCGTTTTCATGTGTACAGTGCTCAAAGTCATTTTTAACCTTTTCAAATTTAAAGAAGCATCTAAGAATCCATACTGACGAGAAACCGTATTCATGTGAACAGTGTTCAAAGGCATTCTCCCGCATTGATAGCCTAAACTCACATCTGAGAACCCATTCTGGCGAGAAACCTTATGCATGTGAACATTGTTCACGGGCATTTACCACTGCTTCATATTTAAAGAAACATCTGAGATGCCATACTGGCGAGAAACCGTATTCATGTGAACATTGTTCAAGGGCATTTACCAACGCTTCAGATTTAAAGAAACATCTGAGAACCCACACTGGAGAGAAACCGTTTGCATGTGTACACTGCTCAAAGGCATTTTCATACGCTTCAATTTTAAAGACACATCTGAGATCCCATACTGGAGAGAAACCGTATTCATGTGTACAGTGCTCAAAGTCATTTTTAACCTTTTCAAATTTAAAGAAGCATCTAATAATCCATACTGAAGAGAAACCGTATTCATGTGAACAGTGTTCAAAGGCATTCTCCCGCATTGATAGCCTAAACTCACATCTGAGAACCCATTCTGGCGAGAAACTTTATGCATGTGAACATTGTTCACGGGCATTTACCACCGCCTCAGATTTAAAGAAACATCTGAGATGCCATACTGGCGAAAAACCGTATTCATGTGAACATTGTTCAAAGGCATTTTCCCGCATTGAATGCCTAAACTCACATTTGAGAACCCATTCTGGAGAGAAACCGTTTTCATGTGAACATTGTTCAAGGGCATTTATCAACGCTTCAAATTTAAAGAAACATCTAAGAACCCATTCTGGGGAGAAACCGTATTCATGTAAAATGTGTTCCAAGGCATTTTCCACCACTTCAGATTTAAAGCAGCATCTAAGAACCCATACTGGCGAGAAACCATATTCATGTGAACATTGTTCAAAGGCATATTCCTACCTTGGAGGCCTAAAATATCATCTAAGAGCCCATTCTGGTGAAAAAGCGCATTCATGTGAACATTGTTCAAAGACGTTTTCCCACCTTCAAAGCCTAAAGTCACATCTGAGAACCCATTCTGGCGAGAAACCTTATTCATGTGAACATTGTTGAAAGGCATTTTTCGGTCTTAAAAGCATAAAATTGCATCTGAGAACCCATTCTGGCGAGAAATCGTATTCATGTAATATGTGTTCCAAGGCATTTTTTTCCGCTTCAGATTTAAAGCAGCATCTAAGAACCCGTACTGCCGAAAAAAACCGTAATCATGTGAACATTGTTCAAAGGCATTTTCGCAGCTTGGAAGACGAAAATCGCATCTGAGAACCCATTCTGGCGAGAAACCGTATTCATGTGAACATTTCAAAGACGTTTTCCCACCTTGAAAGCCTAAAATCACATCTGAGAACCCATTCTGGCGAGAAACTGTATTAGTGTGAACATTGTTCAAGGGCATTTACCAACGCTTCAGATTTAAAGATACATGTGAGAACCCATTCTGGCGAGAAACCGTATTCATGTGAACATTGTTCAAAGGCATTTTCGCAGCTTTGAAGACGAAAATCGCATCTGAGAACCCATTCTGGCGAGAAACCGTATTCATGTGAACATTGTTCAAAGGAATTTTTCTCAACTAGGAAACCTTAACGTGCTTTTGAGAACCCATTCTGGCTTTTTTTAAAAACCAACATATAAACACTATGGGCCTTATAACAAAATAATGTGTTAAATACTGATATATTTTTCGGAGAAAAGGGGCAAGGAGGAAAGAACATCAAATCTCCTTTTTTATTCTATTCTGTTACGGGTTCGTGCTGAAATGACAAAGACTTTGTCCCCGTCGCATTTAGCTTGAAACCAGTATTAGAATTACTGCATCTGCATGAAGGTGTCTTTATTTTCTTACCAGCAAGAAAAGCAATTTTTGTTCAAAAGAATATGATCATGGTCGCCTTTGATAAAGACAGTATAATATCTATTCTGGAAAAATCCTTCTTCGTTTAAATGTCTTTTGAAGTCATTGTTACAAACTTTCACAGAATATGAAATGCTCTACTTTTTATTGTTTTTCTTTTACCAGTCTTGATTATATTTATAGTAGGGAAACATGAGGTTGTGAAATAGTTACTCTTCGAAATGAACGAATGAGGAATTTGTTTCGGAGGTTATAGAACACAAAGACATAACCCTGTGCTATGTAATAAAAGTTTATTGAAATATAGTTTTCATTTTTCGCGAAGTGAAAAGTAAAATGCACTAATAATAAAATATATTTTATTTTATTTCTATTTGTTTCTTGAAAATGTATTTTCTCATATACTTGAAGTAAACGAATATATAAAATAGACGATAAAAAAGAAAGTAAGTTATGTAAGTAAAAAAATAAATGAATGAATAACATGGTAAATGAATAAGAAAGTTAGTGAATGATTGAATAAATAAATGAAATGAACTAATATTTTGTTGCGTCTCGCTTGCAGTTGACAACTAGAACGAAACATTTAAAATCATAATCTAAATATGTAAAGGTGATGGTGTTTCTTTCTTTCTTCATATCCGATGGCCAGACCCCCGCATGGCACCTACGCTCCTGAAACTTTGGCATAAAATTCGATCGCACCCCACGAGTCTGCGCCGCGAAGCCCAAATTCGGAATTTTGAATTACTTGATTCAAAATTAAGTTAAAGTTTCACGTACTTCGGCTTATTTTTTGGAAAAAATCTCCCCACCCCTTAATATTATATCTCTTTAAAAAGGGTTTGTTTATCTAAACAGAAGGTGTTTGTTCCGTTTCTCTCAATTAATTAGAACAAAAGATTTTAGCGGTTCCAATTCAGACAATTTTCAGGGCTAAAATTGAGTTTTTTTCTTAAATGTCTTTCTGCAATGACGTCATCTTCGGTTAATGAATAGGTTCGAGTAGATCAACCGGGGGATTTTTGATTTGATTATTGCGCTGTTGTCATTATTGTTTACGGATGTTTTACGGTAATTACTTTAGGTTAAACTCGTTCGTATGTTAATTGATTTTTTTAATTTGAAAGTCGCTTTACATAACTGGCGATAAACAATGGCGTTGCGGATCTATTTTACATTTGAAACCCGCTGTTAATGTAACTTCAATGTATTTTTTTTTTAAATATGGCAAAATAGTTTAAATTGCAAAGTATTGTTTTTAGGTTTTTGAACTGTGTTAGAGCATTTTAGTTAAAGAATATGATTAACAATGTTTTTGCGTCAGAAGGGGAGGGGGGGGGGGGGGTAATTCTAAAGGGTATTTCCCCTTTTTCTTGAGTGATAGCTTTTCTATAGTTGAATTCTTTTTCATACAGGGTTACGGGATCTCCTTTTTGTCCTACACTGTAAAAATTTTAGTGTATCTCAATGCCAAAAATGGCGGCATTTACTCTACACCAAGTGTAGTGTAGTGGAACATCACAAATAATTCTATGTGTTATGAAACAGCAAGGATTTTTGTTTTCTGAGAACACCGAAAATTCGTCTTGGTGTTTGACTAGACTAAGAATTATCTGTGGTGTTTCACTACACGACATTTGGTGTAAAGTAGTTGCTACCATTTTTGGTGTTGAGATACGCTATTTTTTTTTACTGTGAAAACATTATGTATTCCCAATTTATTATTAACAACAAAAATAGATATAATTATTTTGTAGACAAGGATTCAACTTTTTATTTTTAATACGAAAAATGTACATTTATGCCTGTAAATTGTTCAAAAAAGTGACTTTTAAAATACTTAAAGAAACTAAAGTTATCTGTATATTAGAACAATGAAATTAACACTTTAAAAAAAAGCTCTAAAATGGAACAGTTTAAGATATTAATCAAATTTATTCAAGAAGATTTCTTAATCAGTCCTAAATGTCCGATATATATAAACACAAATTATTCTTAAAAACAATAGAATATAAAAAATTCAAAAATCACGTTACAATAACTATTAAGTTTCTCGCTTCCCCAAAAATTTTTTTCCAAAAAGAAGTGTCTACTAAAAATTTAAAAATTCATCCTTTCTTTCCTATTATACATTTAAGTTTGCATGGGATTCATTCAATACTCCGTATCTTAGATAAAGTAATAAACATGCATATTAATTTCTTATTTAAGTATTTCATGAGTCAAATTTTAGGTAACAAAAGTTTTAGTAGTCTTGCATGCTATGAATTCCTTGAAATAAACAAAGGCACTTGATTTAGGAGAATCCGGGATAAGTCACCACTTCCTATATAGAAAGTCCAATCACTGGTTTCGTCACGTGACCAATAAATCCCAAACTAATGTTCCTAACCGAACATTCATCAGAAAGAATTTGGTTGTTTCGCCAGTCATCCCATCTGTGAGCTATCAAGTTGTTAAGATTCTAAAAAGTTTCCATTTCCTGGTGGTGTTCTCTCCTATTAATACTTTCATTCTCTTCTCTTAAAGATCCCATTCATCCTCTTAATTGTTGTGGAATTTATAAAACTAATTGTAGTTGTAAACTTGCCTATACTGGACAGACTCGGCGTGCTTTAAAATTTCGCTTGAAAAGAGCATCAAAATTATGTGAAATAACAGCAATTAAAGAAGTCTAGTACTGGCCAACATTGTTGGGATTCCAATCACGATTTTAACTCTTATCAAATTATCCAAAAATACCCCAATTCATCAAATCTTGACTTTTGGAAATCTTTCCATATTTTGAGGAACATTTCTAAATTAGTTAATGATCTTGAAGCTGTTCCGTATTTTTCCACTGTCTGGCTTTCATATCTTTAATATTGTCCTTTCCCCATGCATTTTGTTTTTTAAATCTATCTTGCTTGATTTATTTTTCTTGTTTTTGTAATGCGGCTGACATTTCCCCCTTTTCTTCTATTTGTCTTTATATTTCCAATTTTAGAACTTTTTGTGTTTTGTTTGCTTTATTTCATGATGTTTTTTCTTCTATTCAGTTTTATTTGTGGTTAGCAAACTAACTTAATGATTAATTACGCAATTTTTCTCAGTAAAATAGTAGGAGAATGTGCGGCAAAATGTAATGCTAATAGTTATTCTGCTTTCAGCGCCACCTATCTAGTAATACACTAACCAAGTAGCACATGTAGCCTATTCCAGTCAAGAAATAAAAAAAAAAAAAAAATACCACCAAAGATTAAAGCATACGATAATACAGGTAATTTTCAAAAATTGTATTCCCATTGTAATATTTTGTTGTTAGTCAAAAACTGTTTTTTTTGTTATAAAATAATAAATTTCTTTTATTAACATTTTAAACATTAATGAAGACCTTCTAATGTTCGTTGAAGTATTTATTTAGTTAATATTAAGCTTATTTGTATTTTAAATATTTTGTACAACTACTCAGGTGCGTGCGGGGCAAAGTGAAATACAGTAGAGTCTCGAAAATCCGAGGTAATTGGGGCTCATGCCATGTCGGTTTACTGAAAACTCGGATTATCCGGAAAATTCTTCCAGATTAATTTTTTACACTTTTCCGATGACATAAGAAGTAGTCCCTTTTACTTCCTTATAAAAAGAAAGGCAGTATTGTTGTCGTGAAAAATCATCACTGAAATTTCAACATAAATTTCGTTTTAAACTACCTCTAAACGAATTTGGACTTTTTTCTACGAAGTTTGTATATACGTATTTACCTGAGCAAATTTGTAGGCAACCAAACCTATATTTTGATCGAATCGTTGCCCGAATCCATTTCAATGAGTTTTGTCAAAACGTTTGTACACTGGTATCCAAAAGTTAAGCATAATTGTTATCTATGTGAGTAATGTGAGAAATATACATCGAAATAGGGGGAAACGTGATAAGCGACTGCAACATGGTTACAAAATAAGGAAACTACTCAAAAAAAAACGGTAATATTTACTTTTATCATCCCAAAAAATAGTTTAAATGAAAATTAGGCATATGAGGAGTTTACTCTTTGCAAAAAAAATTTTCTTTAAAAGATAATGCTGAAGTTCAATAGTGTGTATGGCCAACTCTGACTGCCAGGCACGCTGCACAACGATTACTCATACTTTCTATGAGGTGGTGGATGAGTTGTGGGCTTAAACTGTTCCAAGCATGCTGGAGAGCTCTTTTTAGCTCCGGAGCGCAGTTTGGCGGGGGCGATCGGGCTGCAAGTTGTCTCCCGAGCATATCCCGGACATGCTCGATAGGGTTCAGATCAGGGGAATTCGCAGACCACGTCATTCGCTGGATATTTTCTGATTCGAGGAAGTCATCGATCACAGCTGTTCGGTGACATGGCGCGTTATCGTCCATGAATATGAACTCAGGACCAACAGCACCTCGAAACAAAGAAGGCTCAAGAACCTCGTCTCTGTATCTTTCACCAGTGACTGAGCCTGTCTCAAAAATATGGAGGTCGGTGCGTCCATCCAACATAATGCCCACCCACACTATTACTCCTGCTGACGCAAAGTGATGTCTTTCTCTTATGTTTTGCATTTGGAAACGAGTCCCCTTTTCTCTCCAGATTGTTACCTGACGAGAATCACTCTGTAGAGTAAAACGGGACTCATCACTGAACATCACATTAGCCTACTGTCCCTGACTCCAATGCCGATGATGCAAGCTCCAGTTCAAACGAGCGCGTTTATGCGCTGATGTGAGAGGAATGCAAACTGCTGGTCTTCTGTCATACATACCGACATGATTGAGTCTCCTGTAAACAGTTTGCCTCGAAATTGTTATTCCTGTGACGGCACTGAGCGCCGAACCCAGTTCTCTGACACAGCTGTCTCTATGACGTCGTGTAGAAATTGCCAGAAAACGATCTTGGCTTGCGGTTGTGACTCTTGGTCGACCTGGTACTGGTCGGCGGGTAACATCTCCCATATTTGAAAACCTCTGCCACAGTCTCGAGATTACACACTGAGGCATATTAAGAATACGAGACACTTCAATTTGTGATCGTCCAGATTCTAGCATTCCAACGATTCCTCCTTTCGCAAACATGTCCAATTTGCGTCTTTGTGCCATTATTAGTTCTGTTTCACCAGATCCAATGTTTCTTGGTACAGCAATTGCATGAAACGCGTCTGAACTCTAAAGCGTGCGAGCTGTTTTATCCACATTCCGAAACGCGCACCTAATTCGCGCATGACACCATCGACTATACTATTTTGCATAAACATATTGTTTCTTCTTCAACCAATGAATCTCCATAAGTAACTTTATATAATTTTACGAAAATTTACAGATTTTTCTCGCATTTTATGAATTATGCTTAACTTTTGGACACCAGTGTATCTGTGTGCTTGCGAGCATATGTAACTCGCATACCACAAAAACGGTTAGTTGTAGAAAGGTTTCTGTTTTGTCTTTAGTATACACTAGCTGCGTTGCCCGGCTTTGCCCGGTCTACATTGAAAATAAAAGTTGTGTCAAGTGACGTATATTCAACAATCGGGTGTAAAAAATAAATTTAAAAAAATCATGATTTCCCTCCAAGCAATGACGACAGATATTAAAATACTTTTAAGAAATTAAATCCAGAAAGATGAATCTTAAAATGCGTAACCATGGAAACACAAAATAAAATACGTTTAAGGAATTAAAATGCGAAAAAAAAATGGTTCACAATTTGAATGGAATCGAGATTTCTTAAACTTGATTTAAAAAGGCTTGTAACTTTTTTGCCTTTCGAGATAAAAGCTTATATTTTCGACCAAAGGTCGAGTTAGATCTGCAGTAAAAAAGGTTGCTTTTTCCAATGGCGTCAAAAAGAAAGCTGTGGAACAATTCCTTCACTTTTTATTGATTTATTTAATGAAGAAAGTACTGCCTAAATTTCAACGAAGCCTAAAAAAATTCAAGCTAAAAACGCAAATAACTCCCGCCGTAATAAAGTTAGAGTATTGAAACAAATTGTGTAGAACGCGGAAAGTTCTACCCTTTCTAACGATATATAATATTAATATGTGCAAGTAATTTTTCACCCCTATATTTGAGAATTTATGTGAAAATTTGAGGTAAAGTGTAATAAAAAAAGAACTTTTATTCGAATTTTATTCGAATTGGTCTGCAAACCTTCTCAGGACTTAAAGGAACAAACTGTGAAAATTTCAGCGCAATCGGCCGGGTAGTTCTCGAGTTTTGCGAGTTCAAACACACAGACGCTTTTTGGGGACTTCATTTTATACTATGTAGAGATTACTCGTGAGGCGTCAAGTTTTGAACCTTCCTTTTTGACTATCATCAGGTATTCTAAAATTCCAAAAGGCATGCTTACACGACAAATCAATGCGACAAATATATGTTCTTTGCGACAAATCAATGTTACTTTCACGCATCAAATTACCATCTTCAAGGCATTTCGTAATTCATATTGTGCAGTCGTGGACTACACGTATATCGTGCCACTTTAGGAGTGCTATTGCCAAAAACCTATCAATGCCTTTTTTATTAATTACTGTATCTAGTTAATAAAAAAAAAATTTCAGATTTTCATGAAAATCATTTTTTTTTTCGAACTAAAAAATGTAAATGAAAATATGAAGTAAGCACCTCGAACTAAGCGGAACCTCGAACTTTCGAGACTCGGATTATCGAGACTCTACTGTAGTTTGTTTTGTTTACTTTCTTGCGACAAATCAATGTTATTTTCACGCATCAAGTTACCATCTTCAAGGCATTTCGTAAAACATATTGTGCAGTCGTGGACTACACGTATATCGTGCCACTTTAGGAGTGCTATTGCCAAAAACCTATCAATGCATTTTTTATTAATTACTGTATCTAGTTAATAAAAAAAATATTTTCAGATTTTTATGAAAATCATTTTTTTTTCGAACTAAAAAATGTAAATGAAAATATGAAGTAAGCACCTCGAACTAAGCGGAACCTCGAACTTTCGAGACTCGGATTATCGAGACTCTACTGTAGTTTGTTTTGTTTACTTTCTTGCGACAAATCAATGTTACTTTCACGCATCAAGTTACCATCTTCAAGGCATTTCGTAATTCATATTGTGCAGTCGTGGACTACACGTATATCGTGCCACTTTAGGAGTGCTATTGCCAAAAACCTATCAATGCCTTTTTTATTAATTACTGTATCTAGTTAATAAAAAAAATATTTTCAGATTTTCATGAAAATCATTTTTTTTTCGAACTAAAAAATGTAAATGAAAATATGAAGTAAGCACCTCGAACTAAGCGGAACCTCGAACTTTCGAGACTCGGATTATCGAGACTCTACTGTAGTTTGTTTTGTTTACTTTCTTGCGACAAATCAATGTTACTTTCACGCATCAAGTTACCATCTTCAAGGCATTTCGTAATTCATATTGTGCAGTCGTGGACTACACGTATATCGTGCCACTTTAGGAGTGCTATTGCCAAAAACCTATCAATGCCTTTTTTATTAATTACTGTATCTAGTTAATAAAAAAAATATTTTCAGATTTTTATGAAAATCATTTTTTTTTCGAAAAAAAATGTAAATTAAAATATGAAGTAAGCACCTCGAACTAAGCGGAACCTCGAACTTTCGAGACTCGGATTATCGAGACTCTACTGTAGTTTGTTTTGTTTACTTTCTTGCGACAAATCAATGTTACTTTCACGCATCAAGTTACCATCTTCAAGGCATTTCGTAATTCATATTGTGCAGTCGTGGACTACACGTATATCGTGCCACTTTAGGAGTGCTATTGCCAAAAACCTATCAATGCCTTTTTTATTAATTACTGTATCTAGTTAATAAAAAAAATATTTTCAGATTTTTATGAAAATCATTTTTTTTTCGAACTAAAAAATGTAAATGAAAATATGAAGTAAGCACCTCGAACTAAGCGGAACCTCGAACTTTCGAGACTCGGATTATCGAGACTCTACTGTAGTTTGTTTTGTTTACTTTCTTGCGACAAATCAATGTTATTTTCACGCATCAAGTTACCATCTTCAAGGCATTTCGTAAAACATATTGTGCAGTCGTGGACTACACGTATATCGTGCCACTTTAGGAGTGCTATTGCCAAAAACCTATCAATGCATTTTTTATTAATTACTGTATCTAGTTAATAAAAAAAATATTTTCAGATTTTTATGAAAATCATTTTTTTTTTCGAACTAAAAAATGTAAGTGAAAATATGAAGTAAGCACCTCGAACTAAGCGGAACCTCGAACTTTCGAGACTCGGATTATCGAGACTCTACTGTAGTTTATTTTGTTTACTTTCTTGCGACAAATCAATGTTACTTTCACGCATCAAGTTACCATCTTCAAGGCATTTCGTAATTCATATTGTGCAGTCGTGGACTACACGTATATCGTGCCACTTTAGGAGTGCTATTGCCAAAAACCTATCAATGCCTTTTTTATTAATTACTGTATTTAGTTAATAAAAAAAATATTTTCAGATTTTCATGAAAATCATTTTTTTTTCGAACTAAAAAATGTAAGTGAAAATATGAAGTAAGCACCTCGAACTAAGCGGAACCTCGAACTTTCGAGACTCGAATTATCGAGACTCTACCGTAGTTTGTTTTGTTTACTTTCTCAGTTATTTACTAAATCACTTATGCATTCATTTTTTGTTAGTTTTTTTTTGTTTTCCTTTTTTAGTAATTTCATTGTTTATTCATTTATTCACTTTTTTAAGTATTCCATTCACTCTTTTATTTTTCTGCATATATTAATTAATTTATTTAATTTTTCGTTTATTGTTTCAGTAACTGTTGATTTATCCTCTAGAAATTGTATTTACAGATTCATTTGGTCAAAAATATTTTTTATAAGAAAAAAGAAGTATTTCATTAGAAAAATATTTAATTTTTCTCTTTCCCAACAATTTTTTAACCTGAAAAATTTACCCCTTTTTTTGAGAGCTCAAATTTACTGCCAAAAATAAAAATGCTGTTTTACTGCAAGTGTACAATGTTCTTTCTTTATCTACTGTAATTTTCAAAACAAATTTCCAATTTATTCATTTTGGAAATGCTCAGTCATCTTAACTATTTCACTTTTCCCGACACTTCTGAAATCCGGATAAAATTTTGAGTAGTTAAGTGAGCAAAGCAATAACTAATATACTTAAAGTGAATATCTTGCTGCTACATAATTTAAGTGCAAGAACTCAGTAAACAAGTTTTTAACATCTTTAACGGTCAGTTTTTTGACATGACAGCTAACCAATAGTTAAAACCATAGACTAATAATAAGAGTAGACCGAGCTTTCGCAGACTTGCTGATGAAAAAATTGATTCATGGATACATCATGTGACTGGTGGGAGGCTTGGCGAAAACTTTGGCAGCATGGTTGCTAGATGGCAGGATTATCTATAGTTTGGCACTCGACATGTATTTTAAGACGTAATGGGTTTTCATTATAATTTTTTTTTCTAGGTGCAGAGATTAAACTGTTTTTCTTTTAGTTATGCATTATTTTGACATTAGTAATTAGTTTTTCATCAGTTTTCAGTAACTTTTATTTCATTCGGAACTGCTACGTCAGCGTTGGCGCGAACGTAATGGCGTAAAAATTTTGCGTTAACGCTGAAATGTACTAATCGGTATCTTAAATTGAAATTGTCGGTAAAAATCTTACCGTTTGGGCGCTTGCTTAGAGAGTTATTGAAATTGAATAAAGAAATTGCACAGTACTATCTAAACGAAAAACTCACTATATTAACAAAATATTTACAACTTAGAATAACAAATTTACAAATCGGACTCCATAAAAGATCATTCTTCAGTGTTCCATCAATTGTATTTATTTTATTTCTCGCGGGCGTTGATCTTCTGCTACGATCAACGCCCGCTGTTGCTAGGATACCCACCAGTCACATGGTTTGGTTCATGAGCAGCAAAAGGGTTGCCATAGCTCGGTCTATTCTTATTATTAGTCTATGGTTAAAACCTAATAAAACCGTTGTATAACTTGTACATATAAGTTTTTTTTTTTTTTAATGCTCTATAAAGATCTGATTTATTTGTTTTCAGCTTTGATCAGGATTTCATACTATTGGAATGCAGCCAGCGTGAAACCGAACTTTGACTACGTACCTTTGTTTCTGCTTTCATCTGAAGACTTATATTGAAAGGATCGTCTGAGGAAATGCTTTGATAGAAAATTCCTTTAAAATATTTAGTTTAAATATATTCCTTAGCCTATTGTGGCAGCATCAAGCGGAAGGCTACAGTCTATGATGTCTAAAACGCAGGCTGCTTCAAGTCCGGATTTACTTTTCGTAATATCGCCAGTAAATATTTCAAACTTCACATGCATTAAAATTCGTGTAGTGTAGTTCTTATAAAGGTAAATGTCTATTAATCCTAATAACATCCTTGAATAAAAAAAATCAGTATAAGCAATTGAGTTTATCTGTTATGAAGATCAGCAAATAATTTTATTTCAAACTTCACATGCATTAAAATTCGTGTAGTGTAGTTCTTATGAAGATAAATGCCTATTAATCCTAATAACATCCTTGAATTAAAAAAATCAGTATAAGCAATTGAGTTTATCTGTTATGAAGATCAGAAAAATAGTTTACAAACGTCAGTTTACTGTCTGATAAGCATCTTCCATTTTGTGATCCACAAAAATTAAATTAGACGAAGAAATATCCAGAATGCTCTTTCAGTTCTAAACCTTAAAATCTTATGATAAGAAAGAGGATTTACATAAGCCTCTTTTAGTCCGCTGTGAACCATAACCGAAAAGCTGCTGATAAAAAGACAGCAGCGTCGCTGTATGACGAAAAACTTCTCATTTGATCTCTGTAATACATTTGACCGTGTTCCGTACAAACATCGCTGCCATGAGTAAAACAGTTGTGTTTTATACTGCGTGTTTGTTTCCACGATTGTCTGAAAAGTTATATTGACTGATCACTGACGCGCACAAAGAGAGTATTTCACATATTTTAAAAAGGCATTTAATTGCATAAAAATGTAAAAATTCATTATGCATTAAAAAAAAATCCTTGGCAGCACACCGGTCACTTTGATTTTGAAACTAAAAATAGAACTTTAAAAACTGAAAATTGATGCAGTAGTATTCGTATAGAGGAGATTCTTTTGACAAACTCTACGCATATACGTATTAAACCTATTCTTTGAAAAATTAAGTTTGTGTCAATCTTATGACAAGTTATTCATGAAAATTTAACTATCAATGCAAAGTATGGGGATTGGCGCTCAGGGAAACTGACAAGAGAAGCTTTCCTTAGTAAAAATATTCATCATTTTCGAAATTTTACGAAGAAACAACTTTATATTCTTTCGCAATGGCTCATCAGTCTGAGATCCTTGACTCTCAAAATAATTATTTGTGCGAACATTGTTTAAAGGCATTTAACTGCTCCTATCATTTAAAAAGGCATCTGAAAATACATACTGCTGAAAAATTATATCCCTGTGAAATATGTTCAAAGAAATTTTCTCGCAAAGAGCACTTAAAAAGACACCTGATAATCCATAGTGGCGGCGAAAAACAGTATTCCTGTGTACAATGCTCAAAAGCATTTTCCACCTCATCAGATTTAAAGAAGCATCTCAGAACCCATACTGGCGAGAAACCGTATTCTTGTGAACATTGTTCAAAGGCTTTTTCCCACCTTTTTAGCCTAAAATCACATCTCAGAACCCATACTGGCGAGAAACCGTATTCATGTGAACATTGTTCTAAGTCATTTTCCCACCTTCAAACCCTAAAATATCATCTGAGAACCCATTCTGGCGAAAAACCGTATTCATGTGAACATTGTTCAATGGCTTTTTCCCTCCTTCAAAGCCTAAACTCACATCTGAGAATCCATTCTGGGGAGAAACCATATTCATGTGAACATTGCTCAAAGGCGTTTTCCCACCTTCAAAGCCTAAACTCACATCTGAGAATCCATTCTGGGGAGAAACCACATTCATGTGAACATTGCTCAAAGGCATTTTTCACCGCTTCAGATTTAAAGCAGCATCAAAGAACCCATACTGGCGAGAAACCGTATTCATGTAAAATGTGTTCCAAGGCATTTTTCACCGCTTCAGATTTAAAGCAGCATCAAAGAACCCATACTGGCGAGAAACCGTATTCATGTAAAATGTGTTCCAAGGCATTTTCCACCTCATCAGATTTAAAGAAGCATCTAAGAACCCATACTGGCGAGAAACCGTATTCATGTGAACATTGTTCAAAGGCATATTCCCGCCTTGGAAGCCTAAAATCACATTTGAGAACCCATTCTGGCGAGAAACCATATTCATGTGAACATTGTACAAAGGCGTTTTCCCGCCTTCAAAGCCTAAAATCGCATCTGAGAACCCATTCTGGCGAGAAACCGTATTCATGTGAACATTGTTCAAAGGCGTTTTCCCACCTTCAAAGCCTAAAATCGCATCTGAGAACCCATTCTGGCGAGAAACCGTATTCATGTGAACATTGTTCAAAGGCGTTTAACCGCGCCTATCATTTAAAAATGCATCTGAAAGTACATACTGGAGAAAAATTATATTCCTGTGAAATATGTTCAAAGGAATTTTCTCGCAAAGAAAACTTCAAAAGGCACCTGACAATTCATAGTGGCGAAAAACCGTATTCCTGTGTACAATGCTCAAAGGCATTTTCCACCTCATCAGATTTAAAGAAGCATTTCAGAACCCATACTGGCGAGAAACCGTATTCATGTCAACGTTGTTCAAGGGCATTTTCCCACCTTTGTAGCCTAAAATCACATCTGAAAACCCATACTGGCGAGAAACTGCATTCATGTGAATATTGTTCAAGTGCATTTTCCAGCGCTTCAGATTTAAGGAAGCATCTGAGAACTCATACTGGCGAGAAACCGTATTCATGTGAACATTGTTCAAAGGCATTTTCCCACCTTCAAAGCCTAAAATATCATCTGAGAACCCATTCTGGCGAAAAATCGTATTCATGTGAACATTGTTCAAAGGCGTTTTCCCACCTTGAAAACCTAAAATCACATCTAAAAATCCATTCTGGGGAGAAACCGTATTCATGTGAACATTGTTCAAAGGCATTTTCCCACCTTTTTAGCCTAAAATCACATCTGAGAACCCATTCTGGCGAGAAACCGTATTCATGTGAACTTCGTTCCAGGGCATTTACCAACGCTTCAGATTTAAAGACACATCTGAGATGCCATACTGGCGAGAAACCATATTCAAGTGAACGTTGTTCAAAGAAATTTTCTCAACTAGGAAACCTAAAGGGGCACTTGAGAACCCATAGTGGCGGAAAGCCTTTTTCCTGTGAAGAAAGGAGTTTTCTCAATTTGCAGACCTGAAAGAGCATTTGAGAACCACCGGATGTGTAAAATCACATCTGAGAACCCATACTGGCGAGAAATCGTATTCTTGTGAACATTGTTTAAGGGCATTTTCCCACCTTTGTAGCCTAAAATCACATCTGAGAACCCATTCTGGCGAGAAACCGTATTCATGTGAACTTCGTTCCAGGGCATTTACCAACGCTTCAGATTTAAAGACACATCTGAGATGCCATACTGGCGAGAAACCATATTCAGGTGAACGTTGTTCAAAGAAATTTTCTCAACTAGGAAACCTAAAGGGGCACTTGAGAACCCATAGTGGCGGAAAGCCTTTTTCCTGTGAAGAAAGGAGTTTTCTCAATTTGCAGACCTGAAAGAGCATTTGAGAACCACCGGATGTGTAAAATCACATCTGAGAACCCATACTGGCGAGAAATCGTATTCTTGTGAACATTGTTTAAGGGCATTTTCCCACCTTTGTAGCCTAAAATCACATCTGAGAACCCATTCTGGCGAGAAACCGTATTCATGTGAACTTCGTTCCAGGGCATTTACCAACGCTTCAGATTTAAAGACACATCTGAGATGCCATACTGGCGAGAAACCATATTCAGGTGAACGTTGTTCAAAGAAATTTTCTCAACTAGGAAACCTAAAGGGGCACTTGAGAACCCATAGTGGCGGAAAGCCTTTTTCCTGTGAAGAAAGGAGTTTTCTCAATTTGCAGACCTGAAAGAGCATTTGAGAACCACCGGATGTGTAAAATCACATCTGAGAACCCATACTGGCGAGAAATCGTATTCTTGTGAACATTGTTTAAGGGCATTTTCCCACCTTTGTAGCCTAAAATCACATCTGAGAACCCATTCTGGCGAGAAACCGTATTCATGTGAACTTCGTTCCAGGGCATTTACCAACGCTTCAGATTTAAAGACACATCTGAGATGCCATACTGGCGAGAAACCATATTCAGGTGAACGTTGTTCAAAGAAATTTTCTCAACTAGGAAACCTAAAGGGGCACTTGAGAACCCATAGTGGCGGAAAGCCTTTTTCCTGTGAAGAAAGGAGTTTTCTCAATTTGCAGACCTGAAAGAGCATTTGAGAACCACCGGATGTGTAAAATCACATCTGAGAACCCATACTGGCGAGAAATCGTATTCTTGTGAACATTGTTTAAGGGCATTTTCCCACCTTTGTAGCCTAAAATCACATCTGAGAACCCATTCTGGCGAGAAACCGTATTCATGTGAACTTCGTTCCAGGGCATTTACCAACGCTTCAGATTTAAAGACACATCTGAGATGCCATACTGGCGAGAAACCATATTCAGGTGAACGTTGTTCAAAGAAATTTTCTCAACTAGGAAACCTAAAGGGGCACTTGAGAACCCATAGTGGCGGAAAGCCTTTTTCCTGTGAAGAAAGGAGTTTTCTCAATTTGCAGACCTGAAAGAGCATTTGAGAACCACCGGATGTGTAAAATCACATCTGAGAACCCATACTGGCGAGAAATCGTATTCTTGTGAACATTGTTTAAGGGCATTTTCCCACCTTTGTAGCCTAAAATCACATCTGAGAACCCATTCTGGCGAGAAACCGTATTCATGTGAACTTCGTTCCAGGGCATTTACCAACGCTTCAGATTTAAAGACACATCTGAGATGCCATACTGGCGAGAAACCATATTCAGGTGAACGTTGTTCAAAGAAATTTTCTCAACTAGGAAACCTAAAGGGGCACTTGAGAACCCATAGTGGCGGAAAGCCTTTTTCCTGTGAAGAAAGGAGTTTTCTCAATTTGCAGACCTGAAAGAGCATTTGAGAACCACCGGATGTGTAAAATCACATCTGAGAACCCATACTGGCGAGAAATCGTATTCTTGTGAACATTGTTTAAGGGCATTTTCCCACCTTTGTAGCCTAAAATCACATCTGAGAACCCATTCTGGCGAGAAACCGTATTCATGTGAACTTCGTTCCAGGGCATTTACCAACGCTTCAGATTTAAAGACACATCTGAGATGCCATACTGGCGAGAAACCATATTCAGGTGAACGTTGTTAAAAGAAATTTTCTCAACTAGGAAACCTAAAGGGGCACTTGAGAACCCATAGTGGCGGAAAGCCTTTTTCCTGTGAAGAAAGGAGTTTTCTCAATTTGCAGACCTGAAAGAGCATTTGAGAACCACCGGATGTGTAAAATCACATCTGAGAACCCATACTGGCGAGAAATCGTATTCTTGTGAACATTGTTTAAGGGCATTTTCCCACCTTTGTAGCCTAAAATCACATCTGAGAACCCATTCTGGCGAGAAACCGTATTCATGTGAACTTCGTTCCAGGGCATTTACCAACGCTTCAGATTTAAAGACACATCTGAGATGCCATACTGGCGAGAAACCATATTCAAGTGAACGTTGTTCAAAGAAATTTTCTCAACTAGGAAACCTAAAGGGGCACTTGAGAACCCATAGTGGCGGAAAGCCTTTTTCCTGTGAAGAAAGGAGTTTTCTCAATTTGCAGACCTGAAAGAGCATTTGAGAACCACCGGATGTGTAAAATCACATCTGAGAACCCATACTGGCGAGAAATCGTATTCTTGTGAACATTGTTTAAGGGCATTTTCCCACCTTTGTAGCCTAAAATCACATCTGAGAACCCATTCTGGCGAGAAACCGTATTCATGTGAACTTCGTTCCAGGGCATTTACCAACGCTTCAGATTTAAAGACACATCTGAGATGTCATACTGGCGAGAAACCATATTCAAGTGAACGTTGTTCAAAGAAATTTTCTCAACTAGGAAACCTAAAGGGGCACTTGAGAACCCATAGTGGCGGAAAGCCTTTTTCCTGTGAAGAAAGGAGTTTTCTCAATTTGCAGACCTGAAAGAGCATTTGAGAACCACCGGATGTGTAAAATCACATCTGAGAACCCATACTGGCGAGAAATCGTATTCTTGTGAACATTGTTTAAGGGCATTTTCCCACCTTTGTAGCCTAAAATCACATCTGAGAACCCATTCTGGCGAGAAACCGTATTCAAGTGAACTTCGTTCCAGGGCATTTACCAACGCTTCAGATTTAAAGACACATCTGAGATGCCATACTGGCGAGAAACCATATTCAGGTGAACGTTGTTCAAAGAAATTTTCTCAACTAGGAAACCTGAAGGGGCACTTGAGAACCCATAGTGGCGGAAAGCCCTTTTCCTGTGAAGAAAGGAGTTTTCTCAATTTACACACCTGAAAGGGCATTTGAGAACCCACATTGACTTAAAAAAATAAATAAATAAATACTATGGCCTTTATAACAAAATTGTTTGACACAATGATGTGCTGTCCAGACAAAGTGGGTAAAGATTAAAAACATTAAAATTTCTCCTTTCATACAGTTCTGGTACGGGCCTGTGCTAAGTCAACAAAGACTTTGTCTCTGTTGCATAGACTTTGTCTCTGTTGCATCCAGCTTTAAAACAGTATTAGAATGATTGCTGTCTCCCTGAAGGTGTCTCTCTTTTCTTACTGGGAAGAATCGCGATTTTGTTTACTACAGTATTCTCATGGGCGCCTTTGATAAAGGGGTCTAAGGACCCTTAACCTTCAAAATTTTCGACTTTCCGGAAAAAATATATATTGTGCATTTTGTAATTCTGAACAATTTGATACCTCATTTATTACCATGTGCCAAAAATTTTTCAAGTTATCGTACAAATGCGTAAACTTTCCCCGTAGAGATTTATGTTAACAGCAGCTGTTTAAACCTCTTTTTCTCTGGTGCCGGTTTCTTCGGTTTTCTCGTTTTACGCGCATGATATCTCAAAAAGTTTCTTATATATTCCCGTAAAACTTTTCATGTATGTTTATCTGGTTTATATTTATAACCTGAACCTAAATTTATTTATTTAAAAAATATATTTATTTATTTATTGAAATTTTATAAGTAAATATCAAAAATTTCCAAAATTTTGGGCAAATATATCTTTTTTTTTAAATATTGTTTTTAATTTTTAGTTAAAATTTAGGTTCAGATCATAAAAATATACCATACAAGCATGCATGAAAAGTTTTACGGAAATATATAAGAAACTTTGCGAAATATCATGCGCGCAAAACAAGAAAGTCGAAGAAACCGGCACCTGAGAAAAAGAGATTTAAACAGCTGCTGTTAACATAAATCTCTATGGGGAAAGTTTACGCATTTGTACGATAATTTGAAAAGTTTTTTGCGTATGGTAATAAATAAGGTATCAAATTGTTCAGAATTAAATTATGCATGACATATATGTTTTCCAGAAAATCGAAAATTTTGAAGGTTAAAGGTCCTTAGACCCCTAGACACTAATATCTATTCTAGCGAAGTTTCGCCTTCGTGTAAATGTTGTTGCAAAGCATTGTACTGGACAATTCCTATTAAAATTTAATATTAACAAAACTATAAGTACTTTATATCATTTAAAAGCTTGCAATATAGTGTACCAAGTTAAATTTTAATTTATTGTCTTTCTTACTGAAAATAACCCGTAAAATATGCCTATGTCCTTTCCGGATTTTTTGGGGAAAATTTTGCATGTAGTAATCTAATTTTTCCTAAAACAAATTCTAACCGAAAGAAAAAATAGTTAGAGTATTTTGTTTTACTTATAATACAGTTTTGTACTGGAAGATTACATCAAAAATATCTTTGTAGTGTTTCGTTGAGAAACTATCTTAAAATCAGTTTATGTGAATGTCAGTCAGTTACCATAAAAAATCAATTTTTTCACCTAAGCATTAAAATTATTAATGAAAATTTTCTAAAATTCATATTCTCTGCCTATATCAAGAGTATTTAAATGCTGGATAAGTAGAATTGGAGGTTTATATCCGGAAAACCGAAAATTCCTCGATAACTGACTGACACACTTGATACGGTAACTGACGGACATTATGTTTAACTTTAAAATGGCTGCAACGTTTTAAATTTAATACTCCTGAAAACAGATATCTTTTATTTTAACCCTTTTAAGTAATATCAAACAGCCCATTTCTTTAAATTTTTATGAATGATAACATATTTTATTGGTTTTATTCATTATTCATTCTTACATAATTTAGTAATGCTTGAGCCTAAATTTCGAAAATAATTGCCTATTATTCGAAAAATACATCAGTTCAAAACAGAAGAGGAAAGCAGTTTAGTCAATACAGTCAAATTACAAATTTACAATGTCACAAATTTACAGGGGGGGGGGGGAGATTCAGAAGTATGGGAAGTGACTGCTAGTAAAGAATTTTTCTGTGGAGTTTCTTGTGAGCTACAGTATTTTGTAGAAAGAGTGACAGATAGTAATAGGTGAAAGGCGGAGGTGAAATTTTTGAAAAAGGACTTGTTCAATCATATGAGTGGTGAACATGATGTAGATTAAACAGAAATAGTTTACTTTTTATGGCTCAGTAATTTTACAAGGATGTGATCTATTTTTAAATATGTACTGAAGAAAACAAATATTTGCAAACCCTTTTAAAAAAAACTATGAGGGGGGGGGGGGAGGTTATCGGGAGAAAAAAATAAAATATTTTTTTAATTAATTTTCTTTGTGTAGAGCTTTATTTACAAACTAGTGGTACCCGCACGGCTTTGCCCGTAATAGAAAAATTAAAAGGTCTTTTGGTTCGCATGTATGTTTACAAAGAATGTATGGTGAATTTTCTCGCCATTTGGCCAGTACCCATGTTACGGTTCTACGTTATGATCATTTCGCATCTCGCCAATTGGCTTGTGCCCATGTTACGGTTCCACGTTATGATGATTTCGCAATTTACTCGTCCATCTTATGATAATTTTGTCCTTAAATTGGAATAGAAAAAGAACCATATCGAATTTTCGAAACATCGCTTCGAGGTGCACACCCCCATGCTACAAACTCACTTTGTGCCAAGTTTCATGAAAATCAGCCGAACGGTCTAGGCGCTATACGCGTCACAGAGAGCCTGACAGACAGACAGAGATCCGGACAGAGAGACTTTCAGCTTTATTATTAGTAAAGATTTTGAGTCTCTTAGACATTCGGTCTAGCACATTTATAGATGCTACAAAAAAAAAAAAAAAAACTATCGAAGGAAATGCTGCAGAGTTGCAAGCGCCTAAATATTTTGTCATTTCATGTACTGCAGCTAGGGTACACTGAGGGGGTAAACTACTTGAAAACATTACTAGGTAGCACAAAATTGTTATTTTGATGTTAAAAATCAATTTTTATATACGTTTTGTTGTATCACTTTTGCTTTTAAACGTCATAATCAGCATATTAAAATTATATTTTGTAGTAAATTTTTATGTGCTCTATTATATTGGGGGGCCCTTATACGCTGAGGGTCCGCTGGTCTAGCCCTAATGGCAAAGAAAGCTCTGCTTTCGTCTACACTTATTTGTATGTTTTTTAATGCGTAAATCTGAACTTTTTATGTTAGGATGTATAGGAAATTTAGATATGTCAGTCCGTTAGTTCACGAAGCAATTCCAATTACTGTAATTTTGTTATTTTAGTAATATTTTTGAAATCAAATGCCATGTGCCGGAAGATATTCATTTTTCCTTGATTACAATTTAAATTTTTGCCTTCAGAGGAGAATCTTTTATTGAATCTACATTACTTTCCCCGAAGGTTTCATTTATGTCAGTCAGTTACCATGCTTTCAACATTTTTTTTTTTTAAATTACCTAAAATGCATTTTAAAAATTCAACTATACTGTTAAATTTAGCTTGAAGAAGTCAATAAATTTGGAGAAAATGTTTTTTTTTCATGGGTATTTTTTGCTTCATGTTTGTAATATATCCGTCAGTTGCCAGTATGTCAGTGAGTTACCAACTTGACGTAAATACTGCAAATATTTATTTCAACAACACAGTGGTCGCCGATTATACGAATCACATTTGTTTTAAACAGTTTTGATTCCATAAAGCGGCTGATTCAATTAAGCGGCTTCTTTACTAATTATAAAGCTACAAGTCTCTCTGTCCGGAGGATGTCGGGAGGATGTCTGTGACGCGCATAGCGCCTAGACCGTTCGGCCGATTTTCATGAAATTTGGCACAAAATTAATTTGTAGCATAGGGGTGTGCACCTCGAAGCGATGTTTCGAAAATTCGATGTGGTTCTTTTTCTATTCCAATTTAAGAACAAAATTATCATAAGATGGACGAGTAAATTGCGAAATTATTATAACGTGGAACCGTAACATGTGCACAAGCCAATGGGCGAGATACGAAATTATCTAACGTGGAACCGTAACATGGTTACAAGCCAATTGGCGAGAAAATTCACCATACACTATTTGTAAATATACAGGCGAACCAAAAGACCTTTTAATTTTTCTATTACGGGCAAAGCCGTGCGGGTACCACTAGTTTTCAATGAAGCTGGATTTTGTTCTGTTTGAAAATTTGATTCATTAAAGCTGCTGAATCAATGAACCACTGATTCAATTAACCGGCGTCCAATGTATTAAATCTAACAAATGTATTTTCATTGCTTACCTTTTATGTAAACTTATTTATTTGTTCTGCTGCTTGATTTTGAACACTTGCGTATATTCAGAACATTTCAGAAATGTCAGTCATTTACCAAGATGTCAGTCAGTTACAAACTGTTCTAATTACTGTAATTCTTTATTGTAGCAATATTTTCCAACTCAAATGCCATAGGCCATGAGTTTATTCATTGTTCTTTGATCCTGATTTGAATTTAATAAAAATTCCTTTTACTTTCAGAAAAATCTCTTATTGAATCAGTATTACTTTTTCACACAGTTTGCATTCATGTCATTCAGTTACCATGCTTTTAACATTTTTTCTGAAATCGCACAATATGTATTTTGGAGATTCAATTATGCCATGAAATTCAGCTTAAAAAGTGCAATAAGCAAGGAGAAAATATCTTTTTAAAAATTAATATTTTGCCGCTTATGTTTCAAAATACTTATTGTTTTGTTCTGTGAATGTCAGTCAGTTACTCATGGAATCGCCCTACAAATTTTCACGGAAAATAAAGTATTCTACTTTTTTCTGTTTCTTTTTTCCCCCTTCTTTTTACTCATCTTTGTCACTTTTATAGTAGAAGGAAAATTAAGCCGTAAAATAGTTATTTTTCGAAATGAACAAATTGCGGAGGTTGTTTTGAAGGTTACAGAACACAAAGAAAAAACCATGTATTATGTTTCAATGGTGCATTGAAATACTGTTTTCAGTTTTGGGCCTTTTAATGAAATACTTCCTTTTTGGTTCTTAAAAATGTTTTTCTTCTAATGAATGAAATAAACATATGACTAAATGAGTAAATATTGAAGAAAAAATGTATGAGAGAAAATAAACGAATGTGTAAAATAGTAAATAGATAAGAAAACAAGTGGAAGAATTAGTAAACGAAATGAATTACTATTTCTTTTTGCCCTATGTGTAGTTGACAACTTGTATTAAACATTTAAAATCAAAACATGTCTGATATTTACTACAGGGTGCAGCAAAAGAAAAAACCCGGGCAAGCAATTTTTCATTCAACTTTATTGAAAATAAATAAATTAACAAAATACAACCAATAGTGGTATGAGTAGACCTTAAGTAATCAAAAATTTTTATCCTTTTCAAACTGACCGCAGTTTGCAGTTGAACAGAAGCGCAACCGCTTATTGAAATTTTTAGCTTTTGGCCGCAAGTCTCTCATATTTATCCTATCCCATTTCCGCCAAAGAAATTAATTTAGAGAGTCCAAACTTTTGTGTGATTTAGGGCAGATCCTAGACTCTAAAATAGGCCATACACTTTAATCCGTATTATTAAAGTCTAGCGAGTAGGGTATGTGTGTAGTACCCTACACACATCATATCAGGAAAACTCTTCTTGCACTTTTTGGCTTGCACTATTGTCTTTCTGGAAAAGTAAGCTGGTGTGGAATTTCTACAAGGAATGTTCAGTCTACATTGCCAACGTGCTTTTTGGCTTGCACTGTTGTCTTTCTGGAAAAGTAAGCTGGTGTGGAATTTCTACAAGGAATGTTCAGTCTACATTGCCAAAGTGCTTTTTGGCTTGCACTATTGTCTTTCTGGAAAAGTAAACTGGTGTGGAATTTCTGGAAGGAACGTTCAGTCTACATTGCCAAATTGCTTTTTGGCTTCACTATTGTCTTTCTGGAAAAGTAAACTGGTGTGGAATTTCTAGAAGGAACGTTCAGTCTAAATTGCCAAAGTGCTTTTTGGTTTGCACTATTGTCTTTCTGGAAAAGTAAACTGGTGTGGAATTTCTAGAAGGAACGTTCAGACTACATTGCCAAAGTGCTTTTTGGCTTACAGAAGTACAACAGCTTCTAAAAGGTCCCGCTGGTCAACTTTTTGATTGATTTTAATGCCCTCATCCACAAAAACCAGAGATTTTTTTGCCGCTTGTGCAAATTCCGCCACACTATAAGACCAACTTCAGATTTTGGCAATGTTCTGCATTTGTCAAGGGGCATAGAGTGTCTACAGACCAAATTCTGTCTTTCTGAGAGTTATGAGCTGATTTAACGGTGAAGAGCTGCTTATCAATGAAAGGAATCTGTCCTCAGAGGTGACTTGCGGCAAGTCTGAAATGCTTTTGGCGTCTTTGGAGCATGTTTGTTTTCTTCAGGTAAAGCCTGAACTTTTTTGTTACTTGTGAAGCTTCTATCTGAGCTCTATTTTTACTTCTTTTTTCAAAAAAAGAAAAATTGTATTCGCGAAAAATTTTCACTCAAAAATCGGCCTTAATTTTCATTTTTCTCACCCCCGAATGAATGTTGAGTTTTTTTTTTTTCGACCCGATCACACGAGGATATATGCCTAAGAACGTACAGACACCCAAAATATGCATTTTTACGACCCTCGAGTTAATTACAACGAATTTTCTCGTGACGTCCGTATGAACGTATGTATGTGCGTATGTATCTCGCGTAACTCAAAAACGGTATGTCCTAGAAAGTTGAAATTTGGTACGCGGACTCCTAGTGGATTCTATTTGTGCACCTTCCCTTTTGGTTTCATTCGGATTTTCTTAAGCCCTTTTTTTGCGGGGAAATCTTTGTTAATTTCGATGTAAACTCAAGTTGTGTTATAATTTGCCGGACACTTGGCGGTATATCGCCAGTCTTTTGGTCGCCAAGTTTTGTCGCCAACTTGGCGACAAATTTGGCGTTTTTTTTTTTAATTCGGTTTTAATTTGGCCACTATTGGTGATATTTAGAGAGTAAACAATTGAATCACATTAAAATTGTCAATAATGGGGAAATGACATTAAATTGGAGTCAAAGGAAGTCGTGTGATGCACACATTAGCTCGTTACCTTTAGCCGCTCTGATCGGTCACATTTTCCCGTCTCACCAACGACCTCTCTCATGGAAACCCGAGGATTTCATTGAACTCGCTTTTTGCTGGCCTTACGATTAACAGAAGTGTTCATTGTGAGTTTTTGTACACTTCTTAGACGTCGACTATCATTTTCAGTCTCCTTGGAGCGGCCTATTGCATCAAACACTGGTTGTCGAGGTACATCAAGCAAGCAAACTGTCGTTCTCTTTGGTTAAACAGCTTTAAAATAGCAGATATTTTGCTTGACTTTGTAAAAATGCCAAAAAACGAAACTTAAACTAACTAGTGGCGTAGCGAGAAAAAATCCTTGGGGGGTGTTAATTTTTTCTGAAGTTTAAAGTAAAGCTATGCCCTCAAGTTTATACACACGCATATGTATATACAATATATACATATATGTATGTATATACAGTGAAGCACCGTTTATACGTTTTTGAAGGGACTGTATGAAAAAACGTATAATTGGTATAGGTTGCTGAGTATTAGACTATGCAGGGACCGATTTGAAAAACACATAATTGATAAAAACGTACAAAAGAGAAACGTATAAACGGTGCTTCACTGCATATATATATATATATATATATATATATATATATATATATATATATATATATATATATATATATATATATATATATATATATATATATATATATATATATAATTTTTTGGGGCTCATGGGGGAGGTTCTAACCCCCCTATCCCTCCCCATGGCTACGCCACTGAAACTAACTATAGGAGGTTAATTATAAATTGATTACTAATTAAAGTGAGGGACAAGAGGGAATAAACACACTCATTAAAATAAATTAGTTCACTTCCATTCGATGATGCAAACTTTGTCCGAGTTTTGTTGCCGCACCCTGTAAATAAATACTGTACCGGACATCAGTAGATCTCAGGTAGTATTTAAAATGTTAATAAAAACTTGATAATTTTTTAATGATATATTTTTGATAAGCCACAAAATACTGCTACTGTTTGACAACGGATTGTAATTTGGCAATCGGTCAAGTGAAGGCGATTCCATCTAAATGAATCTAGCAGGGGAGATGGAAAAATAGCGATAGGATTTTGATGCACGCGTTTCCTAAATTTCACTGGGGCCTTATTTATTTATCGTGTTTATTGAGGTGAAAATGAGTGGAAACACAATGAGTTTCTATGGAAACAACAAAGAGAAGATGAAATGTTTTACTAGACGTTAAATCCCGGTTATCACAAATTTGCCATTTCAACTGCGCTTGCGCGCGGACTTGGCTTTTTGGACTTTCCAAGATTTCGAGTTGCTTGTTTATATTTAGGCTGAGCGAGAGTCCCACCAAATTAATGAATGCGATTAGAAGATTTTCACAGCGCCGCGATGTACCAATAACAGAAAACTAATATTATTTTATTTTTAAATGAAATATTTTTATTGGTCTGTGGAGGGTTGGGTTTTGGACTGACCAAAACTGATTTAGGACAGGACAGGTGGTTTTTACCATCCAAAACTGTCTAAATGTGTCCGAAACTGTCTTAAACTGTCCAAAAGTATGCTGAAACTAAAGGGGGTAATCTAATCAATTCGTATTTATTGTAATACTCATAATTCATAAATATAGTTATTAATGAGGTTTAATTAATGAGTATTTAATAATATTTGCCTCCAAAATGCTCATTTAAAAATATCTTTAAAAAATGGCCAATAACTCTGCTATACATCAAAACTTCCTCATGTAACAGTTGGTAGAGTTATGAAAGGAAAATCACAAGACAACTAATTTCAGTTTCATTTATAACTCAAGGGAATGTTATTAAAGGTGCAATATTTAGGTGCAAATACACAAGCTTAATCTTTTTAATGGTTTGTGCAAACGAAAATTAATTTTTAAATCATAGATTAAGGAACAAGGAATTGATAATTCAACACCTATATTTTAACATTTGTGCTATTTTTTTTTTTAATTCTTAATTTTAATATAATACATTCTGTTACTACAAAAAAAATTGCAATTTGCATTTAAGTCAATTACTGTCCTATATTTTGAACTTTTTCTTTTGCACACATGCATAAATGTCGAAAAATTTGGTTTATGGAAAAAAAAATTTTTATAGATACAAATTGGAACTTTTAATGAAGAATTTAATTTCTATGTAACTTTATTAAAATCAGCTGTCATAAATAAGTTTCATATAAATTTATACTTGAATGCTCACATTGAAAAATATATTAAATAGTCCAATAATAATGAATAATTTTGTCACATTTTGTTCTGTTTTTTGATATTTCCCACAAAATATAATTTCTCAAAAAAATAGTTTTGGCCACTTTCGGACAGTTTTAAACACTGGAGTTTTGAACAGGACAGTAAACACCTTGCCAGCCCTGCTTTCATTTGCACACATGCAGAAACATAGGAAAATTTGGTTACTATTATCAAAAAAGAAAAAAAAGTTGGTTTATGGAAAAAAAACTCATGCATATAAATTGAAATTTTAATCAAGAATTCAATTCTTCATAACTATATTAAAATCAGCTACATAAATAAGTTGAATGTTCACATTGAATAAACGATCAAATGTAAAACATCAACTTTGATACATTTTATTCTGTTTTTGATGTTTTCTCTAAAAATACTTCTCTGAAAATGCAGTTTTTGGCCAGCTTTGGACACAAGGGTTTTGGAGAGGACGGTAAAATCCAAGGTTTTTCCCGCACTGTCCTAGTAAATTTTTTAAAAAAAATGAATTTCTACTCAATGAAGGTGATTATGATCCCTTCAGTTTTGATTTGTTTTTTACTATCGTCTTCTGTTGATTACCGCCTGCTGTTTATTTGGAAACCTTGTTTTTTCTCCTTTGGCAACTATATTGCCACTTTCATTACTATTCTAAAGTTTTTGTAAAATTTGTGTTTTCTACTGATAACATATGCGAATATTTTTGCTGAACACAGTTCATTTTTATTGTCCTCTAATTCTTATTTCTTTTATGGTGTTTTCAGGTATAACCAGGATTTCATGTTGGGGTTGGAATGCAGCAAGTGTGATACCGAACATTGACACTCCCCATATACTACGCACCTTTGTTTCTGCTTTCGAGTGTTTATGACTCATGTCGAAACGGTCGTCTGAGGAATTGCACCTGTGGGGAAATTTCCTGAATTTTAAGTTAACTTACATTCCTTAGACTGTTGCGGCAACAGCAAACAGAAGACAGCAGTGCATGTCTTTTGTTGATGCAGGACTTCGAAACGCCCTATATTACTACGCAGCTTTGTTTCTGCTTTCGTCAGAAGACTCATGTCGAAATGATCGTCTGAGGAACTGCAACTGTGGGGAAATTCCCTAAATTTTAAGTTCACTTACATTCCTTAGACTGTTGCGGCAACAGCAAACAGAAGACTGCTTGTGTGAAGTGCAGACTGCTCCAAGTCCGGATTCACATTTCGTGAAGTCGCCAGTAAATATCTCAAACTTTGCATGCAGTCAAATTCGTGCAGCTAAAGTTCTTATATTTAGGTAACAATCTATTAATTCTAAAATCATTATTGAATAAAAAATATTCAGTATGAAGCAAGGAGTTAAATGACAAGATCTTCATGACAATTTAACTATCATTGCTATTTATAGCAGCTGGTGCTCAGGGAAGCTAAAACAAAACAATTTTCTAAATAAAAAACATCCATCATCTTGGGAATTTTATGAAAGAACACTTTTATATTCTTTCGCAATGGAACATCAGTCTGGGATCCTATTTAAGCCAAGAAACCATTTGTGCGAACACTGTTCAAAAGCATGTCAAAGCCCTTCTCATTTAAAGATCCATCTGAGAACCCATACTGGGGAGAAGCCGTATTGCTGTAAACAGTGCTCAAAGGCATTTTCGGATGCTTCAGGTTTAAAGAAACATCTGAGAACCCATACTGGCGAGAAACCGTATTCCTGTGAATGTTGTTCAAAGGCATTTTCCAACCTTAAAAGCTTAAAATCGCATCTGCGAACCCATACGGGCGAGAAACCGTATTCATGCGAACATTGTTCAAAGGCATTTTCGCACCTTATAAGCTTAAAGAAACATCTGAGAATCCATACTGGTGAGAAACCGTATTCATGCGAACATTGTTCAAAGGCATTTTCAAGAATTCATCACTTAAAATCACACCTGAGAACCCATACTGGGGAGAAGCCGTATTGCTGTAAACAGTGCTCAAAGGCATTTTCGGATGCTTCAAATTTAAAGCAACATCTGAGAACCCATACTGGCGAGAAACCGTATTCATGTGAACATTGTTTAAAGACCTTTTCCCATCTTAAAAACTTAAAAAGCCATCTTAGAACCCATACTGCCGAGAAACCGTATTCCTGTGAAATGTGTTCAAAGGCATTTTCCCGTCTTCCATACTTAATATCACATCGGAGAACCCATACTGACGAGAAACCGTATTCCTGTGAAATTTGTCCGAAGGCATTTTCCCAACTTCAATACTTAAGATCACATCTGAGAACCCATACTGGCGAGAAACCGTATTCCTGTGAAATTTGTCCCCAGGCATTTTCCCACCTTGAAAGCTTAAAATCACATCAGAAAACCCATACTGGCAAGAAACCGTATTCATGTGAGCATTGTTCAAAGAAATTTTCAAACATTCATCACTTAAAATCACACCTAAGAACCCATACTGGGGAGAAACCGTATTGTTGTAAACAGTGCTCAAAGGCATTTTCGGATTCTTCAGGTTTAAAGAATCATCTGAGAACCCATACTGGCGAGAAACCGTATTCCTGCGAAATTTGTCCGAAGGCATTTTCCCGCCTTCAGTTCTTAAAAACACATCTGAGAACCCATACTGGCGAGAAACCGTATTCCTGTGAACATTGTTCAAAGTCGTTTTCCTACCTGGAAACCTTAAAAGCACATCTCAGAACCCATACTGGCGAGACACCGTATTCCTGTGAGCATTGCTCGAAGTCATTTTCCTTCGCTTCAGGTTTAAAGAAACATCTGAGAATCCATACTGGCGAGAAACCGTATTCCTGTGAACATTGCTCGAAGTCATTTTCCTACCGTGAAAGCTTAAAAGCACATCTCAGAACCCATTCTGGCGGCTGAAGTTGGTTGAAAGGAATTTTCTGAACTTGAACACCTGGAAGAGCACTACAGAGCCAAACGAACTAGTAAATAGTGTGGCCGTTAACAAAATAGACTGTTTGACACACTTATGTGTTTTCCAGACGAAGTGGGTTAGGAAAAGAAAAAACAAAACTTCTCCTTCCATACAATTCTGGTACGAGTTTGTGCTGAGACCATTGAACTATACTAAAACAGGAATGCGTGCTGCGGGCGAAAAGTGTGCTGATTTCTCCCCTCCACTTGCCAGGAGCGAAGACGGAAAAGCAGCCTACGCAAATTTAGCGTTATCCTCATAGCCACGGAATCTGTCAAACGCTCTGGTTCGGGAAATCTGCTTTGCTCACTCAGGATACAAGAGTAAATCACATTATTTGAAACAAGATCCTTCTTAAATCCACACAAAAATGCATCATGACTCCATAACAACCTATTTTTATAATAAACGGATGAACTCCGCTCTTTACTTTTTTATCATTATTTAAACGTATTAAATAAACAATCAAAGTGAAGGAATATTAAGAGTTTCTTTTTTTAGTTTTAAGAATATTTTACTTTTAAATCTTCACAGAATGCGTCTGTCAAGAAACGGACTAGGAAAATCTAAATCTTTGATAGAAAGAATCCACAGAAAATATTGCCAAAAGAGTTATGTAAAACTGATTATATTATTACAATGAAAATCATTAAAATGGCAGTGACAAAATGAAATATATGCACACAAAAATTCAACACATAGAAAAATAAATTATTTTTTATTTTATCACGTGAAACATTATACGATCTTTATTATGAGATCACTGCTAACAATTTTTGAACAAAATCAATTTATTCAGTTTTTGCCACACTGTTGTGGTGTTTCTATGACAATTATGAAGTGTTAAATATTTCGCACGAGAATGCAGTCTTAAATTAATGTACGTTTCAATTGTTTTTGTAACCATTTGAGATTCATGAAGATGCTCACATTCGATTTCTTCTGTTATGGGGTGAGCAAATTTTAAACCTTTGTTTAGAATATATTCATTTGCCATTATTCTAACTGCTATGTTTGTATTATTTTTAAAGAAATTCTGTTTTGATTTTAATATTTGAAAGGCTTTTTCGGAAGCACAAATTATTTTAAATACTATGTCTGAGCACATAAACAAGTTACCCTTCGAGACATGAGACGTGAATGATTTGGGATTTTTGGAAGTGAAATTGTTATTGCACAGCTCTTTGTCGAGTAACATGTCAATACACATAATGCAAGTACAATTTTCTATAATTTTGGAGTTCACAAAGCCCCCTATGTAATATAGTATATTATTTTGATAATGAGTAAGGGCGGCACTCTCTAAACATTCCGAATACATAGACAAAAGCATGCTGTCATCATCAGAAAAGTTAGCCTTATCAATGACAGCACGCTTTTTACTACGATATTCGAATTTAGATTTCGATTCCTAGTCACAACTGACTACAACTGTATTTATGTCGAGGACTGCATACTAAGTGCCATGCCTCCATTATTTCTTATGCCGATAGATGGCAGCACCATCACCGGATCGAACCGTTAATGAGACTTCAGAACTAGACCGGGAGCTAATAGCTACCTGGTGCTAGCACCCCCAGAGGTATCGTTTCACATGGAGAACATTGAGACCACGAGCATATTTAACGTCGCGCAGTCCCCATTAATGACGAGGGTGGGTCTTCGACCATCGAGGTTCGAACTCAGGACCCTCCGGCCCCCAATCCTACACTCTACCGATCGGGCTACCACGGCCCCAAATATTAGAAAATTGGGCATAAGTTTGTGTCCTGCAGATCGAAGATGTGTCATACAACGAATTATTGTTATAACTAAAAGTAATCTTGACGAAATTCTCGTACGTCTTCCTATGTCTCCAATGCTAAGAACGCTGTCTTTTGCCGTCTTCTCTCATCTAAATAGAACCGGTTTGAAAGCGGGCACAATTCTTTACAGAAGCGGCCACAGGGGAGCCTTAGGAGCAGTCTTTCCAGGTTACTTACAGTTCACTGGGTTCGCACGCTACCTGCGTGCGACAAATGCAGGTAGTTTTCACTAAGGCCCCTATAGTGGAGGAGCCGACGCATCCGCCATTTTGGAGCAAATTGGATCCAGTGCTTCGTAGCGATAGCATTGCTGCTGATGTTTACATTGCTTTTAGCGTGTGTTAATTTGAGTCAAATGATTGGTTGTTCGACTGTTAATTGTGCAAACAGCTCCAATCAAGGATTTGAGCTCTTCATACTTCCAGCAGATGCAGAAAGGAAAAAGAAATGGATAATTAATAGCCCGCGGAAGTGACTGGCAGCCTGGAAACGACGCCAACTGTTTCCAAAATTTCGCCAATGTTCACCTTCGTTCTTCGACTCTCTCGTTCCCTGTTTGGCGAATGATTGCCAATAAAGGTAGCTTTCCCTGTTGTACGTTTGCTCCAATATGGCGGATGCGTCGGCCTCTCCAGTTTTCACTGCCTGAATTTTTTGCTTACTAAGTCTGCTAATTGGGGTCTCAGTGGCCGAGTGGACTAAGCGATTGCTTCTTCCACTTGATTGTATGGAACGCCAGATACACGTATATTTTTTAAAGTATAGCGATGCAGCTAGTCCTAATAAACAGACACATTTTTAAAATACATTTTTCGGCATTCCGCAAAATTTGGGGGTCCCCAGATTTTCAATAACACTTGCTTGGTCCTTTGCGGCATGCCGGAAAAATCGAGGTTAGGAAAATTAAATTAATGCTATAAAAATGTATGTCCAGCTTAAAAAATAACATAAGTTCTATACATATCTTATTGGTATTAATAAACAGTTTAATTTTGTAAAAATACACTAATTAACAATGTCATTTGTTATTTTAGCAAGACAAGTATTAATCAATAACGATTAATGTAAGAAGAAAAAATATTGGTTGAGTAAAAAGATGAATAAGAAAATAAGTGAATCACGAAATAAAAGAATGTAAAGCTTTTCATTAATAAATGAACACGTGATTTAGTAAATGATTGAATGAGCTAACAAAATACACTATTTTACTTTTCCCCGTATGGACTTGACTAAATGTGCAATATGTTTAAAAGGCAAATAAGTAACTAAATAAATACTGAACAGAATTTTAAAAGGCCTCAATTAGTGTTTAAAATTTTAATAACAAGACTTTATCATTTTCAAAATTAATTTTTGACTTTTAACAAAATATTACAATGTGAGTATAAATTTTTGAAAATTGCATGTATTAACATATGTTTTTATCTTCGCGGTATTTTTTCCCTGACTGGAATGGACTACATGTGCGAGCACATAGTTAAAATGTTATCAGATAGGTGGCGCTAAAAGCAGAGTAAACACTTCATCATTTCGCTTTTCCCCGCTATTTCACTTGTCTTGCTTTCCCCTACTTTTTATATCTCATTCAGAACAAAAAAAAATAACGAAGAAGATATAAAAAAAATAAAATCTGGTGACATGCTCTGCAGCTAAAACATTGGAAATGTGTATTTTATTCTTTATAATTTCATTTGGTCGAAGCATTTCCTACACTCACTAACAAAGTTGTATTCGAATTTTCAAAGAAGCTATTAAATTATTCCTAACAAGGAAAATTGTTGTGATTTAACAATACTTGTTTTCTCACACATTTGGATGCTCACTATGTTCTTTATTACAGTCATGAGCTGAATACAGAAGTGGTTTACATTAACTGTTCTCGTTTATTGTCTTATAGTTAACTACCTCAGAGCTAGACGGGCTGCAATAGAAATGATGACGTCGCATTTGGCCGAAGCGCTTGAGGCATATTGGACTAATTCGGAATTGATGAGAATCGGGTGAAAAATTGCATCGTGTGATGAGGGCTTAAAGACACAAGAGAATCGGATTTTCATCTTCTTCAGTTAGTACCCTGAATATGTTACTATGGGCATGATCGGATAGATTAACCGTTGACTAACCAGGCGCCTTTTAATAGAGGCGCCGATATTTTTCTGTTCTGAAAAGGTCGGTAAAGGCTTGATGAATTTCTAATAATTTAAATAACTGAAAATACTTGCTCTTGTAGTGAGATCACAAAGTCTGTGTTGGCCAATCCGGTCGTGTTTCATGTTTTGAGTTACGCTTTGATTGGAGTGTCGTTTGCTACTGAACTAGAACTACCGCGGTTTGACCACGAGCGTTCGAAAACACAGCTGTTCTACCGGAATTCCTAGAGAAATTCCAAATACAGTCGAGTCCCGACTTACCCAAAGGAAGCGTTCCAAGACCCCTGGCGTAAGTTGAAATTTCTCGTTGTGGAACAAGTTTAGTTTAGGAATTTTTGAAAAGCATACCCATTTGCTTCACACATTTGTAAACACCCCTTAAATTGTTTCAAACCAGTTTTTAAGTATATATTACGGTATCAATTTTTTTAAAAAAAACTGACTTTTTTCTGTATTTTAGAAAAAAAAAAGTTATTATTTAACATAAAATATTGTTAAGGAGCATAGAATCAATGATCAATGCGGGAGAGAAACATAAAATAAAACAGTATGTTTCTTACAGTATGGTGCACTACAGCATTATAATAGCACTGAACAGTAGATATAGTAAATATATTTATAATTTAAAAAATGAAGAAGGTTTATGCAGCTCGATCAGACTGCTATCAGTCGTGTGACAGCGCATGCACATCAGCCAACTCGTCATAGTCTCAGATCCCACTAGGCTTGACCTACCCTTATCGTGTTTCCAAAAGTTGTTATCATAGATGAAGAGCATAAGTTGTAAATAAAACGCGAACGTAAGAATTTCTACCTCTTTCACATGAGCTAATCAGAGTTACCGGGGGTCGAAAGGTGCCCAAAAATGAAACATTTACCGTCCATTGAATTTCCAAAAATTATTATCATAAATAAACAGTATAAGTTGTGAACGAAACGCTTAAGTAAGGTTGCCTATCTATTTATTGCATGTGAACTAATAAGGATTGCGAGGGGTTAATCAGGGTTGTCAGGGGTTAAAAAGGTCTCAAAAATTAATAATTTTCGCTCATCGAGTTTCCACTTATAAAAAGATCTAAGCAAAAATATAACAAAGCCGATGGTATAGGGTTGTCCTAGCAAAAGTGGTCCAATCATAGTTTGCGACTCTTTTCCAAAAATTTTCGCGCTGCAGGTGAGGAGTTGGCGTTGGAAAAAAAAAATCATTATTCAGGAAAAATTCGCGTTATAGCCATTTTGCGTAAGTCGGATTGCGTTGTAGCGCGATCCGATTGTACGTCATAACCACGCGGTGTAACCGGTAGATCATTTCCGAACGCAGCCTATGTCTCAACATCTCATGTGCATCGAAGAGGAGAGACCAACAGCGAGAGTCTCACCGTACTAATGCGCTAATGCGTCAGCTATAATGTAATGTAGTGAATTTTCCCGCTGCGTTGCATGCTGGTTTCCTCGTTTAGTGTGTTTATTTCGAAAAATTTCTGTGATTTTGATAGTTATTATTGCTTCCGTTGAACAGTTCTGCTTGAAAATAACATTCTTTCTTTCTCGTACTTTGTAATAAGAGATATTCGCAGACTGAAATTGTACTTTGGAATTATATTCGTTTGACGCATCGCCGGAATTAAAGGATCAAAGACTTTTCCTCTGTTTGGCATCTGTACGCAGTCATCAAAACAAGTAAGCTTCATTTTCACATAACGTTTTCTGTAATTACTCTGAAAATGCAGGGAATTATTTAAATTTCATTTCTAGTCATGCTTTAATGGATATGTTTTAATCAAAAATAGGAGAGGGAGGGGAGTTTTTAAAGATCAAATCCAAACACTGGGGACATTTCGATGATTGTTAATCTGGCGCTGTCGTCTCATTTTTGGCGTAAATAATTTTATTTTGGTAAACCTACTGATTTATAGTAGCCCTATGTGAATAGATGTTTCCGATCTCTTTGTTTTGATTTGCAAAGAAAAATACCTCTCGCGCAGGCGCTGGAGCCAAAAATTGACGCCAATGTAGAAAGATCGCCAGATTCCCAATGATCGAAATATCCCCCGAACACTTTCTTTTTTATTGCCTAAGCTCTGGTGCCCAACAGAAAAGCTTATTTTCCCAAGCTTGTCTGAAATATTTTATAAACCAAATCTAAATTTTCATGTGAAAACAATAGAATGTTGTTAACTGCATGAGGCAATGCCCCCAAATGAACACTGGTACAAGGGGCAAATTCCACTTTCCGTGCTGGACAACTCAAGTTATGGAGTGTAGCAGACAATTTTGGAGTGTGCAAACCACCTTACTTTTTCTGAACTCTTTTATTTAGGCGAGTTTGAGCGACCCTTGAAGTAGCATTTTTCTCGATCATGTTGTTTTTGGCCTTTGTAACTATGTTTACATGCCATATTATTTGACATCGGGAAACATGTCAGAAATCCGTGAGGGTACAGATGTGATATATCCTCCCCCCCCCCATTTGGCGACACCTGATTTTTTGCACAAAATTGAAATATTTTTCTCGCCCCAATAATTTTTTAAGCATGCCATCCCTGGCGAAACTAACCTGTGTTAGGCAACCCGAAGGCAATCTTAGATCTGTTCAAACTTGCTCACTTGGGTTGTTTACTCGGTTTCACGCAGGAGAGATAGGTGTTGTTTTGTGCAATATACCTTACAGGAAAGCTTATTTTGTGTTAGTTTAAATTCAGTAGTTGTGTTTTGAAGTAAAATCATTAGAAAATGCCAGTTTCTTCAAACTTAAACGTTAATTAAAAGTTAACTCCAACGTGTTGTGTATCTGTAACGTGCTATTGTCATATGATGAATTGTTTTAGACTGAGTCTGAGGATTTATACCATATAAAAAGGTAAGTTCTTTATTTTAGAATTCAAAAAAAAAAAAAAAAAACTCTCACTTTCGAAATTCTTTGTTTTTACAAATCCTTGAGGGGTTCTTGTAGTTTTTAACTTTATTTTTACTGTATGTAAATGAATTTTACAAAAATAGTACGGTTATTTTGTTATAAAAGTTAATTCTTATCGATGCCACGAATTATTTAGACATTCTATGAACGTGCCTCCTTTAGGTACTGAATTTCTGAAAATAAGCTGACAGCATTTTATAAAAATATAAAGGTGTTATTTAATGTAAAATATAATAGGTATTTTGAAAGCATGTCTGGATAGCAAATAAATGTATGGTATTTTTGTATTGTTTATGTTTAGGATGGTTCTGTTGAGACATTTTTACTTTTCATACATCATACATTTGAGTAACTAAGCGCTTTTTTGGCTGAAATAGTTATGGATTTTGGGGATGTTTTCCGCTTTAAACATCGCAAATTGAATCGCTTTGCTCTTTTTTAGCAGAGTATGAGAAAAGTTTTTGTTCGAAGAAATGCATGTTGGAAAATAGCTTTTATTTCTATTGGTACATATTTCATTGGTGAGCTGTTATAGTAATTTGTCAATTTAAGCATTTTAAATACTTTCTAGTAATTGTTCTTTGTGTACAGAAACTTTCTAGTTTCTGGTATTTTTGAAGCGTATATTCGTGATGTTTTTTGTTGTTGTTTTAATATATATTGTGTTCTGAAGTGCTTTGATCATGTTTTTTTATCTGATTTTTTCCTGTTGGCGCTAAAAAAGCATTGCTGAGAACGATGTATGACATATGTCGTCGTACATCGTTTTCTTGGCGACGCTTTCTTAGCGCCAACAGGGAAAAATCGCCAAGGGTGGGGTATATCACATCAGTTCCAATTCAGAGTTTTATTGGCAAAAAAAAGAGGGGGGGGGATTTTCTCTCAGTTCCTAGATCGTAAAGCATGATAGAAAGAAACATAGGTGGATTTATGGGGGTGCCAGGGGGTGCGCCACCCCCCCCCCCCCCCAAAATTTTTGGTTGGGTTTCGAAAAAAAATAACTTACTATATTTCACTCAGAAATGCAGTTGGGGGAAAAAATTCATAGCTGCTATACTAGTAAATTTACTTGATTTCAGTGTATCACCACACGTCGATAGTGCAAAAAAAACATAACTGTGCTCATATTAAGAATTAAAGTAATTTTATTTATTTGGGAAAAAAAAAACCTAATAAATAATTTCATGCAAATAAAGAAACTTCTCAAACCATTTATTGTTCAGTGCTGTGTTATTGTATAGAATAATTGCATGTTCTGTAATTGGGTAATTATTCGTATATCTATACCAATTCCTCTATTTTGAGGCAACAATAGCTAATAAAGTCGAGAAAAAAAAACTATTGCAAGATCTTTTCTAATTAAGGTGGTTGCTTGGTGAGCAAAAAGCTTCCCGCCAAACAAGATGAACAATTTAAAAGATCTATCCATATTTCTGAGGAGTTGGAGGTGGGAGGAGGTTCTAATGGAAGTAAGTGTGATGAAAGAGGAGAAGAGGGAGGATGATAGTTTGGCAGATACTTGGCGGGCAAACTAGATATCATAACTTTTTAAGGCTGAGGGTTTTTGAGGTTTAGGATGTGTGTGATGTGTGGGTGTGAATGCCTCCTTTTTTGCGCAGAAAAGGTTAAAGGTTTTCTTGGCGGGGAAATTTTTACAACAGGTTTGTTTTTGATGAGATATCACATCTTTTTGCATTGATATTATTATTTTGTCTGTATTTTTGGAATTGAGAACTTCAAGTCAGAAAATGTTCAATTGAAACAACGCTGTTTTGTGTTTTTAAGGAACAATAATGGCAAGCCTAATTTTACGTCAAATTAGTTTCTGACCATTAAGACTCTATGTTCGTTTTGCGAGCATTGGGCCGTCTAAATTTTATTCAATCCTTGTATCATCTCTATTGCAAAGAAAACTTCTAAAAAAATGAAATACTATATTTTAAGTTATATTGTTTTCGAGTATTTTACAACTTTGCAGTAAATTCTATTAGTTTCTTTATTTGATGGATTATTCAACATTTTTCATGAAGGTTTTTTAAAATGTTTTATAGCTTGCAAGTTATTTTTTTCTAGCTTTTTTACTTTTTATTTAATGACTTTTTTTCTTAAATCTTGGATTATTTTACGTCTAATGGGATAATTTTAATTGTTTGGTGATTTATCTTTCTTTTAAAGGAAGTCTTTGTCTTGTTTAATACCTAGTTTTGTTTAAAAGTACATATAAAAGGTGAAATAACACATGTTATTACCAAGCAAAAAAAAAAAAAAAAAAAAAAAAAACTAAGCCATTAAATATTTTTAAATTTGAATGTGTCAGAGGATCTATATACAACTCTACTCGACGTCAAATGGCCGATATACGAAATTTGCCACAGCGATTGCGCATGATGCATGCGGACTTAGCTCATTAAAAGTTATGATTAAATTAATTGCAAAAACTTTGTCTGTTAACAAATTACTACAAAACACGGATATCCACACACGTATTTCATATATTTTCAATTCATAATGTGTTATGCTTGTGGAAGATGCATTATTTTCAAAAATAAGCAAACCAATAAAAAAATACTATTTTTCGCTTTCAATTATAAAGTTAGATGTATCATATTCATATGCATGTACTTTTGTGTCATATGTCACACAAAATATTAACCCCAGTTTCGCGCTGACATTTAAAATTTCTTCCCCCCTCAAATATAATTACTACTGAACTTCAATTTTTTTTTTTATCCGAAAAAATAGTACATGAAATCGATGTTAAACGTTTTTTGCTTAGTTCTATCTACAAGGTATTTCTTCTCGGCATGTCATTTTTCAAAGGATTGACTGAGTTTGGTTACTGGGCTATTGGTCTTTTGAGATTTTTGTTCATTTTCAAAGGAAATATATTCAAAGTTTACGACAACGTGTCCAACATTTTTAACTTTAGAAATATGAATTTAACTGAAAATGTGAGGGAATTGTCAAATGGCACAAGTTGCAAAAAATTTAGGGAAGGAAGGGGGGAGTAATTTAAAAAGCTAAGAAACTTAATCTCTTTGGGGGGGGGGGGGGCTTCGCAATGTATGAGAAGGTGTTCCTCCTCCATGTGTGTGTCACATCCTCCTTGTTTGTGGGGGGGGGGGGGGCTCCCCTGCTTCACTGATACTTTTTTATGTGTGAGTTATAACGCTGGCCATTGAAACTTGACCCCCCTTACAAAAATTTCTGGATCCGCCTCTGGGGACCACTAGAGATTGAGTATACGAAAAATTAACTCCGAGGGTCTTCATGGGGCTGAGATACAGAGCGGTGAAAAACCCAGAAAACCCCAGCTTGTTCTGTCGTGTAATCTTGTTCTTGGTCGCTTTTATTTTCTTTCGTATTTGGCAGTGGATTTGCTTCTGTTGGCTGCTGACGTTTCGTTTCCTTGGCGGCTGGGACGCTCCCGCATCCCTTGATGGATTCATCTGCTGTATGAAATATATTAAGTTTATAAATGTAAAGTTATTAATATCTACAAATTTTTGAACATTTTTTAAAAAATAAAAAAAAAATCTGATTTAAATAAAAAAAATTAATTTGAATTTTGACCTCTTGAATTTAAATTATGTTTTTCGCAATCATGAGTGTGTGTGTGTATGTAGGCATGTGTGCTTATGTGTGTGGAGGGGGGGGTATGTGTGTTTGTGTGTAGGGGGTATGTGTATGTGTGTGTAGGCATGTGTGTTTGTGTCTGTGTGCAGGCATGAGTGTGTGGGTGAGTGTGGGCAGTTGTGTAAAGGAGTGTGTGTATGTGTAGGTGCCTGTATGTATGTGTAGGTGTCTGTATGTATGCGTGTGTGTTTGTGTGTGTGTATGTGTTTGTGTGTGTGTAGGTGTATGTATTTGTGTGTGCTCGTGTGTGTAGTTGTGTATATATGCGCGTGTGTGTAGGACATGGATGCAACCTGGAGATGGCTTTTGCAAGAGGAGCAGCATCGTGAGGAGCCGGTCGACGGTGATGCTGCAGAGGATGCTGGCGGGAAAATAAAATCATAGGAACGCCAAAAACAGTCAAATAAAAGCAATAAGCAATCGTGATTGCTCAAAAAAAATCCGATTTAAATCAAGGTAGTTCGTTTTTTTTTATTTAGAAATTAAAAAAATGACGAACCCTGACGGGAAGTAGTTTTTTGTTACAGGAACATTGAAGCAAATTTAAACAACCTTCCAAATCATTTTTAGCATTTACTACCACGGGTATTGAGGATGCACACACATGCCTATGTTTGTAGTCCAATAAAATTATTATTTGTCCTTCTGATTGGTAAATGTAATGTATACAAATTACATGTTTTTAAATCATTAATTACATGAACACTTATATGTTAAATGTTTCTGTTCAATGTCAAATTAAAGTTAACATATGTAATGTCTACATACCTAAACTTAAGAAACATTTTTTCAGCATAACGTCGCCTCAGAGCAACAGTAAGATATCTAATGCCAGAAATAACACCAAGATATCTTACTGTTGCTCTGAGGCCACGACATAGGTAAGGAGGATGTTTATAACTGTGTATCAAATGAATAGTTTTCATTTTTTTTTTTCAATAAATTATAACTTATACCCAAATTACCCTAACGGATCTTATTTTAGTTTGCAAATGAGGCATAATCTTTTCACATCTGATTTCGGAGAGGCTCATCACCACCATGTCTCGAAGTATCTCCTCCAGAGACTTACAATACACAAAAAGAACATCACTTTGCATGCATTATACTGACAGCTGTTTATGCTATCCGGAGACTGCAGTTTCGTCCTTGTTATGGACTCATTGGTCTCGAAAAGTCAGTAACCGAGCTGGTGGCGGTTGCCATCTCATTGAAACTGAAGAGTGACAGCAAACTAGGGTTCATGGTTTTTTTAATCAGAAAGGTTTAATTTTTTTATTTTAATCTGATTTTTTTTTTGAGTAATCATGATTGCTTATTGTTCTCACTTGACTGTTTTGATGTCCTTTGATTTTATTTTCCCACCGCCACCCTCCTCACCATCTCCGTCGATGGGCTCCTCACGATGCTGCTCCTATAGCGAAAGCTGTCTCCAGGTTGCATCCATGTCCTACACACATGCACGCATACACACATACACACAAACACCTACACGTACACACACACATACATACACACATACATACACAATTACTCACACATTCATGCATACATACAGACACATACACACACACAAAAACATACAAACCACACATTCATGCCTGCACACTGACACAAACACATATGCCTACACACACATACCCCCCACACACACATTCATACACACAACTACCCACACACTTAGGCCAGCACACAGACACAAACACACATGCCTACACACACATACACATACCCTCTACACACATACCCCCCCCCCCCCCCACACAAACACACACGCCTACATACACACACACACGTGATTGCGAAAAACATAATTTGAATTCAAGATGTCAAAGTTCAAATTATTATTTTTTTTTTTGAGCAATCAAGATTGCTTATTGTTCTCACTTGACTGTTTTGATGTCCTTTGATTTTATTTTCCCACTGGCACCCTCCTCACGATGCTGCTCCTATAGCGAAAGCCGTCTCCAGGTTGCATCTGTCGCGATAAAGGTTAGCCTTGAACTTTTATTTTTTGAACTTTTCCTTTCGCTCACCGCTTTTCTGATTTGAAGTGAACTGATTGAGATAAAAAATAAATAGAATCGTTAGAACAACGAAAATGATTTTTTTAATACAGTCCGATTTTTAAAGCTTGTTCTTTGAATTTGTAAATATTGTTAATATACTGATTGTTTTTTCGTTTTGATAGTACTGTGAATTTTTTAGTCAACTTTAATAACTCTTCGTGAAGTCAAAAGATGCAAACGCCCAGAAAGAATCGGGAAAATGGTAAGATTTTTACCTGAAATTTAAACTCAAGATACCGATTATTACATTTTTTGGCGCCCCGGGTGGGCGTTTGCAATTATTTTGAATTAAGTTAAAGAAACTAATAGTATTTGATAAAAATAGTTTTTTCTTAATATAAATGATGGAGAGTTTGAAGAAATTACGCACTCCATTACGAAGTGGTTTTTCGAGAATCGCTAACCAACTGGAAGAGTACTTAAAGGCTACGGATTGTAGTCATGATGAAATAGAAGTCTTAATTAACCAGTTGAGTGAGAAATGGTGTGCACTTGATATGAAAGAAAAAGAAATTCATGAAATATTAGCTAATGATTCTGATTGTGCTCAAGAGGATTTTGATGTTGAATATAATGTGTATGAGTCGTACAAAGAAAAATTCATACGACTTAGAACGAAAGCTGAAAAAATGCTGCGCAGTACTAATAATGAAATTTCAACTCTTGTGACTGAAACGGAGTTAAATAAACGCCGATTTAAGTTACCGCGAGTAGAGTTGAAAAAATTTAATGGGGATATTAAGGAGTGGCTCGGTTTTTGGGGTCAGTTCAGAAAAATTCATGAAGACGTAAATATAGCACCTGAAGATAAATTTATTTATTTAACTCAAGCTACTGTAGAAGGCTCCCGTGCCAGGGAACTCGTTGATTCGTTTCCCCCATCTGCGGAAAATTACGAACAAGCAATTGAATGTTTAACTGCCAGATTTGGTAGGGAAGACTTGCTTATTGAAGTTTATATAAGAGAATTATTGAGTCTAGTGCTGACAAATTCAATGGGTCAAAAGAAGATGCACCTGGCCAAATTATATGATAAAATAGAATCACATATCCGAGCATTAAATTCCCTGGGTGTTACTTCCGATAAATACGCTTCGATTTTGTATCCATTAGTTGAAAGTTGTTTACCAGAAGATATTATTAGAATATGGGAAAGAAGCATGTCTTTAAAAAATGAAAATACTAAAGAATTAAATAAATTGACCTCTCTAATGAATTTTTTGAAAACAGAGGTTGAAGGGGAAGAAAGAATTTCCTTAGCGAAAGAAAGTTTCAGCTTCGATTCGAAGCGAATGAAGAAACATTCCTAACCACCTCGCCCGAGTAGAGGGGAAGAAGAGAAAATTCCAACCGCAGTCGGACTTTTTGGTTCCACAAATTCGAACACGTGTGTATTTTGTGAGAAGAAAAATCATGAATCATCTGCTTGCCGATATGTGCTGAAAATGAATTTAGATGATAAAAAGAAGATATTAATGAAAAAGGGCTGTTGTTTTTGCTGCCTTAAAGTGGGTCATAGAACTCGAACGTGTAAAGTTAGAATCAATTGTGAACGATGTAATGGAAAACATGCAACTATAATGTGCAACGAAAATAAACACCAAGAGCGCGATAAATTAAAAACAGACGTGCTGAAAGAGAATGACGGTCAAAATGCTATCAGTGACACAGTGCTAAATAACCGCACTTGTAGTCCCAACATTCTGTTACAGACTTTGTACGTCAGATTACGAGGCAACAAGGGAGGGAAAATCGTGAGATATCTTATTGATTCTGGCTCCCATCGGTCATATCTGAGTAAACGAGTCGCTGAAGAAATGCAGTAATGATCGCCTTAAAGAAGAAAAAATTATACACAATTTGTTTGGTGGTAAGGAACACACAGAAGAACATTACCGATACAGAGTATTAGTCAGTAGTATTAACAAAGAATATCACTCCAATTTTGAAGTACTTGACCAAGAAAAAATATGTTCTAAAATACCAACTTTGAAGCTAGATCCAGGTACGCAAGAATTGAATAAAAGAAATATAATTTTGACAGATCAATTGATTCCAAAAGTAACCGAATCTGAAGACATAGATTTATTAATTGGAGCTGATGTAGCAGGTAAGCTTCTCACTGGAAAAGTCATAGTTCTGCCATGTGGACTCGTAGCTGTCGGAACACATCTTGGATGGACCTTGATGGGGAAGATGCCATTTGACGATCATGATGACAATTCTACAATGGTGGTAACAAATTTATTTATGAAAGATTTTACCAGTCCAGAAATGTGGAACTTTGATGCAATAGGTATTGCTGGTCCGATCGCTAAAAAAGACATGGAAGAAAAGGAAATCAAAATTGGTTCTGAATCTGAAAAAGATGAAAATGAAGTAAAAAAGACCACTAATGAAGATCCGGTGGAAATTGATGACGTGCAATCAAATGAAGTGGATGTTTCAGAAGAAAGTGCAAAACCTGTTACTTCTGTCGAAAAATTGATGGATACTAAAACAGAAACAGATGTGAAAGCAGAAAATATAGATGTGAAAGAAGAAAGTATAGATGAGGAAGAAGATAAAGAAAATGATACACCTTCTAAAGAGAAAATAGTTGCATCTGTTGAGCACGAAAATGATGCCAGTGTTGAGCATTTAGATGAAAATTTACCCATCTCTGATCCTGAGCATTTAGATGAAAGTTTACCCATCTCTGATCCTGAGCAAGAAGGCCGAGCTAACCAGTCGCTTTCTTCTCATCAAGAAGACTCTGAAGAAGCAAAAAGGGTTGAGAATCCTGACGACCTTCGTTCCAGGAGCTACCCAGCTAAACAGTTGCTGAAAATGAAATGGTGGGAGAATTCAATTCGGTTAAAGAAGAATGAAGACGAATGGCCACAATTTGATTTGGTTTTCAATATGAAGAAATTTCTCTAGAAAAGCGAAGGAGTGCTGTGATAAATACCCAAGTCAATGTAGAAAGCGAAGATATGTTTCACAGATACTCAAATTATCCGAGACTCATTAGAATCTTTGGATGGATTTATAGGTTCTACTTGAATTCGAAGTCTAAAAATTCTAAACAAAAAGCAAATCTAAGTGTACAGGAGATGAAGAATGCGAAAAAAAAAAAAAAAAAAAAAAAAAACTTAAGTCCGGAGTTGTCACACGTCCTGTGCAACGTGTGTACAGTTTAGAAATAACAGAAAACGATGAAGGTACAGTTTTGAGAGATAAAGCCACTACTCGGAAGAACCAGGAACCAGTGGTAACGCGAAGTGGACGAATAGTAAAAGAACCCAAGAGACTAGGCTCCACAGCAGATTGAGTTCTTCATAGGTGAAGAGCTCAAGGTGGGAGGATGTCGCGATCAAGGTTAGCCTTGAACTTTTATTTTTTGAACTTTTCCTTTCGCTCACCGCTTTTCTGATTTGAAGTGAACTGATTGAGATAAAAAATAAATAGAATCGTTAGAACAACGAAAATGATTTTTTTAATACAGTCCGATTTTTAAAGCTTGTTCTTTGAATTTGTAAATATTGTTAATATACTGATTGTTTTTTCGTTTTGATAGTACTGTGAATTTTTTAGTCAACTTTAATAACTCTTCGTGAAGTCAAAAGATGCAAACGCCCAGAAAGAATCGGAAAATGGTAAGATTTTTACCTGAAATTTAAACTCAAGATACCGATTATTACAGCATCCATGTCCTACACACACGCACGCATACACACACACACAAACACATACACCTACAGGTGCACACATACACACACGCATATATACAGACACCTACACGTACACACATACTAAAACATACACACAACTACTCACACATTCATGCATGCATACATACATACACCTAGACATAGACACACACAAAAAACATACAAATTACACATTCATGCCTGCACACTGACACAAACACATATGCCTACACACACATACCCCCCCCCACACACACATTCATACACACAACTACCCACACATTTATGCCAGGACACAGACACAAACACACATGCCTACACACACATACACATACCTGCTACACACATACCCCCCACACACAAACACACACGCCTACATACACACACTCGTGATTGCGAAAAACATAATTTGAATTCAAGATGTCAAAATGAAATTAATTTTTTTTTAAATCTTCAAAATATTTGTAATCATTAATTACTTTACATTTTTACGTCATATTTCATACGGTAAAAGAATACATTCATCTTACTTTTAAAACTAAGATACGTTCTCTTTCTATTCAATCCATTTTGAGATTTATAAATGCGTTATAATACTTATATGGTGATTTTTTTTCCCTTGCTTTAAATTTAAAGCAACACATTCTAAAAATGTAAAATTAATTTTTTTTTCATAAAATAAACTGATTTTATATAATGATTTTGCTTAAAAAAATCACTTGATTCAAATCAGTGATTTTTTTTTAATACTTGATTTAAATCAAGCTGATTTAAATCAATCAGCAAACTCTGCGAGAGCCCGCTGTGCTATGGTACAATTCAATCCGTCTATTGAAGACAACCCTTGGGTATTAGGCTGCCGATCTTTATTTGATAGCGTGGAGCCCAATCGCCCTTAGAAAAACATTCTTAGTTCTAGAACAAGGAGCAGTGCTCGACTAACTGAAAGTGACGCCCTGGGCCCACAATAATTTGGAGGCCCCCTTAAATCTCTCTAGCAGAATGCAATGATTGATTTACAGGTTTGGGGACCAGTGGAAATGCCTTTTTAAAGCCTGCATTTCGGGAGCCTCTATAGATTCTGCGGTTTTGATGCTAAGCGGTTCATGTATAAACTTCTTTTTTTTTTTTTTTTCAAAGATTATTTTGGAATATTTTTCCTCTTTTTCAAAACCCATCTCATAAAATCATTGATTAGGTCTGTAGTAAGAAGACGCAACTTGAGATGCGCCATTTTTTTCTCCATTTATGCGCCATTTGTTCGCCATTTATGCGCCAGTTTTTTTCACTTGTTATACTAATATGTTCTTTAATAGTACCGTCATTGTCAAGGACAGCTGTCTTGAAAGATGACGTGCCTTCTACAGGCCCGGCTCCTGGAGTAGGCGGCCGCCTAGGGTGGCAGATTTTTGGGGCGGCGAATTTGGAAATTGAAACATTTTTATTTTTAAGTATGGATATCTGTTTCGGCGCCATAGGTCTCACTGCTTCAATGCCAAATAAATTAATAAAAACGTAAATAAATAAGTAAATAAGAATAATAACAAATTGACGTGTGTACCAGTGCTTGGATATGCAAAACATAGTTCGGAATTTAACTAGAAATTCAATTTTGTTTTAAAAGCGGCAAAGTGCGTGATTTAATAGCCTTTTGACAATATTAATATATCTTTCAGTGCCATTAGATGCACCACTTTACATGTTGTGAAAGACATATTGAAGTGTGTACTGTCTGACCATCAATTACATGGAAAGGCTAATATCCGGTTTATAGGCGGAAATGGACGTATCTATCAATTTATAGGGATGTTAGTTGGTTTGTTTCATATGTGCACTTTTGCCTCTCTATTATTTAGCCTTAGTTTTGTAAAAATGAAAATTTGATCACAGTAAAATTTTTTAAATCTAAAGTATATTTGATCTGTATTCTCACGGCAAAAATTGATTTATTTACTCACAACAAAGTTTTGAGCTTACCATTTCGCTTTTACGTTCCTGAACAAAATGAAAATATTTTATTTTTGTTGTTTCCATGACAACTATTTTTGTTTCTCCTTATTTTATTTTTGAGAATGCAATAAATGAATAAGTAAAAGTAAGGTCTTAGAGAAATTCTGGAAGGAAGTCTGTGGTGGACGTACGTCAAAGACACCCCATAGCACGTACAGCCCAAAAATTTTGTACAAAATTACTTCGAGCCCCGGGGGTGTGTTCCTTGCATTTTAGTTTTTAAAATTCGAATTAGGTTTTTAGTAATTAATTTTTTAAGCTCAAATTTTGCGTGAATTGCCAATAAAGGGGTGAAAAATTACTTGCACTTATTAATATTATATATCGCTGGAAAGGGTGGAATTTTCTGCGTTCTACGCAATTTGTTCAATGCTCTAACTTAAATACGGCGGTAGTTATTTGCGTTTTTAGCTTGAACTTTTTTAGGCTTAGCTAAAATTTAGGCACTACTTTCTTCATTATATCTATCAGTAAAAAGCGAAGGAATTGTCCTACAGTTTTCTTTTTCACACCACTGAAAAGAGCGTCTTTTTTTACTCCGGTCGAAAAAATGAGCTTCTATCTCTAAAGGAAAAAAAGTTACAAGCCATTAAAAATCAATTTCGATTAATACTCATCTCCATTAAAATTATTGATGTTTTATTGGCGTTGCCATGTTTACGTCTTTTCGATTCGCATGTTTCTTCTTTCCCTTATTCACAAACGTTAAGGGTTTCGATTTTGACGGAAAATCTGAGGCTCAAGTCAATTCAAGCCCCGAGCTAAAGAGCATAATATATTACTGAGACCATGAATATACAAAACTAGTTTTGCAATGCTCAGCCCCTTAGCCCTTAGGGCTCTGCCAGTTAGTATAAGTTATTTTGAAACCCGGTCAAGGGGTGCTTTTTGATCAAAAGGGAACTCATAATGCGTTTTTAATCTTTCTTTTTAACTGACAATTTAAATCTTTGCGAATCAAATAAGATTGCGAAACATTCTTCGAGGGTTGGTGAGCGTTAGCGAGCTGCTATTGCAAAAGAAAGTCTTCACAATCTATGCGTGTGTCGTTAAATGTAAAAGTATTTTTTTTCATTTTAAAACACATTTTTTTTGCTGTCGTCCGAATGGTTTTCTTTCCAATGCACAATTTTAAATACTCTGTGTCCCTTCTACTTGAAGTTTCTCTTTAATGTACTCTAATTGTTTTCATTTTTTTCCAGCAATAAATTTGAAGTGCTTGCTGTTTGATTTGCAGAAGTGTGATGCCAGACATTGACGCTCCCGATATTCACCAGTGTTTGAGCGTTCGTTTCAGGAGTTATGTCGAAGTGATTGCGTGAATAAATATAAGGACAGTCAAATCCCTCTAAATTTTTTGTTAAAACTTATGAAGAGCTTTGTACATTCCTAAGCAGCAGAAACTTTCATCGCATCTCGAAAAGTTGAAGCTTTGGCTGCTACTAGTCTCGACCCTCTTTTCGTACTGTCGCCAGTAAAATTCTCAAATTTTATGCATTCTAGTTCTTGCTTAGATAAAGAGCATTGACTTCAATATTATTTTGCAAAAGCTTGTTTCGAATGTAAATCTTTATCGGGTGTTGTGTGCAAAGTTAAAGGTTATACACTTCGTTTTAAAAAACTGAAAGAGAAAGGTAGAACAGTGAGAAGTGTGATGAGGAAATCTTTGTGTATGCAGGAGATGTTATAGGGGACAGCCAATGGATAGGTAATTATGAAACCTCGTTCTTAAAAGTTAGGTTTCCTGAAATTTATGAAAAGACAATTCTCATAATGACGCTGCCAAAGCAAGGTGTGGTAACCGGGACACAAACTGAAAAAGAGTAAAGAACTGTTTCTGACTCTTGGTTGAAAAAACAACTTCTCCGACGAAGTCTAAGAACAATTGCAAGCACAAAAAGCTTGATTTGTTTTATGTCCTTGAAGGCCCGTGTTTAAATTTAATGGACGAAGTAGAGTTTGCAGAACAATTTCGCTTAATTTTTTTCATCTCAAATTTGAGACTTTGTACTAAAAAACAAACTACTACTATCTTCTGATTTTGGATTCAGTACTGAATACTTTATTGACTTAATTATACTGAATACTTTATTGACTGAAGGAATTTTTGAGCATTTATTGTACCAGAAATAAAGCGTCTGGTGTTTCGTTTTTTTCATTCATGAACACTTTTTACTGTAAAGCAATGGAATGCCATACGCAGATCCACAATGCTAAAAATTGTTATTACTGTGAACAATGTTCAAGAGTATTTGCTTATGCTTCACATTTAAAGCAACACCTGAGAACCCATACTGGCGAGAAGCCGTTTGCCTGTGAACATTGCTCAAAAACATTTTCCACCGCTTCAAATTTAAAGCAACACTTGAGAACCAATACTGGAGAAAAGCCATATGCATGTGAAGTGTGTTTTAAACAATTTTCTTCACTGGCAGAGCTGAAAGCACACATGAGAACCCATACTGGAGAAAAACCGTTCTCCTGTGGAGCGTGTTCTAAGGAATTCTCTCATCTGGCAAGCCTGAAGAAACACTTAAGAGCCCATACTGGTGAAAAACCACATTCTTGTCGATTCTGTTATAAGAAATTTTCTCTTCTATCAAACCTGAAACAACACTTGCAGACCCATACTGGCGAAAAGCCATTCTCTTGTGAATTGTGTTCTAAGGAATTTTCTCATCTGGCAACCCTGAGAAGGCACTTGAGACTCCATATTGGAGAGAAGCCATTTTCCTGTGAAGTGTGTTCTAGGGAATTTTCTCAACTTGCACACCTGAAAGTGCACTTGAGAACCCATACTGGAGAAAAGCCATTCTCCTGTGAAATATGTTCTGGGAAATTTTCTCAACTAGCAATCCTGAGAGAACACTTAAGAACCCATACTGGAGAAAAGCCATATGCATGTGAAATGTGTTCTAAGCAATTTTCTAAACTAGCAAACCTGAAAAGACACTTGAGACTCCATACTGGAGAAAAGCCATTCTCCTGTGATGCGTGTTCTAAGGTTTTTTCTCTTCTGGCAAACCTGAGAAGACACTTGAGACTCCACACTGGAGAAAAGCCATTCTCCTGTGAATTGTGTTCTAAGGAATTTTCTCTTCTGGCAAACCTGAGAGAACACTTAAGAACCCATACTGGAGAAAAGCCATATGCATGTGAAATGTGTTCTAAGCAATTTTCTAAACTAGCAAACCTGAAAAGACACTTGAGACTCCATACTGGAGAAAAGCCATTCTCCTGTGAATTGTGTTCTAAGGAATTTTCTCGTCTGGCAACCCTGAGAAGACACTTGAGACTCCACACTGGAGAAAAGCCATTCTCCTGTGAATTGTGTTCTAAGGAATTTTCTCATCTGGCAACCCTGAGAAGGCACTTGAGACTCCATACTGGAGAGAAGCCATTTTCCCGTGAAGTGTGTTCTAGGGAATTTTCTCAACTTGCACACCTGAAAGTGCACTTGAGAACCCATACTGGAGAAAAGCCATTCTCCTGTGAAATATGTTCTGGGAAATTTTCTCAACTAGCAAACCTGAGAGAACACTTAAGAACCCATACTGGAGAAAAGCCATATGCATGTGAAGTGTGTTCTAAGCAGTTTTCTAAACAAGCAAACCTAAAAAGGCACTTGAGATACCATACTGGGGAAAAGATGTTTTCCTGTGAAGCGTGTTTAAAGAAATTTTCTCTTCTGGCAAACCTGAGAAGACACTTGAGACTCCACACTGGAGAAAAGCCATTCTCCTGTGAATTGTGTTCTAAGGAATTTTCTCTTCTGGCAAACCTGAGAGAACACTTAAGAACCCATACTGGAGAAAAGCCATATGCATGTGAAATGTGTTCTAAGCAATTTTCTAAACTAGCAAACCTGAAAAGACACTTGAGACTCCATACTGGAGAAAAGCCATTCTCCTGTGATGCGTGTTCTAAGGAATTTTCTCATCTGGCAACCCTGAGAAGGCACTTGAGACTCCATACTGGAGAGAAGCCATTCTCCTGTGAATTGTGTTCTAAGGAATTTTCTCATCTGGCAACCCTGAGAAGGCACTTGAGACTCCATACTGGAGAGAAGCCATTCTCCTGTGAATTGTGTTCTAAGGAATTTTCTCATCTGGCAACCCTGAGAAGGCACTTGAGACTCCATACTGGAGAGAAGCCATTCTCCTGTGAATTGTGTTCTAAGGAATTTTCTCATCTGGCAACCCTGAGAAGACACTTGAGACTCCACACTGGAGAAAAGCCATTCTCCTGTGAATTGTGTTCTAAGGAATTTTCTCATCTGGCAACCCTGAGAAGGCACTTGAGACTCCATACTGGAGAGAAGCCGTTTTCCTGTGAAGTGTGTTCTAGGGAATTTTCTCAACTTGCACACCTGAAAGTGCACTTGAGAACCCATACTGGAGAAAAGCCATTCTCCTGTGAAATATGTTCTGGGAAATTTTCTCAACTGGCAAACCTGAGAGAACACTTAAGAACCCATACTGGAGAAAAACCATATGCATGTGAATTGTGTTCTAAGCAGTTTTCTAAACAATCAAGCCTAAAAAGGCACTTGAGAACCCATACTGGGGAAAAACCATTCTCCTGTGGAGCGTGTTTAAAGAAATTTTCTCAGCGAAAAAATCTGAAAGACCACCTGAGAACCCATACTGACGAAAAGCCATTTCCCTGTGACCCTGAGAAGACCCTTGAAAATCCGTGCTAGGAAAAAGGCATATTCCTGTGAAGTGTGTTCTACGATGTTTCTTCGCTCCACCACGCTAACACAACACTTGAAATTTTATACTAAAGAAGTGTCCAATAGGGGAGTTTTCGATTTTTTAATTTAATTTTTATGTGATAGAGTAACATGTATGAACATCATAGGTGAAAAAAATTTTGCGATACGATAAGTATTTTTTTTTTTAAATTAATTTTTAAAGTTCAAGCAATTGTGACGTTTGGGGAACTCAAGAAGGCACTTCGGAGACAACAATTTCATTCGTACGATGAAGTTAAGGAGTGCGTACCTAATTGGTTCTAGCAGCAGCCAAAGGGCTGTTATGAGCACGGAGAATCCCAGAGGGATTAATGTTTAAACAATTTCGGTTACTATTTTTGAAGAATGTCGAACAAAGTATCAGTTGTATAACCTCTGCCACGTTATGTATTGACTGAACCTAATAGAATGTTATCGCGACCATATTTTTGAGCAAATGGTAAAGGGGAAAATTACCTTTCCCCAAACAACCATGACAGCGGATGGGCTAATATGACACAGAATTTTTCTCTCTTTCCTGCTCTTGACTATGCAATGGGAGGGTTGTCAGATTTTTGTAAATGTTTTGTCACAAAAAAACTTCAATAAAAGATTGTCATTTTGTGTTATTTTTGGGTCATTATCAGCCTCAAAGTTATCTTAATACATTTAAAAATTATTATTCATAGTATCTTATTGTTTCTATTACTGTCAACCGAAGCTTAATAAAATTAAGTATGATGTTTATTAAAGCCGTGTTTTGCTTTCGAACCATTACTATAACCCAAATTCCCACATCATGGTATCATATAGTAAAACGTATGTTTGCAATTTTTATAGAAATGAGTACATAAACATCTATTTTATAAAAACTATTCTAGCAAGTTACAATGCTAAGCTGGAACAAGAAAAAGGAAAACAAGTTTTATAAGTATTATAGGATTTCAGAGCTCGAAAGGGGTAATTTTTTTCCTCAAATCACCTCAACAGACCCTAAACTGACTCAAGAACCCTTAGTAGAAAAAAATGCCACTATACAGTTAGTGTGAATGGCATATGTGATTAATTGTGTCATTTTCCAGACACATTTGCACTCTATATCCATTTAAATATCATACTAATCCTATTCCATGGGATAAAAAGTTTGGAAAATCAATAGTTTTAAATTTAAATAAATGAAAACATTACACTAAATATAAATTATGATTACTCTTTTGCTTATTTAATTAACTCATATCAATAAATATTTTCTTAATTTAAACAAAACAAATATTAATAGAAATACTCGGTCCCTATTTATCGCACGGACACCCCGGGCCAGTGCCCAGAAGTGAAATTTCTCTGGGGAAGGAACATGTTCTATAAACAAATCACGAAACAAATGTCAAATTTCCCATAATCTCACTATGAGTTCTTTAAAATTTTTACAGACACATTATCAGGAATTAAAGATTTTCTTTCATATTGATTGTATTAGGAATTTCAGGTTCTGTCATTTACTGTTAAATTCCACTCGTTGATTTCAAACGGGATTGTTCGTTCACTCCATTTAAAGAGGGTTCAGAGCTAGGCGAATCGCCTGCGTTTTTACTTTTGACAAACAACGACATTTTAAAAAATATATTTACTTAGAGACGTGACAGCACAACAAAAAAGATTTATAAATCCTAGACTAGAAATCACACCCAAGGGCATTCGTTGGTGAAAATAAAACCCGCGATCAGCCTAGAGTCCCTATGACCAGCACAGCACGATGCACAGTCAAACACGGAGGCCATGATAATCCCACTATCAAATGCAGTGGCTGATATCACTCCATGAGACGATTTACCTCATTGGGCTATCACCGGGTCGATTATTTCTCCACGTGCTTCGTCCTCTCTTTCAAACATCGCTTTCGTTTACCTGTAACTGTCAAGGAAATAGGGTTGTCCTGTTGTTTACATCGATTTCGTCTTGGGCCTTTTGATACTTTTTGAGTTCGATAATGAATAAATACCGCCGTTAAAAAGTAAAAAGTTTCATTAGTTCAATATCGCAACTGGACTTGGAACTGTCCGACGTCTTTCCGTTCATCATAACGAGTAAGTCTTAATTTTCTCGTAATACGCTTTCCGACGCATCGTGGTTACTGTCCTGTGTCTTTTAAATACTTTATGAGTACAATCACAGCTGGATGCTGCGACACTTTGTTCAAAACCTTTTACAGTTAATATGCATTGTAACTAGTGATGTGCCGGATCGTTAAAAAAGTAGATCCACGGATACGGATCATTAGTGTCAATATCCGCTGATACGGATACGGATTTCAAATTTGTTTTACCCAATTCAACCATCCAAGTGTTTAATTTGTTATGGAAGGTATTCCCGTCAGAATAATAACATTGCTTCTTCAAAAAAATGTCATCTACGGCCAAAATATAATCAAGACTAGATAACAAAAAATGTGTGGATGTTGTTTATATTGATTTTCAAAAAGCTTTTGACAAGGTACCGCATGTTGCTCTTCTCAGCAAGTTAGCTGACATTGGAATAGGAGGAAAAACTTTACTTTGGGTTAGAAATTGGCTTACTGGTAGGAAGCAAAGAGTAGTTGTGAGAGGAAATCATTCTAATTGGAGTGATGTTTTAAGTGGGGTTCCTCAGGGATCAGTTTTAGGGCCTCTTTTGTTTATTATATTTATGAATGACATCAATGATAATATTTCTGGAAGCATGAATTGTTTTGCTGACGATGTAAAAGTTATGGGGATTGTCGAAAATGAAGAACAAGTAAAACAGCTGCAAGAGGATTTAGATCATATTACTAAGTGGGCAGATAAATGGGGTATGGCAGTTAATGTAGGGAAATGTCAAGTGCTACACTTAGGTCATGGAAATAAGCGTATGAGATATCGTTTACAGGGTTCAGTCATAAATCAGGCAGAAAATGTTATGGATCTGGGTGTCTTTATAAATCAGGACTTCAAGTTTAGTCAACAGTGCAGTATTGCTAGTAACAAAGCCAACAAAATGCTTGGGTTCATCAATAGATCTATTTCAAACAAATCTAAGAAAGTTCTTCTGCCTTTATATAGGAGTTTAGTAAGACCTCATTTGGAGTATGCTGTTCAGTTTTGGTCGCCTTATCTGAAGAAAGATATTTTTGTATTGGAAAGGGTTCAAAGAAGGGTAACTAAATTAGTAAGGGGACTCTCAGATTTAGATTATGATACCAGACTTAATAGGCTTAACATGTATAGCCTGGAGCAAAGGAGAGTCAGAGGGGACATGATTCAGTTATTTAAATTTATCAAAATGAAAGATGTAAATGGATTAAATTTTTGCGGGGAAAGCAGGACAAGGGGTCATTGTTTTAAGCTATTTAAATCTCAGGCTAACTTGGAAATCAGGAAAAACTACTACTTTAGCAGGGTCGTGGGCACTTGGAATAGCTTACCGGAAGAGGTGGTAATGAGCAAGGGAGTGGATAGCTTTAAGAGGGCCATTGATCTTCATTGGGGACTAATTAATTGACTAGGACCAGCCTATCTGGGCCCAGTGCCTGTTGCTGGTCGTCACATTTGTATTTGTATTTGTATTTGTATTTACTCTTTAAAGAAATCTCTGTTAAAATTGAGGGAGAGTTGGAAGGAACGGGTCAACGCTGCATTAATGCTTAAACAGAATTGTGAAAAATTATTTCTAGCTTGCTCGGTAGATGTAGGATACAGGAGCAAAAGTGTAAAGCTGAGGCTAGAAATAATTTTTTGCTTTTTATTTCAGCATAAATGCAACGCTGACCCATTCCACCCCACTTACTCCGACCGACAGAATAACAGAGCTGGAAACACCTTTACGAACAGTTTATAGAGAATTTAGTCTCCCTTTTTTTGAAGAATGCCAAGAAAAACCAAAATGAAGAATAACAGAAACCCCAAATCAATAACAGAAACTAATATTAAACTATAAATTAAAAAAAAAAAAACTACCTGGTATTGAGATGGAATTTGCGGGTCAGAACACACATTGTTAACAAATGTGAACTCACAGTGGATAGAAATTTTAAATCTTCATTGAACTTTTTCTCCTTATCCTACTATGAAATATACTGATTGCGCGTATAAAGGTTTTGAATTGCATTTAAAATTTCTTTAACACGATTATAGCTTTTACTGTGTATATAACTTGGAAGTTCCAAACAAATATCAAACGCAGAAAAACTTAACTCTTTCAATTTGAGGCTAATATTTTTAACGTACGAGTAAGTTTTTACTACCATAATTCTGTAAAACGTTAAATCGGTTTTTATTAATATCTCCGGTAATTAAAGTTCTGCGAAAAAGGAAGCCAAGCTAAGATTACTTTCGACCAAGTCGCCTTTTGATCGAAAAAAGAACTATCAAAATCGGTTCATCTGTTTAGGAGCTACGATGCCACAAATAAACACACAGATACACTTAAATTAAAACTTATTACCCATTTTTTTTTCCGTTTTCATTCAACCGGTGGTACAAATTGGCTTCTGAAAGGATACCTTATAATTTAAAAAGGGAATAAAACCTAATTTAAATGGAATTTAAGAGTTTTTTATTCAAATATTTAAGAATTTTTAGAATAGAAAAGATCCGTTTAAGATCCATCAAAAAAGTAGCGGATACGTGTACGGATACAGATCTTTACTTTCCTTTGGATATCCACGGATAAGGATACGGATATCCGGAACATCACTAGTGTGAACAAAAATCATTGTATCTTAGATTTTATTTCTTATAATGTTGTTTTTATGGATTATCTGAGCTTTCTATTCTGTCACATGAAAAGTGAAACCAGTAGGTCAAAATTTTTTCATCCTGCAGTTATGTTGCTGTACTATATATCATTGTAAAGAGCTTAAAATACAGTGAGGGATTTACTAGAGGGGTTATGGGGGTGACCACGCTCTCTGTGACCGTCATTTTCTGAAGATAATAATGTGGTAGAAGAAATGACTACTAATCGCTACTATATTTTAATAATTCCATAAATTTGCTTTAAATTAGTTCTATCAGACATTAGTATATAGTCAAGGATGAACCGGCGTTACCTACTTTTTAATTTTAACTCAAGTTCGCCCTCCCCCATTTTTACTTCCTTTTAAAAAAATTGAATCATTGTATTCGGGAAAAAAATTTCACTCGAATATCGGCCTTCATTTCCATTTTGCTCCCCCCCCCCCCCGAATGAATGTTGAGTTTATTTTTCGACCCGACCACACGTGGATATATGCCTACGAAGGTACAGACACCCGAAATATCCATTTTGACGATCCCCGAAGTAATTACAGCGAGTTTTCTCGTGACGTCTGTATGTAGGATGTATGTGCGTATGTGTGTATGTATGCCGCATAACTCAAGAACGGAATGTCCTAGAAAGTTGAAATTTGGGTACAGATGTCATATACCCCCCCATTTGGCGACATCCGATTTTTTGTACAAAATTGAAATATTTTTCTCGCCAATGAGGCGATAATTTTTTAAGCATGGCATCCTTGGCGAAATTAACCTGTGTTTGGTAACCCGAAGGCAAGCTAGTTAGATCTGTTCGAACTTGTTTACTTGGTTTCGCGCAGGAGAGATACGTGTTGTTTCGTGCAATATACCTTACAGGAAAGCTTATTTTGTGTTAGTTTAAATTCAGTAGTTGTGTTTTGAAGTAAAAACATTAGAAAATGCCAGTTTCTTGAAACTTGAACGTTAATTAAAAGTTAACTCCAACGTGGTGTGTATCTGTAACGTGCCATTGTCATATGATGTATTGTTTTAGACTGAGTGTGAGGATTTATACCATAAAAAGCTAAGTTCTCGAAGAATATGTATTTCATGTACTTCTGCCTTAGCTCTGGCTGTAGGGCGGTTACTTACTGAATATACAATGACTTGATATATCTTCGAGTTGAACCGAACCATTGCTTCGGTCACTCGTCTTTTCTGTGCTAGCTCTACATTAGCTACCAGTTTGTTTGGCACTCTTGGCTCCCTTAATATGTTTTCCACCTCCAGCTCAGTAACTTCCTGAGCCGGGCTGATGAGTGCTAATAAGCAGGAAACCGCTGTCCTCGGCTGGAATGACTGAGCTGGCGGTGTAGTTCATGTATTTTGATTACTTTTTTATTGATAAATTGAATATTTTATAGTTTTAAAACTTAAATTTAATAACAAAATTAGATTGGAGTTAAAAGAACTAAATATTAAACTTGCTACATCTGATCCTCAGATAAAGCACATCTATTTTTGAAGCAAGATTAAGATTTACCTAGGCAATTGTTGGCCAAAATGCATTTTTTGATGACAGTTTCGACCGGTTTTTTCCACCTTGGGCAAAAAAGTGCCAATCCTATTAACAATTGATCGAAATCAAAGGCAGCTGTAAAACTTTAAAAGAAATAGATTTGAACTTTATTGATAAATTGAATATTTTACAGTTTTGAAACTTAAATTTAATAACAAAATTAGATAGGAGAAAAAAGTACTAAATATTAAACTTGCTACATCTGATCCTCAGATAAAGTACATCTATTTTTGAGACAAGATTAAGATTTATTTAGGCAAATGTTGGCCAAAATGCATTTTTGTATGACAGTTTCGACCGGTTTTTTCCACCTTTGGCAAAAAAGTGCCTACTCTATTAACAATTGATCGAAATCAAAGGCAGCTGTTAAACTTTAAAAGAAATAGGACAGTTAATATGTTTGGTAAGAGATAGATAAAATTCTCAAACTAAAAGTATCCTAAACACTCACAGATTCATGGAAAAAAACAACTTAGCAAAAGTTAGGCTTATAGACCCCCTAACCCCCCCCCCCCCCCCCCCCCTGTTCATGTTAAAAAAATTTGAAAAATTTATTTGTAACTAAATAATTTGACACGTTTCTTTTACGTAACTTCCCCTTGGATAGTTTCACTTCTTATGACGGAACAATTTATTTTTTATATTTATTTACATGGTGGTATATGCAAGGGGGCTGCTCCCTACCTCCCCAAATCTTTGAAAACTCTTAAAGTATAACTTAAAATGTCAAAATAATGTGTTAATCTAGACCCTTACACTCTCTTAACAAAAAATATTAGTATATATAAGCTTTTATTTGCTTTGTGCAATTAGTATCAGACATGTTACGTCCGTAACACTTTTTTGTTACGTCCGCAGCAATTATACTAATTTCTGTCATAAATTTTACAAACATTATCCATGAAAACTTTATATTTTTAGAAAGCTTGAAATCTCTAGAACAAGTATTTCAAAGAAAATTATAGAAATCTATGAATAATTCACGGGAATATTGGCAATTGTATGACAATGTAAACATTTTGCTGTTTTCTGAGTTACGTCCGTAACGGGCAGTTTTTAATTTTTGCTACTTTTTGTAGTCGAGCAATCTGCACTCAAATTTTTGAAAGCATAAATAACCGCAATTTGTACAATAGAAAAAACGATTGTAGGTTTTTATGAAACCAAATTGAAATGATGTGTATTTAAAGTCTGTGATTGTTACGTCCATAACGGTGGAATTGGCCAACATTTCAAGCGAATTAAATACTAACTGTAGCGTAACAAGGCGTTGGCAGGTTTAGCTCTTGCCAGGGGCACAGCAGCTAAGTTGGCGACATTTCAACTGATTAAAAAATAATAATTTTTTTTTTTAAATTGATCAAAAAGATGAAAAATGCTTTAATAAAAAATATAATAAAACAACTCACAAGAAAATGAGCTGGAGGAAAAAAATGTAACAGTCTTTAATTCTCAAAAAAAAAGGGGGGGGGGGGATTTTCGTCGTTCGCGTGAAATTCTGTTTCGATTCATTAAGTTAGCTAAACACTAAAGCACACAATATAAGCACAATAAAGTACCAGGCAGTGGTGGTGGAAGCAGTGGTTGGAAGTAGCGCGCTACAAGTAGCGACGCTACTGTAGTAGCTACATTTTTTAGTAGTTTGTAGTATAGCGCACAACTTTTTTAAAAAAGTAGTGTAGTGAGTAGTTCGATACAAAAAAATAGTAGTTTCTATCGATTTCTGGAAACTACTTTTAAATGAACTTTAAAAATTAAATGGAAACAAAAATCAAGGTTTAAATGAATTTGACTAGCGTAAATTTTACACAAATACATCAGCGGATGCAGTGAGAAATAAGACTCATAAAAATACGAGCTGACCTCAGGTATATCATTGACGCCATACGTTCTATCTGTTAGATGTCATTAGTATGTTTTGTCATAGTAATTTTCATATTTCGCCTCTGTATTGAATAGAGCTTGACTTAAAAAGAAAAGTGTATGAATTAGCAATAACAGTCAAGTTATTAATTCTTTTGTTTTTCTGGCTGCCGAGAATGTCCCGTGAATTTCAAAGAGATTATTGCTTCAACACCGTAAAAGCACTTATTTTCGCGAAAGTGAAGATATCGGTGATTTCGCGAATTGGAAATATTGTGAATTGTAATTGAAGAGGCGAAAATAGTAAAATAAAAATGTTTCGCGCGGCTTAAATTTTTGTGATTACGATAGGTACGCAAAAATCGCAAAAATTAAAATCTCGCGAAACTTTACAGAAATGTAAAGAAACTTTTACAGAATTCACCAAATTAAGAAGCTACTGTAAATGTTATAGAAAAGAATGAAATTGAACTGCTCTCTGGCCGGCTTACAATAAATACGAGCATTACAGTGTTATAGTATAAGAGTATGATAACGGATTTTTTTTTTTTTTTTTTTGGAAAAGAAAAAGAGATAATAGATAGTTCTTATAGTAATATTCCATGTTCAGATGAGCAATTCAATTTAACCCTTTTTTCGTTCCTGTGTGCATTGGGGTGTTCCAAAAAAAAATCCAAAGTTGATTTTTCAAGTCAAACACCCTCTTATATTTTTCCTTTTACGTCAAAACAATTGTAAAAAAAGTTTTATATAATTTGAACAACGTCAACCAGTGCGGACTTCCGCTTGAAAGTGAGAACCAGCTTTTGTAATGCTTGGCCAAATTAAAAAAAAAAACAAAAAACATACAACTTTTATTAGAAACTCGAAATTTCTGTTGATAAAACGTTGCCCCCATTCCCCACATGCACCACAAAAACATTTATATAATTAATATTTAATAGTTAAATAAGTTTAATAGTAACTTATATAGTTTTCAAAGATTTGGGGAGGTAGGGAGCAGCCCCCTTGCACATGTACCACCATGTAAATAAATGTAAAAAATTAATTGTTGCGTCATAAGAAGTAAAACCATCCAAGAGAAAGTTGAGCAAAAGAAACGTATCGAATTATTCAGTTACAAATACATTTTTCAAATTTTTTAACATGAACAGGGGAGGAGGGGGTTTATCAGCCTAACTTTTGTTAAGTTGTTTTTTCCCATGAATCTGTGAGTTTTAAGGATATTTTTACAGTTTGAGAAATATGTGAAAGAAGTGATTACAAGCTCTGAAGAAAACAATGGGACAACTATGGAACAAATGGAAACAACTATGGAACAAATAAAAAAGATACTTATCCCAGGGGTGCCCCGCAGCTAAAACTCAGAGACCCCCCAAAAGCAAGAGCCCCATAAAAATGAGAAAATTACCCCTCAAAACACCCCCCCTCCCAATAAAAATTTCAACGGCGCAGCCTGCGCCATGACGCTTCCTCGGTAGGCACCCCTGCTTATCCGTATAAATATTGTCAGTTTAATAAACATTTTGCCTAATTAAAAGGATGTTACGTCATGAATTTAAGTTGTATTAGTGTTTGAAAGGTTTGCAGAACAAACGAGCAAAGTTATTTATGTCAAATATCAAATGAATTGTACGACCCAACTTTGATATATTTCGCAACAGCATTAACCAAACAATCACTCATTCGATTACGGGCTATCCATAGCTGATGTCACTCTTTTTTTTCCACACATTTGAGCCCCTACCCCCTCTTTGTCAAAGTGTCACACTTCATTTTGCCACTTCCCGCCCGTTGTCACATGTCACGCTAAATTACAAATGCAAAGTGAAATTTAAAAAAAAAATTTGAATTTTGACCTCTTGAATTCAAATTATGTTTTTCGCAATCACGAGTGTGTGTGTGTGTAAATAGGCATGTGTGTTTATGTGTGTGTGGGGGCATGTGTGTTTGTGTATAGGGGGTATGTGTATGTGTGTGTAGGTATGTGTGTTTGTGTCTGTGTGCAGGTATGAGTGTGATGAGCGTGTGGGTAGGTGTGTGTGTGTATGTGTAGGTGTTTGTATGTATTTGTGTGTGTGTGTATGTATGTGTATTTGTGTGTGTGTGTATGTGTTTGTATATGTGTGTGTAGGTGTATGTATTTGTGTGTGTGTGGTTGTGTATGTATGCGCGTGTGTGAAGCTTATGGACAAACCTGGAGACGGTTTTCGCCATAGAAGCAGCATCGTGAGGAGCCGGTCGACGGTGGTGCTGCAGAGGGTGCTGGCGGGAAAATAAAATGATAGCACATCAAAACGGTCAAGTGAGAACAATAAGCAATCGTGATTACTCAAAAAATACTTGAACCAAAAAAGGAGGTGTCTTTCTCAATGTTACCCATCCCTCCCCCCCCCTTGTCATAATTTCGAGATCCCCCTCCCCCTGAAAGTGTGACATCGTTTGTGGGTGACTCCTAATTCAAAATTAACTTTAAATAATGAACACATTAACATAGAATTAATAATTGCTACATAAATACCTTGATTTCATAAATCTGAGAGGGGGGGGGGCAGTTGACCCCTTTCCTCTAAATCGTGCTTCTTCTCTTTTTATCGTTCATAAAGGCCTTTCATATGGTATGTGGTGTTCCTGTATTTCATTAAAGTACGATTTCTAAAGGCCTCTTACGCCGTAAACGAACGCATTCACTTTTTTTAGAGCGCCCGTTTTGGTGATGTCTTGGGGGTTGATCAAGTGTCCCCTGGCGGTTTTTGTTTCTAATTATGTAGATAAGCACTCTACAAAACTTTACTTTGGTATCCGGAAGTGAAATATTTTGGGTATTTTCGGCGCCAACTTCATGGACTAATTTATTGTGGTTAGCGAACTTATTTAATAATTTATTCGTGAAATTTTCAAAGCAAAATAGTACTCCAGAAATATGTTTGGGCAGTTAAGTTAGCAGTAACTAATGTACAGAAGTGAATACCTTGCTGATACATAATTTTATTGCACTAGTAGATACCGCTCCATTAACACGTTTTGGACATGACACATACATTCAAACCTGTTTTTGTGCAAATTTTTTTATGCGGTATATAAAAATTTCAACCAGATTGGGAATAAATTGACGAAATTATTGATAAAAAGAGAGCAAGGTAGTATCTTCAAGTGACGACAAGGGCAACCCAATGATAAATCACTGTGACCTCCCCAAAATTTCCTTACTCGGGAAATTCTGTCTGACTCTTCGGAAAAATTATCATCACTTGGTTAATTTTGATTTCGTCAAAAAAAAAATCTTATTTATTTCGTAAGTTTTTGGGTAATTTTCAACATTTATGTGGTCACTCTCCATGCCATAAAAATAAAAAACAAACATTAGCTATGTTACAAAAACAACTGTTTATAGCTACTCGTAAAGTTTCGAATGATTTTTTTTATGCGGTCCCTACCCACCGAATAAGAACATGTTTGGGTATAGACCATGGTCAAAATCGCAAAGAACTGTCACATATGTCAAATACCTAACAGCCCTGCTTTTGTAGGACTGAAGGAAACATTTCAGTCCTCGGAAATTTGTAGCAGAGTAGTAGTCTAAATAAGCACATGACGAACAAAGTCCAGAAGAAAAAAAAAATCCTTTTATTTTAGCAGAGCTAATTCTTAGACAATGTATCTTACTTACATTGAATCCAGTTCAACAGGAACATTAAAAATAAAACATTTATACTGAAACGAACAACATCTCGTCAAAAATGGCTAAAAACTTATTTCGAATTACTTTAGAATAGATGCATCTACACGAAATAACAAGGACGACACAAACGTGCACACTACACACACAAGAAAAATATGGGAGAGAGCTCTCAAACCTGCAGCATTAAATACCGTGAAACCACATGGTGGAACAACCAACAGTCAAAATTTCAATTGCTTATGCAAAATAACAAGCACTGTTGCCACTCACGAAAACTGTAGAAAACATCTCACAGTTATCACATACAGGATCTAGAGCCGCTATATAGATAGGCCGGCACATCAGCTTAAGTTTAACCATTTTGGATCGGATTTTTCATTGTTGCACTGTTAGGGTTACCAGAGAAAAGTTTCGGGTTTCGCCAAACTAGCCAAAAATAATATTTAATTCACGAGCAGCTAATAATTGTTCCCAGTGAGAAATCCCAAACGCGATAACTTGCCAGAAAAGACAACCCTCAAACAGACTTTGACTCACCCTTTATCAATACGCACCTTTGTTTCTGCCGTCATCTAAGGATTCACTTCGAAATGATCATTTGAAAAATGCAACGGTGGTAAAATTTCACTAAACTTTCAGTTCACGATCGGGAAGAGGGGAATGCGTTTCTGAGATAATTCATCAAACAAAAGACTAGCGCATGTGAAGTGCACATTGTTACAAGCCCTGACTTTTCCTGATATCGTCCGTTAATGGTCAAACCTCGCACTCTTTCAAATTCACGTAGTAGTAATCCTTAATTATTTAAAGATCTGTTACTTCTAATAGCATCATGGAACAAAAACTCAGTCAGTATGAACAAAACAAAGTGTCTTTCAGTCATGAAAGAAAATAGTAACGCTTCATTAACAGAACATCTTTTTATAACTGTCAATTCATTTTGTGTCACGGGTCTCTCGTTTTATGTTTCACTAATCTCACATGTTGAAGAGGACGGAAGAAATAATGTCTGAAGTACTATTTAATTCCAAAACTTTTGGTTTCTTTTCCTGCAAACAAAAAATGGTTTACGTGAACAAAGACTTTGATAATAAGCTGTGAACCATTTATCAAAAGGTGACAAATCAGAGGGAGACAACATTCCTGTCGGACAAAAAAACTTCTCATTCATCTCTGTGACACATTTGATCGTGTTTTGTGCATTAATCTTTCTTTCTTTCTTCTTTTTTTTTTTTGAGTGAAACACTTGTTTGTTATCGATTATTTCTTTTCACATTATTTGCACTATCATATGAAACGTTTACTCACCACTGACACATGGGTGAGAGTTATTCAAATTTAAAAAAAGCAATCTACTATGATAAAGTTTAAAAACACTCCGTTCAAGGAAGAAAAAATCCTTTACAATACACCGGCTCCATCGTTTTCCGAAACTGAAAAGATAATATTATAAGCAGTGAAAAGTGATGTTGGAAACATCTCTCAATGAACAAGTTTTCACCAAAAACCGACTCTACCCAAACACCCATAAAACGTCCTTAAAACTTTAGCTTGTGTCAAGTTTATGTCAAAATCATTACCACAGCAAAGCTACGTCTATCAAAGCAAAAAATAGTTATCTGCTCTGCAGTAGACTAAACAAAATATTTTTTCTTGATGTTAGCTGCAAAAACTTGCTTTTGTGATAAATATCAAAGAAGAAGCAATAGTTTTAAAAAGCTTGTTCCGTTTTATATTCTTCAAAACACATTTTAGAGTATAATTTAAAAACGGTGCATGCCAAAGCGATGTCTATTAAAATTTTTGGTTGACAGTTCTTGCGCCTATAAATTTCATTGTTCTTACTGAAAAAAAAATGGTACTTTTGTTGTTTCTGACCTTTTTAAACGTTTAAAGACTCGAGGAACTTTTGAAAACAATCATCTTGTGAATTTTGTCAAGAAACACTTTAATTTTTTTTTTTCGCAATGTCATGTCAATCTGAGATACATGACGACTCTGTAAAAAATTATTTGTGCCAACGTTGCTCTAAGGCATTTTTCAGCGCTTCAGATTTAAAGAAACATCTGAGTGTCCATTCTGGAGAGAAACCGTATTCATGTGAACATTGCTCAAAGTCATTTTCTGATGCTTCATATTTAAAGAAACATCTGAGTATCCATTCTGGCGAGAAACCGTATTCTTGTGAACATTGTTCAAAGGCATTTCCTAAATCTTCACAATTAATGAGACATCTGCGAATCCATATTGGTGAGAAACTGCATTCTTGTGAACATTGCTCATTAGCATTTTTTAAGGCTTATGATTTAAGGATACATCTGAGAGTACATACCGGCGAGAAACCATATTCCTGTGAACGTTGCTCAAAAGCGTTTACAACCGCTTCATATTTAAAGACACATCTAAGAATTCATGCTGGCGAGAAACTTTATTCCTGTAAACATTGCTCAAAAGCATTTTTCGAATCTTCAGTTTTAACCAAACATCTAAGAATTCACACTGACAAGAAGCCGTATTCCTGTGAATATTGTTCAAAAGCATTTTCCGATGCTTCATATTTAAAGAAACATCTTAGATACCATACTGGCGAGAAACCGTATTCTTGTGAACATTGCTCAAAGGCATTTTCCAACGGTGCGTATTTAAAGAAACATCTGAATATCCATACTGGCGAGAAACCGTATTCCTGTAAACATTGCTCAAAAGCATATTCCGATGCTTCATATTTAAAGAAACATTTGAAACACCATACTGGCGAGAAACCATATTCTTGTGAACATTGCTCAAGAACATTTTCCGATGCTTCATATTTAAAGAAACATTTAAGACACCATACTGGCGAGAAACCGTATTCTTGTGAACATTGCTCAAAAGCATTTTACGACTCTCCAGATTTGAAGAGACATCTTCGAGTTCATAGTGGGGAGAAACCGTACTCCTGTGAGCAGTGTTCAAAAGCATTTGCCAACGCTTCGACATTAGTGAAACATCGGAGAATTCATACTGGCACGAAACCATATTCCTGTGAGCATTGTTCAAAGACATTTGCCGACCCATCATATCTAAATAAGCATCTGAAAATACATTCTCGCAAAAAACCGTAGTCCTAAGGACATTGTTCAAAAGCATTTTCCAACGGTTCGCATTTTATGAAACATCTGAGAATTTATACTGGCGGGAAACCGTATTCCTGTGAACATTGCTCAAAGGCTTTTTCCGATGCTTCATATTTAAAGAAACATTTGAGACACCATACTGGCGAGAAACCGTATTCCTGTGAACATTGCTCAAAGGCATTTTCCGATGTTTCCTATTTAAAGAAACATTTGAGACACCATACTGGCGAGAAACCGTATTCCTGTGAACATTGCTCAAAGGCATTTTCCGATTTTTCATATTTAAAGAAAGATTTGAGACACCATACTGGCGAGAAACCGTATTCTTGTGAACATTGCTCAAAGGCATTTTTTGAATCTTCATTTTTAACGAAACATCTAAGAATTCATACTGACGAGAAACCGTATTCCTGTGAATACTGTTCAAAAGCATTTTCCAATGCTACATATTTAAAGAGACATCTTAGGTACCACACTGGCGAGAAGACGTATTCCTGTGAACATTGTTCAAAAGCATTTTAAAACGGTTCGCATTTTAGAAAACATCTCAGTATCCATACTGGCGAGAAACCGTATTCCTGTAAAAATTGCTCAAAAGCATTTTCCGATGCTTCATATTTAAAGAAACATTTGAAACACCATACTGGTGAGAAACCATATTCTTGTGAACATTGCTCAAAGGCATTTTCCGATGCTTCATATTTAAAGAAACATCTGAGACACCATACTGGCGAGAAACCGTATTCTTGTGAACATTGTTCAAAGACATTTGCCGACCCATCATACAGTCTGAGTAAAAAGTTTAAGGCCAGTAAATTTTTTTTGAGAAATTGGACATATATTAAACTGAGGATCAAAACATAATTTGAGTGATAATTATAAGCCTTAAATACAAGTAAAAAAAGACAAAACAATTATTTGTAATTATTTTAATATCAGAAAGTGTTACAGATCAATATTTGAACCTGAGTAAAATCTTTAAAGTCAGCATAGAAATAAAGCATAGGATTAAAGAAATAAAAACATTTAGAAGCTTGTGTGGGAGCCATTTCTTCGAATGACTTTATTCTTCTTTGCATAGCGGAAACTAGTTTTTAAGAAAATTCGGGATCTGTTTTATACAATTCATCTTCGATAGTAAATTTCAGCTTTATTGATGAAGTAAAATGTCTCCCATTTGCATAAATTCTTCTCGCTAAGTCGCCCCATAAGTTCTCAATTGGGTCGAGATCTGTAGACATAGCTGACCATTTCAAAATTTCAACGTTATTGACTTGGAACCAATTTTTTGTACTGTTACTCGAATGGATAGGTGCACTATATTGCTGATGTTTCCTATTCTCTCCAGCAATAAGTTCAGCAGTAGGTAAAAGATAACTTGTGAGGACATTTTAATATGCTCGTGAATTCATTTTACCCAAAACAAACGCAATTGAGCCCATACCATTGTAAGCAAAGCATCCCCAAGTCACGACAGAGCCTCCACCTAATTGGCGCTTGAAGAATATTTCTTTTTCTCTTCGTAAACCATACCAATAGTATTTCCATCAGTCTGGTCCATCCGAATTCCACTTATTTTCACCAGAAAAAATTATTTGTATACACTGTTTATCCCAGGGCATGACTTTCTGGCTAAAGTTAAAACGCTCTATTTTGTGCCTATTCAGTAACTGAGACTTAGCCAGTTTTGCTGCATAAATAAATTTTTCACACCTTCTTATTGTGTTACATATTGTTTTTTGGCAACCGTTTAAGCCTCTCGCCTGAATAAGTTTCCTGGTTGAGTACTTTCCTGTTGATGTAAGTTTGCAAACTCTTCTTTCATCACGCGAAGACAAAGCTCTAGGTCTTCCCCCGGTGTTTTCTTTACCATAATTGTCCTTCAATCTTTACAAACTATTGACCACAGTCCTCGATCTTTCTATTTGTTTTGCAATAGTACTGCTACTCATCCCCGTTGAAGAAAAAGCTTCAATCTGCCCTCTTTCACGATCAGTTAACTTCTTACCTTTCGACATCTTCACAAAGAGCATCAAAACTTCGAAGGAATTAATGAAAAGTCTACAATTTGAAGGGTTTCCACAATCTCATTAACTGCTGTGATATGATTCCAGTATATCTACATTTATTATTAAATAATTACTGGTGGCCTTAAAGTTGTTACTCAGGCTGAAATACTAAGTTTGAATATACTACTGTTTTTCTGGTAATTGCATACTTCAAAAAACTTGTCTGTTGCATTACTTCTTAAAAATGAACATTAATAATTATTAATTCAATAGTATTAAAATCCCTTTAATTTAATTTTATTTTTTTTTCACAAAAAAACTTACTGGCCTTAAAGTTTTTACTCAGGCTGTAAAGTATGAGCGTAACAATGAATGTAAAATACCAAGGCATTTTCTTGTGAAAATCATGCAGCAACACCACTGCACGGGCCACTCATAACCATCGTTACTCTGAGCACACAAGAACGAAATATTTAGCCTATATGAGGAAATGACGTCTTTCGTTAAAATTAACCATGATTCTTCATCGGTTTTTTTCTGTTCTGAAAAGGTAGGTAAAGGCTTGATGAAGTTCTAATACTTTAAATAACGGAAAATACTTGCTCTTGTTTGGAAATGTGTCGAGATTCATCAACCATTACTAGAGTCCCTATATGAGTTTCATATAGGGAGAGGTTAGCGAGATCACAAAGTCTGTGTTGGCCAAACCGGTCGTGTTTCATGTTTTGAGTTACGCTTTGTTTGGGGTGTCGTTTGCTACTGAACTAGAACTACCGCGGTTTAACCACGAGCGTCCGAAAACACAGCTGTTCTACCGGCTTTCCTAGAAAAATTCCAAATATATCATAACCACACCGGGCTAACCGCGCGGTGTAACCGGTGGATCATTTCCGAACGCAGCTTATGTCTCAACATCACATGTGCATCGAAGAGGAGAGACCAACAGCGAGAGTCTCACCGTACTAATGCGCTGATGCGTCAGCTATAATGTAATGCAGTGGATTTTTCCCGCTGCTGGTTGCGTTGCATGCTGGTTTCTCCGTTTAGTATGTTTATTTCGCAAAAAATTCTGTGATTTTGATAGTTATTATTGCTTCCGTTGAACAGTTCTGCTTGAAAATAACATTCTTTCTTTCTCGTCCTCTGGAATGAGAAATATTCGCAGACTGAAACTGTGCTTTGGAATTATATTCATTTGACGCATCACGGGAATCAAAGGATCAAAGGTGTGTTGCAGTGAGCTTTACCTTTGTGCGGCATCTGTACGCAGTCATCAAAACAAGTAAGCTTGATTTCACATAACGTTTTTTGTAGTTACATTGAGAATGCAGGGAATTGTTTTAATTTCATTTCTAGTCATGCTTTAATGGTTATGTTTTAATCAAAAATAGGAGAGGGAGGGGAGTTTTTAAAAATCAAATCCAAACACTGGGGATATTTCAATGATTGTTAATCTGGCGCGGTCGTCTCATTTTTGGCGTAAATAATTTTATTTTAGTAAACCTACTGATTTATAGTAACCCTATGAATAGATGTTTCCGATCTCTTTGTTTTGATTTGCAAAGAAAAATACCTCTCGCGCAGGCGCTGGAGCCAAAAATTGACGCCAATGTAGAAAGATCGCCAGATTCCCAATTATGGAAATATCCCCCAAACACTTTTTTTTTTATTGCCTAAGTTCTGGTGCCCAACAAAAAAGCTTATTTTCCCCAAGCTTGTCTGAAATATTTTAGAAACCAAATCTAAATTTTCATGTGAAAGCAATAGAATGTTGTTATCTCTGCATGAGGCAATACCCCTAAATGAACACTGGTACAAGGGGCAAATTCCACTTTCCATGCTGGACAACTCAAGTTTTGGAGTGTAGTAGACAATTTTGGAGTGTGCAAACCACCTTATGTTTTCTGAATGCTTTTATTTAGGTGAGTTTGAGCGATCTTTTAGTTCTAGCTGAAGTGACTTTTTCTCGATCATGTTGTTTTTGGCCTTTGTAACTATGTTTACATGTCATATGATTTGACATCGGGAAACATGTCAGAAATAAATGAGGTTATCTGGCATGCCAACAAATTCTAATGTTTCAGCATGCCACAGTTTATTTTGCAAAGTATGTAATAATTCAGAGTTTTATTGGCAAAAACGGGGATGACTATGAGACCTCTGGCTCGCCAGTTATCCCTCCGACTGTTAATATACATTACAGTCGGAGTATGGTCACAGTTATGTATATTTTCATGGAGACACCCAAGAGTGGCTCCTTCCGTTCAGTGTACAATAATGACACAGTTTTAAGTGTGAAATATGCACCATTATTGTGCAGATTTATTAATAAAATTCAGCATTTTTAAGAGTACAACCGAAAGAACTTTCGATTGTTAACATAAAATTCAGTACCTAAAGGAGACACGTTAATAGAATGTCTAAATAATGCGTGGCATCGATAAGAATTAACTTTTAGAACAAAATAACCGTACTATTTCTGTAAAATTAATTTACATACAGTAAAAATAAAGTTAAAAACTACAAGAACCCCTCAAGGATTTGTAAAAACAAAGAATTTTGGAAGTGAGAGGTTTTTTTTGAATTCTAAGATAAAGAACTTACCTTTTTATATGGTATAAATATTCACACTCAGTCTAAAACAATACATCATATGACAATAGCACGTTACAGATACACACCACGTTGGAGTTAACTATTAATTAACCTTCAAGTTTGAAGAAACTGGCATTTTCTAATGTTTTTACTTCAAAACACAACTACTGAATTTAAACTAACACAAAATAAGCATTCCTGTAAGGTATATTGCACGAAACAACACCACGTATCTCTCCTGCGTGAAACCCAAACAACCCAAGTAAACAAGTTTGAACAGATCTGTAAGATTGCCTTCGGGTTGCTAAACACAGGTTAGTTTGGCCAGGGATGCCATGCATAAAAAATTATCGTCTCATTGGCGAGAAAAATATTTTAATTTTGTGCAAAAAAATCGAATGTCGCCAAATGGGAGGGTATATCACATCTGTACCAAACCTAATAAATAATTTCATGCAAATAAATAAACTTCTCAAACAATTTATTGTTCAGTGCTGTGTTATTGTATAGAATAATTGCATGTTCTGTAATTGGATATTTATTCGTATATCAATACCAATTCTTCTATTTTGAAACAACAATGACTAATAGAGTCCGAAAAAAAAAAAAAAAAACTATTGCAAGATCTTTTCTAATTAAGGTGGTTGCTTGGTGAGCAAAAAGCTTCCCGCCAAACAAGATAAACAATTTAAAGGATCTATCCATATTTCTGAGGAGTTGGAGGTGGGAGGAGGTTCTAATGGAAGTAAGTGTGATGAAAGAGGAGAAGAGGGAGGATGTTAGTTTGGCAGATACTTGAAGTGCAAACTAGATATCATAACTTTTTTAAGGCTGAGGGTTTTTGGGGTTTAGGATGTGTGTGTTGTGTGGGTGTGAGGGCCTTCTTTTTTGCGCGGGAAAGGTTAAAGGTTTTCTTGACTGGGAAATTTTTACAACAGGTTTGTTTTTGATAAGATATCACATCTTTTTGCATTGATATTATTATTTTGTCTGTATTTTCAGAATTGAGAACTTCAAGTCAGAAACTTTTCAATTGAAACAACACTGTTTTGTGCTTTTAAGGAACAATAATGGCAAGCCTAATTTTACGTCAAATTATTTTCTGACCATTAAGATTCTATGTTCGTTTTGCGAGCATTGGGCCGTCTAAATTTTATTGCAATCTTTGTATCATCTCTATTGCAAAGAATACTTCTTGGATAATAAAATACTATATTTTAAGTTATATTGTTTTCGAGTATTTTACAACTTCGCAGTAAATTCTATTAGTTTCTTTATTTGATGGATTATTTAACATTTTCATAAAGGTTTTTTAAAATGTTTTATAGCTTGCAAGTTATTTTTTTCCAGCTTTTTTACCTTTTATTAATGACTTTTTTTCTTAAATCTTGGATTATTTTACGTCTAATGGGATAATTTTAATTGTTTGGTGATTTATCTTTCTTTTAAAGGGGATATCACACGAGAGAAATTACGGGACATCGCAATCGCAATAGGAACCGTCAACGCTATCTGGAACTGGTTTTTCGGGCGGGAAGTTGCCTACAGGGTTGCTGCCGGTTGCTCGGACGGTTGCTCGATTTGCTCACAACGGGGGCTACCATTTTTTAGCGTACATCCATGTGCTTGCGCTTGTTCATCGCTTTTCGTCAATTCCGCAGTTATCACGCTGCGTCGCGTTTATTCGACACTTATGGATGAAATTAGTAATCGAATACTTAATGCAGCTCTTGCAGCTTTAATAATTGTATGTGGATTTGTGAAAAGATGGCCAAAAAAAAAAAAAAAAAAAAAAAAGGGAAATGATCAAGGCAATGATTTTAGAGCTAGAGCATCAATTATTATTTCATGCAGTCACCAAAGCTCCTCCTGTTAAATTCATATTTGAGTTTTAACATTAATTCGTAGAACTTATGGTGAAAATTTCAGAAAAACAGAAATTGAATTGAATGTTTGATTTAAAGTGATACTCTTGTTACATTTAAAGAAGACATACAGAATATATGACTTCTCTAGGCTTATTTTTTCCCATAACTACTAAATTAAATCTTAATTTTAGATAGGAATTATTAGTCACTTATTGACAGGTAAGAAGAAATTTTAATTCTAACAAATTATACCTTAATTCATAGCTAAAAACAAACATGACAAAAAAAAAAAAAAAGCCAGCAAACTCTGATCAATAGGCCTTTCATAATTATTTTTTTAAACTTTGAGTTCATAAATATATAATATCATATATTTATAATACAAATAAGCTTAATACTGAGCAAATTAACACTGCATTGAATATTAGTACGTCTCAATCAATGTTTCAAATGTTAATAAAAATAACTTTATCATTTAATAATGCCAAACATAATTTTTGACATCTCAACAAAATATTACAATGTGCGTATCATTTTTAAAAAATTCTTTGTATTATCATATTCTTTGATTTTCAGAGGGATTATTTTTCTTGACTGGAATAGAGTACATGTGTTACTACACAGTCAAAATATTACTAAATAGGTGGAGCTAAAAGTAGAGTAAATATTTCACCATTTCACTTTGCCTCACATTCTCCTACATTTTAAGTATTTTCAAATGGTACATACTGTATGTACCCATCAGTTTGAATTAAAAAAGAAAAGTACAGCTTCAATGCTATGATTTTTAAAAAGGAATTTTCACGTAACTTTTTCAAGGAAAAAATTTACTGTAATTGTTCAAGTATCAGAATGGGGTGGCTTCCTCCAGTCAAAAGTAGTACTTTTATCACTGAAATTGATAGAATAAGCAAAAAATAAATAAAATAAATAAAAAATAACTTGGACCCAAAAATACTTTCATTTTTCCAACCGTTATTTTTCAAACGATTTTTCAAACAAAGCGCGGTCTTGATGACGTTACAAATACACGTGAGTAAAGATGCGAATTAAATATTTTGCTCTGTGAATGTCAACACGAATGGCATTTCATCATTCGTGACGTCACACGACAGAAATGTAAACAATGAAAGCGCCACGATTTAAGTAATTTTTTAAAAATATTAAACAAAAACATATTATTTAAAAAATGGTCAGATCCTATGTTTTTAAACATGCTCTTTCAGAAAAAAATACGTTTAAAATTTTAGAAACGACCCCATTGTAACATTTGTGCAAAAAAATTTTCAAAAACCTAATGAAACAAAAAATACCAATATAAATTAAGAAATGCATAAAATTCGCACTGATGTTAACTAATATATAAGTAGCAGTTTAAATTCAAAATCAGATGCAAAACCAAAGATTAAATGTCGCTCATCCGTCTTTTAAAGTGTAACTGAAAATATTTGAAACATAAAATAAATAGAACAATAAAAAGGAATCCCCACATTTCTGTCGCCACGATTGCAAATGTATTTTACAGTGACGCTGCCTGACGTCACGAACTCCCAGCACCCTGATTGGTTCCTTCGTAACTTGCCCAGAATTAAAGGCAATTTTTTTCTAGCGGAGGAAAAAGTTTGCCCCTATACGAGCAACTGCAAATTTCCATAGCACACGAGAATTTTGGAGCAATCGTTTGTGGAAGTGAGTAGAAAAACCAGTTCCGGATAGCGTTACGGTTGCTATTGCGGTTGCGATGTCTTGTAATTTCTCTCATGTGATATCCCCTTAAAGGAAGTCTTTGTCTTGTCTAATACCTAGTTTTGTTTAAAAGTACGTTAAGAAGATGAAATAACGCATGTTATTACCAAGCAAAAAAAAAAAAAACTAAGCCATTAAATATTTTTAAATTTGAATGTGTCAGAGGATCTATATACAACTCTACTCGACGTCAAATGGCCGATATGCGAAATTTGCCACAGCGATTGTGCGTGATGCATGCGGACTTAGCTCATTAAAAGTTATGATTAAATTAATTGCAAAAACTTTGTCTGTTAACAAATTACTACAAAACACGGATATCCACAAACGTATTTCATATATGTTCAATTCATAATGTGTTATGCTTGTGAAAAGTGCATTAATTTAGAAAATAAGCAAACCAATAAAAAAGTACTATTTTTCGCTTTCAATTCTAAAGTTAGATGTATCATATTCATATGCGTGTAGTTTCGTGTCACATGTCACACAAAATATTAACCCCAGTTTCACGCCGACATTTAAAATTTCTTCCCCCCTTAAATATATTAAAATATATATTTCGTATCGGTAAAACTTGGGAGGGGGGGGGGCAGCATTTTAATCTCATTCCTTAATTTGTTTCTCTGCTTAAATATAAACAAACAACATGGAATCTTGAAACAGAAAGCCCAATGAGCTAAGTCGCTCGCAGTCGCTGTGGCAAATTTGTGATATCTGCGATTTAACGTCTCTAGTTGCAACTGTTGGATCTGTTTTAGTCTTTATTGAATTTCATTTCTTGAGACAAATTTTGAACAACTGTTCTAACCTTGCAATTGCAGTGAGAGATTAACAAACCCTGTGAGCTGAGAGTAAGTACATAAGAATTTAAGTGAAATTAGTGATTTTCAAACTTTAATTACTCCGGCCCATGATGTTGAATTTTCGTATATGTACGCAATGGCCCCCCAAGAATATGTATACAAAAAATCATTACCATAGCGCCCGGGGGGTTGTGACAGAACCCCGGGAACGTACAATTTGGGGGATAAAAATGAGGGGGGTCAAATGCCACAAAAGGCACATCAGTACTGCACAAGGAATGTATGTGAGAAATTTCAGCTTGATTCCTCTTTTTGTCTGTGCTGTGTCCCTGTCGAAGAAAGCGAAACCTTTTTTGAACAGCGATTTTCTAACTTAAATTCCTCCTCCCGCTGATGGTCCAGGGGATTGTATTTTGGTTTACGTCGTCAGGGACCCCCAGGGGCGGATTCAGGGGAGGGTCAAAGGGTCAGTGACCCCCCTGTGGCATGAATTTTGTTATAATTATTACTGAACTTCAATTTTTTTTTAAATCCGAAAAAATAGTACATGAAATCAATGTTAAACGTTTATTGCTTGGTTCTATCTACAAGGTGTTTCTTCTCGGCATGTCATTTTTCAAAGGATTGACTGAGTTTGGTTACTGGGCTATTGGTCTTTTGAGAATTTTTACTCATTTTCAAAGGAAATATATTCAAAGTTTACGACAAGGTGTCCAACTTTTTTAACTCTAGAAATATGAATTTAACTGAAAATGTGAGGGAATTGTCAAATGGCACAAGTTGCAAAAAATTTAGGGAAGGAAGGGGGGAGTAATTTAAAAAGCCAAGAAATGTAATCTTTTTTTTTGGGGGGGGGGGCTCCGCAATATATGAGAAGGTGTTCCTCCTCCAGGTGTGTGTCACATCCTCCTTGTTTGTGGGGGGGGGGCACCCCTGCTTCACTGATACTTTTTTATGTGTGAGATATAACGCTGGCCATTGAAATTTGACCCCCCTTACAAAAATTTCTGGATCCGCCTCTAGGGACCACTAGAGATTGAGTATACGAAAAATTAACTCCGAGGGTCTTCGTGGGGCTGAGATACAGAGCGGTGAAAATCCCAGAAAACCCCAGCTTGTTCTGTCGTGTAATCTTGTTCTTGGTCGCTTTTATTTTCTTTCGTATTTGGCGGTGGATTTGCTTCTGTTGGCTGCTGACGTTTGGTTTCCTTCGCGGGATGGATTCATCTGCTGTATGAAATACATTATGTTTATAAATGTATAGTTATTAATATCTACAAATTTTTGAAAAATTTTTAAAAAATAAAAAAAAAATCTGATTTAAATAAAAAATAATTAATTTGAATTTTGACCTCTTGAATTTGAATTATGTTTTTCGCAATCACGAGTGTGTGTGTGTATGTAGGCATGTGTGTTTATGTGTGTATGGGGGGTATGTGTGTTTGTGTGTAGGGGGTATATGTATGTGTGTGTAGGCATGTGTGTTTGTGTCTGTGTGCAGGTATAAGTGTGTGAGTAGTTGTGTGTATGAATGTGTGCATGGGTGAGGGGTATGTGTGTGTAGGCATATGTGTTTGTGTCTGTGTGCAGGCAGCAATGTGTGAGTAATTGTGTGTAGGTGTCTGTATGTATGTGTAGGTGTCTGTAAGTATGTATGTGTTTGTGTATGTGTGTGTATGTATGTGTGCGGGTAGTTGTGTGTATGAATGTGTGCATGGGGGCGGGGTATGTGTGTGTAGGCATATGTGTTTGTGTCTGTGTGCAGGCATGAATGTGTGGGTAATTGTGTGTTGGTGTGTGTGTATGTGTAGGTGTCTGTATGTTTGTGTAGGTGTCTGTATGTATGCGTGTGTATGTATGTGTGTGTATGTGTATGTATGTGTATGTGTTTGTGTAGGTGTATGTATTTGTGTGTGCTCGTGTGTGTAGTTGTGTATGTGTGCGCGTGTGTGTAGGACATGGATGCAACCAGGAGATGGCCTTTGCCAGAGCAGCAGCATCGTGAGGAGCCGGTCGATGGTGATGCTGCAGAGGATGCTGGCGGGAAAATAAAATCAAAGGAACGCCAAAAACAGTCAAATGAAAGCAATAAGCAATCGTGATTGCTCAAAAAAAATCCGATTTAAATCAAGGTAGTTCGTTTTTTTATTTAAAAATTAAAAAAATGACGAACCCTGACGGGAAGTAGTTTTTTGTTACAGGAACATTTAAGCAAATTTAAACAACCTTCCAATTCCTTTTTAGCATATATTGCCTTTGGTAGTGAGGATGCACATACATGCCTATATTTGTAGTTCAATAAAATTATTTTTTGTCCTTCTGATTGGTAAAATGTAATGTATACAAATTACATGTTTTAAAATCATTAATTACATGAAAACTTATATGTTTTTTTCAATAAATTATAACTTATACCCAAATTACCCTAACGGATCTTATATTAGTTTGCAAATGAGGCATTTTTCACTTCTGATTTTAGAGAGGATCATCACCACCATGGGTCGAAGTTTCTCCTCCAGAGACTTTAACTAAACAAAGGGAACATCACATTCCATGCATTATACTGACAGCCGTTTATGCTATCCGGAGACTGCAGTTTCGTAATTGTTATGGACTCATTGGTCTGGAACAGTCAATAACCGAGCTGAAGGCGATTGCCATCTCATTCAAACTGAGAGTGACAGCAAACTAGGGTTTGTGGTTTTTTTAATCAGAAAGGTTTAATTTTTTTATTTTTATCTGATTTTTTTTGAGTAATCATGATGGCTTATTGTTCTCACTTGACTGTTTTGATGTCCTTTGATTTTATTTTCCCACCGCCACCCTCCTCACCATCACCGTCGACGGGCTCCTCACGATGCTGCTCCTATAGCAAAAGCCGTCTCCAGGTTGCATCCATGTCCTACACACACGCACACATACACACAAACACCTACACGTACACACACACACATACATACACACAATTACTCACACATTCATACATATAGACACATACACACACACAAAAACATACAAACCACACATTCATGCCTGCACACTGACACAAACACATATGCCTACACACACATACCCCCCACACACACATTCATACACACAACCACCCACACACTTAGGCCAGCACACAGGCACAAGCACACATGCCTACACACACATACACATACCCTCTACACACATACCCCCCACACACAAACACACACGCCTACATACACACACTCGTGATTGCGAAAACCATAATTTGAATTCAAGATGTCAAAATTCAAATTAATTTTTTTTTAATATTTTTTTTTAAATCTTCAAAATATTTGTAATCGTTAATTACTTTACATTTTTACGTTATATTTCATACGGTAAATGAATACATTCATCTTACTTTTAAAACTAAGATAAGTTCTCTTTCTATTCAATTTATTTTGAGATTTATAACTGCGTTATAATACTTATATGGTGAGTTTTTTTTTTTTTTTTTTTTTCCATGCTTTGCTCTAAAATAAGGTTTCTGTCATTATGTACACTTTAGTATAAAAAAGCTATGTTGAGCAATTACTTTTCTTAACTATATTAGTGATGGTGTATAAGAAAAACTTGGTATAAATTTTCATTCGGTTCTGTACTGAACTGAACTGTAATTTCGGAGTAAAAGCAATATTGCAAGAGTGAAAGTCTGTTTCACACACAGAAAGAGGGATCTATGTGGTTTTACCCGTTGAAGTCAAAATTGTGTAACGCACTGTAGTTAAATTTAAAGCAACACATTGTAAAAATGTAAAATTAATTTTTTTTCTTAAAATAAACTGATTTTATATATAATGATTTTGCTTAAAAAAATCACTTGATTCAAATCAGTGATTTTTTTTTAAATCACTTGATTTAAATCAAGCTGATTTAAATCAATCAGCAAACTCTGCGAGAGCCCGCTGTGCTATGGTGCAATTCAATCCGTCTATTGAAGGCAACTCTTGGGTATTAGGCTGCCGATCTTTATTTGATAGCGTGGAGCCCAATCGCCCTCAGAAAAACATTCTTAGTTCTAGAACAAGGAGCAGGGCTCGACTAACTGAAAGTGAGGCCCTAGGCCCACAGTAATTTGGAGGCCCCCTTAAATCTCTCTAGCAGAATGCAATGATTGATTTACAGGTTTGGGGGCCCATGGAAATGCATTTTTGGAGCCTGCATTTCGGGAGCCTTCATAGATTCTGCAGTTTTGATGCTAAGCGGTTCATGTATAAACTTTTTTTTTTTTTCGAAGATTATTTTGGAATATTTTTCCTCTTTTTCAAAACCCATCTCATAAAATCATTGATTAGGTCTGTAGTAAGAAGACGCAACTTGAGATGCGCCATTTTTTTCGCCATTTGTTCGCCATTTATGCGCCAGTTTTTTTCACTTGTTATACTAATATGTTCTTTAATAGTACCGTCATTGTCAAGGACAGCTGTCTTGAAAGATGACGTGCCTTCTACAGGCCCGGCTCCTGGAGTAGGCGGCCGCCTAGGGTGGCAGATTTTTGGGGCGGCGAATTTGGAAATTGAAACATTTTTATTTTTAAGTATGGATATATGTTTCGGCGCCATAGGTCTCACTGCTTCAATGTCAAATAAATTAATAAAAACATAAATAAATAAGTAAATAAGAATAATAACAAATTGACGTGTGTACCAGGCTTGGATATGCAAAACATAGTTCGGAATTTAACTAGAAATTCAATTTTGTTTTAGAAGCGGCAAAGTGCGTGATTTAATAGTCTTTTGAAAAGATTAATATATCTTTCAGTGCCATTAGATGCACCACTTTACATGTTGTGAAAGATATATTGAAGTGTGTACTGTCTGACCATCGATTACATGGAAAGGCTAATATCCGGTTTATAGGCGGAAATGGACGTATCTATAAATTTATCGGGATGTTAGTTGGTTTGTTTCATATGTGCACTTTTGCCTCTCTATTATTTAGCCTTAGTTTTGTAAAAATGAAAATTTGATCACAGTAAAATTTTTTAAATCTAAAGTATATTTGATCTGTATTCTCACGGCAAAAATTGATTTATTTACTCACAACAAAGTTTTGAGCTTACCATTTTGCTTTTAAGTTCTTAAACGAAATGAAAATATTTTATTATTATTTTTTGTTGTTTCCTTGGTAACTATTTTTGTTTAATTTTTTGCACTTTACTATTATTTTTATTTTATCAACACATTATTTATATTATTGTTATTATTCAATTGGGGGAGGGGGCGTCACTTCTCAATACCGCCTAGGGCGAAAGAACTACTAGAGCCGGCCCTGGCGTTCTATTTCCGAACAAAAAATCGTTGGCGTTTTTTTTATGTTTTCTTGCCACTGTGCGTCCCCCGCCTTCCTCCCCTAACTCCAGCACTGTATCTCTTTATAGTAAGTAAAAGTAAGGTCTCAGAGAAATTCTGGAAGGAAGTCTGTGGTGGACGTGCGTCAAAGACACCCCATAGCACGTACAGCCCAAAAATTTTATACAAAATTACTTCGAGCCCGGGGGTGTGTTCCTTGCATTTTATTTTTTAAAATTCGAATTAGGTTTTTAGTAATTAATTTTTTAAGCTCAAATTTTGCGTGAATTGCCTATTAAAGGGGTGAAAAATTACTTGCACTTATTAATATTATATATCGCTGGAAAGGATGGAATTTTCTGCGTTCTACGCAATTTGTTCAATGCTCTAACTTAAATACGGCGGTAGTTATTTGCGTTTTTAGCTTGAACTTTTTTAGGCTTAGCTAAAATTTAGGCACTACTTTCTTCATTATATCTATCAGTAAAAAGCGAAGGAATTAACCTACAATTTTCTTTTTTACACCACTGAAAAGAGCGGCTTTTTTTACTCCGGTCGAAAAAATGAGCTTCTATCTCTAAAGGAAAAAAAGTTACAAGCCATTAAAAATCAATTTCGATTAATCCTCATCTCCATTAAAATTATTGATGTTTTTTTTGGCGTTGCCATAGTTACGTCTTTTCGATTCGCATGTTTCTTCTTTCCCTTATTCACAAACGTTAAGGGCTTCGATTTTGACGGAAAATCTGAGGCTCAACTCAATTCAAGCCCCGAGCTAAAGAGCATAATATATTACTGAGACCATGAATATACAAAACTAGTTTTGCAATGCTCAGCCCCTTAGCCCTTAGGGCTCTGCCAGTTAGTATAAGTTATTTTGAAACCCGGTCAAGGGGTGCTTTTTGATCAAAAGGGAGCTCATAATGCGTTTTTAATCTTTCTTTTTAACTGACGATTTAAATCTTTGCGAATCAAATAAGATTGCGAAGCATTCTTCGAGGGTTGGTGAGCGTTAGCGAGCTGCTATTGCAAAAGAAAGTCTTCACAATCTATGCGTGTGCCGTTAAATGTAAAAGTATTTTTTTCATTTTAAAACACTTTTTTTTTCCTGTCACCCGAATGGTTTTCTTTCTAATGCACAATTTTAAATACTCTGTGTCCCTTCTACTTGAAGTTTCTCTTTAATGTACTCTAATTGTTTTCATTTTTTTCCAGCAATAATTTGAAGTGCATGCTGTTGGATTTGCAGAAGTGTGATGTCAGACATTGACGCTCCCGATATTCACCAGTGTTTGAGCGTTCGTTTCAGGAGTTATGTCGAAGTGATTGCGTGAATAAATACAAGGACAGTCAAATCCCTCTAAATTTTTTGTTAAAACTTATGAAGAGCTTTGTTCATTCCTAAGCAGCAGAAACTTTCAGCGCATCTCGAAAAGTTGAAGCTTTGGCTGCTACTAGTCTCGACTCTCTTTTCGTACTGTCGCCAGTAAAATTCTCAAATTTTATGCATTTTAGTTCTTGCTTAGATAAAGAGCATTGACTTCAACTTTATTTTGCAAAAGCTTGTTTTGAATAAATTTTTATCGGATGTTGTGTCCATAGTTAAAGGTCATAAACTTCGTTTTAAAAAACTGAAAGAGAAGGGTAGAACAGTGAGAAGTGTGATGTGGAAATCTTTGTGTATGCAGGAGATGTTATAGGGGACAGCCAATCGATAGGCACTTATGAAACCTCGTTCTTAAAACTTAGGTTCGCTCAATTTTATGAAAAGACAATTCTCGTAATGACGCTGCCAAAGCAAAGTGTGGTAACCGGGACACAAACTGAAAAAGAGTAAAGAACTGTTTCTGACTCTTGGTTGAAAAAACAACTTCTCCGACGAAGTCTAAGAACAATTGCAAGCACAAAAAGCTTGATTTGTTTTATGTCCTTGAAGGCCCGTGTTTAAATTTAATGGACGAAGTAGAGTTTGCAGAACAATTTCGCTTAATTTTTTTCATCTCAAATGTGAGACTTTGTACTAAAAAACAGACAAACTACTACTATCTTCTGATTTTGGATTCAGTACTGAATACTTTATTGACTGAATTATACTGAATACTTTATTGACTGAAGGAATTTTTGAGTATTCATTGTACCAGAAATAAAGCGTCTGGTGTTTTTTTACTGTAAAGCAATGGAATGCCATACGCAGATCCACAATGCTAAAAATTGTTATTACTGTGAACAATGTTCAAGAGTATTTGCTTATGCTTCACATTTAAAGCAACACCTGAGAACCCATACTGGCGAGAAGCCGTTTGCCTGTGAACATTGCTCGAAGACATTTTCCAACGCTTCAAATTTAAAGCAACACTTGAGAACCAATACTGGAGAAAAGCCATATGCTTGTGAAGTATGTTCTAAGCAGTTTTCTAAACAAGCAAACCTAAAAACGCACTTGAGAACCCATACTGGGGAAAAGATGTTTTCCTGTGAAGCGTGTTTAAAGAAAGTTTCTCAGCGAAAAAATCTGAAAGACCACCTGAGAACCCATACTGACGAAAAGCCATTTCCCTGGGACCCTGAGAAGACCCTTGAAAATCCATGCTAGGGAAAAGGCATATTCCCGTGAAGTGTGTTCTACGATGTTTCTTCGCTCCACCACGCTAACACAACACTTGAAATTTTATACTAAAAAAGTGCCCAATAGGGGAGTTTTCGATTTTTCAATTTAATTTTTATGTGATAGAATAGCATGTATGAACATCATAGGTGAAAAAAAATTTTGCGATACGATAAGTAATTTTTTTTAAATTAATTTTTAAAGTTCAAGCAATTGTGACGTTTGGGGGACTCAAGAAGGCCCTTCGGAGACAACAATTTCATTCGTACGATGAAGTTAAGGAGTGCGTGCCTAATTGGTTCCAGCAGTAGCCAAAGGACTGTTATGAGCACGGAGAATCCCAGAGGGATTAATGTTTAAACAATTTCGGTTACTATTTTTGAAGAATGTCGAACAAAGTATCAGTTTTATAACCTCTGCCACGTTATGTATTGACTGAACCTAATCGAATGTTATCGCGACCATATTTTTGAGCAAATGGTAAAGGGGAAAATTACCTTTCCCCAAACAACCATGACAGCGGATGGGCTAATATGACACAGAAGTTTTCTCTCTTTCCTGCTCTTGACTATGCAATGGGAGGGTTGTCAGATTTTTGTAAATGTTTTGTCACAAAAAAATAATGTTTTGTGTTATTTTTGGGTCCTTATCAGCATTAAAGTTATCTTAATACATTTCAAAATTATTATTCATAGCATCTTATTGTTTGTATTACTGTCAACCGAAGCTTAAAAAAATTAAGTATGATGTTTATTAAAGCGTGTTTTGCTCTCGAACCATTACTATAACCCAAATTCCCCCATCCGTGGTATTATTTGGTTATAGTGAAACGTATGTTTACTATTTTTATAGAAATGAGTTCATAAACATCTATTTTTTGAAAACTATTCTTGCAAGTTATAATGCTAAGCTGGAACAAGAAAAAGGAAAAACAAAGTACATGGTGCTAAATTTTACATTATTGTTTCTTTTTTAATGATACTTTGATTTCTCATTTGGGTTTTATGTTCCATTGTTAATGGATATTTCAATAAAAATATTATTTTTACGTGATACAGCACGTTAAAACGTATACAGATACAGTCCATTTATAGGTTTAGTTTGTCCAACGCCTGTCCATGGCTTTTTGGCCTTTCAGCGTCGAGAGTGCCGAGTTGAGTTGCCTGGCAGGGTAGCTGCATCTTGGTAAGCGAGTGAGGAAGCCATCTTTAAAAAACAGACTACAGTCGGATCCCGCTACAACGCGATCCGACTTGCGCGAAATGGCTATAACGCAAGTTTTTCATGAGTAATTAATTTTTTATTGCTGACTCAAATTGCTCGCTTGCAGCATGAAATTTTTTGGAAAGGAGCGGCGGAGCATTAGAATGGGCTTCGGTGACACTAAATATTGGTTTCATGAATGGACTTTCATTAATTTAACATCACTGAAAGCGGAAGTTCAAACACTGTATTAGTCTAAATAATGCTTTGCTTTTGTTTATACAAATAACTGCTTTGATTCTTAACAGTTTTTTTTTTCCTTCTACATATGAACGTTGATAAAACAGAATGACAACCAAACAAGCACCTTAATCTTAACAGTGAAGCTCGCAGAGTAGTGTCTGAGCAAAATACAAACATCATGAAAATAGAAACGGGGCCAGAAATAGGGGTGTTCCCCACACTACATAAACCATACTTTCTTAATTTTAAAAATTATAATTAAAATTACGATATCTACTATTCAGTGCTCCACTGAAATCGGTCTACTCTTATTATGCAGTAATGTACTTAATGTAAGTACCCTGCTGTTTAAGTACATGTATCTTATTGATCACAGATTTTGTGCTTTATAACAGTAATCATGTTAAATTATAACGATTTTTCTAAAATACAGTAAAAAATAAATTCTTTATAAAAGATACGGTTATATATATTTAAAAAATGGTTTGAAACAATTTGAAGGGTAATAACACATGTCTGAAATAATTGGGTATGCTTATAAAATTTTTCTAAACATACGCTGTTCCACAACACGAAATTCCAACTTGCGCGAGGAGTCTTGGAACGCATCCCTCGCGTAAGTCGGGATCCGACTGTACTGGATTTTTTCCCCTCAACGATAACTTCAATTTTCAACGAATAAATATTTACAATCACAACGAAATTTGAAATTAATTTTTGTTAAACTTGAATCAAAATTGACGCGTGTAAAAAAATTCAGCAGTTTTTATTACGAAAGAGTGAGGAAACCTACTCTTGATGGAAGAGCAAAGATTTAAAGAAATGGATCATTCATTGCATTCTTACATAGGAACATATGCAAGAAACCATCAACACCACTTCTCACTTTTGGCAATAAAAGCTTGAAACGTTGAAATTTAAACTTTAAGCGGAGCTCTTTTTAAAATAAGGATTTATCAATTTAAATAAGTAAAAACATTCGTTTGGTCTGCTACATAGACTAATAATAAGAGTAGACCGAGCTTTCTCATTCTTGCTGATGAAGAAAATCGGTTCAAACGTGTATCATGTGACTGGTGTGGGGGTTTGGCGAAAACTTTGGCAGCATTATCTATAGTTTGGCACTCGACATTTAATTTAAGACGGAATGGACTTTCATAAGTTTATTTTTTCTTTCCCCGGTGCAGAGATTGAACTTTTTCTTTTAGTTATGAATTATTTTAACATTAGTAATTAGTTTTAGATAATAGTTTTATTTCATTTCGAACTGATCATTTTAAGTAATGTTATGTGTTGACTTAAAGTATTCACCGCAAAAAAGTTGAAATAAGTTGCCGTGCATATTATGCTGAAACAATTGGCTGCCTGTGCTACATTTCTTGCAATACTACGTTTCTAATGAATGCCGAAGGAATTCGGAATTTCAAAAAGTTGCTATCTACGGAAGTTGTCCGCCGTAAGATATACTAGATAGTAGACAATTTAGAAATCTGCCACTCTAGTAAACTAAACACTGAATTATTTTCTTTACATTCTTAAATCAATATGATAGAAATAAATTGTCTTCTCAAAACGAGTTTGGTATTTCAAACTGTCTAAATAACGTCAAAGCATTATTAAGCGTATGTCACCACAAATTAAGAGGGATCAAATTTGACAATCCCGAAAATTTTAAAATTTCAACATAGAAATACGAATTATTTAAAGATAGTATGCGTACATAAAATAGAAAACAAAAATTCAAAATTGTTTTCATTTTAAAAAGGGGATCTTTCAAATTGGCTGAAAAAAAAAAATTTGTTGCCAACATTAAGACCAACTTGCTAACACTTAAAAAACTTTTCAAAATGCATTTTATTTACTTCTCTGAGGATAAAAAAAATACTTCCAGAAGCTAGGAAAATAGTGTATAAAATGTATTTCTATGAGTTTCACTGATATAACTTAGTATTTAATAGAAATAGTCATGAACTTCATATCGAAATACGGCTCGGAAAAGAATAATTGCAAGAAATGAAATAAAATGTAATATTAATAGTGCTGCATACTTGTGAAATGTTACAGGTAATCCTTTTACATATTTTTCTATGCAAGGAAATTCGCAGCATCAGTGAACCATTTTTCTTGCACTTGGGTGTTATAAATAAGGAAATAAACTTAGCGCTTGGCAAACATAATATCTTTAGATATGGAAGACGTCGTCTGCTACGATCAACACTCGCCGTTGCTAGGATACCCACTAGTCACATGGTTTGGTTTGTGCGCAGCAAAAGAGTTGCCATGGTTCGGTCTGCTCTTATTATTAGTCAATGGTCTGCTACGATCTCGAGAACGGCAGTGACCTATATGAAACGGTAAGCAACAGAGACACTTGAAAAGAATCGAGAAAAAGACTTATTACACCATTTAAAATCACGAATTTGTGAATCACTGAAGATGCCTGTTTTAGAGTCACAATACAGCTCCATTTTAATTTAAAACTTGAGATTATGGATGAAAACGCGTCCCACAGAAGCAAGGTTGTTGCAAAAAATGACAACCGCTTCCTCCAGATTTGTCTTCTTCCTTTTTTGATTCACCTTTAAACTGCAACCGCTGACTTTGATGAAAGCTCTGTTTACTCGGAGCGTGTAGATTGTTTACAGTCCGGAAAAAATATTAAAATTTGTTTCCGTAAGTTGATAAATACCGTGTGAGATTCGCATTTCTGAATTCCTCTTGTTCTTTTGGACAATCTAAACTTGAAAATTTTAGTATCATTTGAGGCTTGACATTTGAGTGGTTGAACTTGCTACTTGTTCCATATCTTTGTGAAATTTAGAAGTAAGTTTTACTTTGCTGTTATTATTTTGTATGCTACCCCTCTTTTTAAATACTTAGTCCCAAAAACCTGCAACTTGTATAATATTTCCTTTCTGTTTTTCATCCGCCAACTCCTAAATGTGCTCGATGCTGAAAGGTATTGGGGAATTAACCGAAGTGTGGTTGTCACACTACGGTTAATTCCCCAATACCTTTCCGTACCAAATATAGGTATACCAAATATAGGTATACCAATATAGGTATACCACCCTTTCCATACCAATACCAGGTTCCGTATTCCAATACCTAACCGTAGTGTCATGTACATGTCACATTGGCAAAAAATTTGCATAAATGAAGTTGTTACATCCATTTTTTATCCTCATGCTTTAATGTGGAATTTTGTGTAACATTTATTCGACCCCGCATTTAGGGGAGTTGGGAGGCAATCCCCCTCTCCAGCTTTCAAAATTGTTGAGCTTACATGAAAATCAATGTTTTGGTTTTTTTTTCGACTTAAATTGCTTTCATTTTTTATGTTTCGTACATATCTGCATGTGTTAAGTTCTTTTAATGACTGAATTTCTTTGACTTTTTTTTTCATTTTAATGGACCTAAGTCTTGTTCAGTAACCTGTTTGGTTAAAAAATTGAACATTTAATTAAATTTCCGCTACGCTGTTTTTGGCAACATTTGACAAACAAATAAGTAGTTGTTGTGGCAGATTTACAGGTTTGGGAGCCTGTCGCATTGCATTTTTGGGAGCCCCTCCGAAATGAACTGAACGATTTAAACTATTTTTCCTGTGCCTTTTTGTGTACCACCAGGGCTCTTTTGTCAGGGGGGCCTTTCGCAATTGGGATATAATCGAAAGCCAGAGGCAGATGTCATCTCATTGAAGCTGGGAATGCCATCAAACTGGGTAGATTAAGGAAATTTGTCCCACCAGAGAGTGTCCCCAACGTAGTGTGGTTTGAGCTGTGAAAGGAATGCAAAGCTTGGGTACTTAGCAGAAAGTTGCCGCTCCTAAGGCAGAACTACATGCAATACACACCCAAACCCCTTTTTGTGCGACGGATAAGGACCGCATAAAAAATACCTTAAAAAATGTTCGTTCGTTTTGTAAATAACTTCGTTCCCATTTATAAATACTATCCTCAATTGAGTCCGAATCTGAAATTTTCATAAACCGCGCCAGAAAAGTTCGCACAAAAAATGTAGCAAAAAAATAAATAAATAATAGCACAAAAAGAGGTTTGGGTGTACCAGACAGCTAAGCTCTCACATCCAGACTGTAGCGTGGCCAGAAATGTTTTCGGGTGGGGGGGGGGGGGGGTCAAAAACCCATCCGGAGGGATTTTTTTTGATTAAATATACCTTCTGGATGGGATTTTTTGATCAAAAAACTGTCTGAGGGATTTTTTTTTTTTTGATCAAGCCAACCCTTTCATATGGCATAAACAACTGCATTCAGCGTTAGAAATTACTGCTGGTTAACTGGTCCCAGACCAGTGAAACCTGCCTCAGACCACCATATAAAAAAATAATCAGTGGTCCATGGGACCACCAACTGTTGGCTATTTTTGATCACACTGCTAGAAAAAATCCAAAAGCATGAGCCTAGCCAATGTTTAGCTATTTATTAGTCAGACCGTTGGTTGACTTCTTTTACAGTTAATTTTAATTTCAAAAGTTTTATCCAATTTTATATCACACATTTCCAATTCACTCACACTTGGAGGTGACCTTTTATTCTTTCGTCCCAGAGCCTACGGAATGCGCAATGAAACTGATTCTCCGTGGGATTTAATTGAAACGGTTTAAAATAAAAAGTAAACAAACTGAAAAATGTAAACATGTTTACTTGGCTTTAATTGTCAATATCTTTTGAATATGCAGGTTTAGGCAAGAGCTGAAACCGGATTATAAAAGCTGAAACTTTTAACAATATATGAGATTTAATAGTTTTGTTAGCGATTTTCGTGATTCAAAAATTCGTTCAAAATAAATTGAAAATTATCTCCAAAATTGTCTTATTTTCTAAGATACTTTTTTGGGTATTTTTTTATTTATTGGGGCGCGCATAAAGCATAGCACGTCACAGCATTAAATTTGTTGAGTTTTTAAACAAGTTACCTCTTGGTATATTGCATGAAGTTTCCTAGTGTTTACAAATTTGTCTACGGAGAATTAATTGGCTTCCAGAATTGGACGCGAATTAGTTCTTCGAATCCAAGGTATTATCTTCGGGTAATAATGTTAAGAAGTAGTCAGTTTAGTGGGAATATGTTTTCAGTTTTTCAATACAACAGTAAATGTGCAATGTTAAATGGTTTAATTTCCCGCCCAATATGCAAAATTACTTTAGGGTCGCGCCACTGTGCGTCCCCCGCCTTCCTCCCCTAACTACAGCACTGTATCTCTTTATAGTAAATAAAAGTAAGGTCTCAGAGAAATTCTGGAAGGAAGTCTGTGGTGGACGTGCGTCAAGGACACCCCATAGCACGTACAGCCCAAAAATTTTGTACAAAATTACTTCGAGCCCCGGGGGTGTGTTCCTGGCATTTTATTTTTAAAAATTCGAATTAGGTTTTTAGTAATTAATTTTTTAAGCTCAAATTTTGCGTGAATTGCCTATTAAAGGGGTGAAAAATTAACTGACGATTTAAATCTTTGCGAATCAAATAAGATTGCGAAGCATTCTTCGAGGGTTGGTGAGCTGGTATTACAAAAGAAAGTCTTCACAATCTATGCGTGTGTCGTTAAATGTAAAAGTATTTTTTTCATTTTAGAACACATTTTTTTTCTTGTCGTCCGAATGGTTTTCTTTCTAATGCACAGTTTGAAATACTCTGTGTTCCTTCTACTTGAAGTTTCTCTTTAATGTACTCTAATTGTTTTCATTTTTTTCCAGCAATAATTTGAAGTGCATGCTGTTGGATTTGCAGAAGTGTGATGCCAGACATTGACGCTCCCGACATTCACCAGTGTTTGAGCGTTCGTTTCAGGAATTATGTCGAAGTGATTGTGTGAATAAATACAAAGACAGTCAAATCCCTCTAAATTTTTACATTTAAAACTTATGAAGAGCTTTGTACATTCCTAAGCAGCAAAAACTTGCAGTGCACCTCAAAAATTTTAAGCTTAAGCTGCTACTAGTCTCGACTCTCTTTTCGCACTGTCGCCAGTAAAATTCTCAAATTTTATGCATTCAAGTTCTTTTAGTACTAATTCTTGCTTAAAGAACATTGACTTCAATATTATTTTGCAAAAGCTTGTTTTGAATGTAAATTTTTATCGGGTGTTGTGTGCAAACTTAAAGGTCATAAATTTCGTTTTAAAAAACTGAAAGAGAATGGTAGAACAGTGAGAAGTGTGATGCGGAATTCTTTGTGTATGCTGGAGATGTTATAGGGGACAGCCAATCGATAGGTACTTATGAAACCTCGTTCTTAAAAATTAAGTTGGCTCAACTTTATGACAAGACAGTTCTCATAATGACGCTGTCCAAGCAAAGTGGGGTAACCGGGACACAAACAGAAAAAGAATTAAGAACTGTTTCTGACTCTTGGTTGAAAAAACTTAACTTCTGCGACAAAGTCTAAGAACAATTGCAAGCACAAAAAGCTTGATTTGTTTTATGTCCTTGTAAGCCCGTCTTGAAATTGAATGGACGAATTAGAGTTGTCAGAACGATGTAAATATTCTTTTCTTCTCAAATGTGAGATGAAAACACGCTTAGTGACCGAAGAAATTTTCGGGCTTCCATTGTAGCACAAATAAAACGTCTGGTGTTTTTTTTTTTCCATTCATGAACACTTTCTTACTGTAAAGCAATGGAATGCCATACGCAGATCCATAATGCTAAAAAATGTTATTACTGTGAACAATGTTCAAAAGTATTTGCTTATGCTTCACATTTAAAGGTACATCTAAGAACACATACTGGCAAGAAGCCATTTGCCTGTGGACATTGCTCGAAGGAATTTCCCACCCCTTCCCATTTAAAGGAACACTTGAGAACCCATACTGGCGAGAAACCGTTTGCCTGTGAACATTGCTCGAAGCAATTTACTACCCCTTCCCATTTAAAGGAGCACCTGAGAACCCATACTGGCGAGAAGCCATTTGCCTGTGAACATTGCTCGAAGCAATTTTCCCAGACTTCAAGTTTACAGAGACATTTGAGAACCCATACTGGCGAGAAACCGTTTGCCTGTGAACATTGCTCGGAGCAATTTCCCACCCTTTCACGTTTAAAGCAACACCTAAGAACCCATACTGGCGAGAAGCAGTTTGCCTGTGAACATTGCTCGAAGCAATTTCGCACCCCTTCAGAGTTAAAGCAACACCTGCGAATTTCTACTGGCAAAAAGCCATTTGCCTGTGAACATTGCTCAAGAGCATTTTCCAAAGTTTCATATTTAAAGAGACATTTAAGAACCCATACTGGAGAGAGACCGTTTCCATGTGGATATTGCTCAAGTGCATTTTCCAGCGCTTCAGATTTAAGGAGACATCTGAGAACCCATACTGGAGAGAAACCGTACTCATGTGGACATTGCTCAAGAGCATTTTCCAGCGCTTCAGATTTAAGGAGACATCTGAGAACCCATACTGGAGAGAAACCGTACTCATGTGAACATTGCTCAAGAGCATTTTCCAACGTTTCACATTTAAAGGTACATCTGAGAATCCATACTGGAGAGAAACCGTATTCCTGTGAACTTTGCTTAAAGCGATTTTCTGCATCTGTAAACTTAAAAGAGCACATGAGAACCCACACAGGCGAAAAACCTTTTTCCTGTGAAATTTGTTCTGCGGTCTTTTCTCAACCGACTCGTCTGAAAGTCCACCTGAGAACCCATACTGGTGAGAAGCCGTATTCGTGTACAGTTTGTTCGAAGGCGTTTTCACAAGGAGGAGCCCTGAGACAACACTTGAAAATGCATTCAAATATAAACACACATCCATATGATGTTGGATCTGAAAAGTCTTCTACACTGGCAATTGAGAATTCGCACCCAGAGAACGCTTCATTGTTATAAATTTTATTTAAAAAGCATTCCCAATAGTTTTTAGGAAGTGTTTTTAGGAATTTATCGACTGACTAAACACTTGAGAATCGATTCTAACGAATGGGATCTTCCTGTAAATTGTGTTCAAAGCCAAATTCTCAACGCGGAAAGAAAAAGTTGAGGAATATGGGCAAAGTGAAATAGTTAAAGTTACAGAACTTTTTCAATTTGAACAAATTTTTTATTTTTGGCAGGATATTTATGCTTTCAAAAAATAATTTAAAATTTTTCACTGTTTTTTTTTTTTTTATGATGGGGCAAAGTGAAAAATAAATATTTTCTGTTCGATTGTAAAAAATATTTTTGATCAAATAAACAGTATATAAAATATTGAATTAGTAAATGAAATGATAATGAAACAATAAACTCAAGAATTGAATTAATTGATTAATGTAACAAGAAAAGATATTGGTTGAGTAAAAGAGTGAATGAATAAGAAAATAAGTGAATCACGAAATAAAAGAATGTAAAGGTTTTCATTAATAAATAAACAACGTGATTTAGTAAATGATTGAATAAGCTTACGAAATACACTATTTTACTTTGCCCCGTATGGACTTAACTAAATGTGCAATGTATTTAAAAGGCAAATAAGTAACTAAATAAATACTGAACAGAATTTTAAAAGGCCTCAATTAGTGTTTAAAATTTTAATAACAAGAATTTATCATTTTCAAAATTAATTTTTGACTTTTAACAAAATATTACAATGTGAGTATCAATTTTTGAAAATTGCATGTATTATCATATGTTTTTATCTTCGCGGTATTTTTCCCCTGACTGGAATGGACTACATGTGCGAGTACATAGTTAAAATGTTATCAGATAGGTGGCGCTAAAAGCAGAGTAAATGCTTCATCAGTTCGCTTTTCCCCGCTATTTCACTTTGTCTTGCATTTCCCTACTTTTTATATCTCATGCAAAACCAAAAAAAAAAAAGAAAAAAAAAATAACGAAGAAGATATAAAAAAAATAAAATCTGGTGACATGCTCTGCAGCTAAAACATTGGAAATGTGTATTTTATTCTTTATAATTTCATTAGGTGGAAGCATTTCCTACACTCACTAACAAAGTTGTACTCGAAATTTCAAAGAAGCTATTAAATTATTCCTAACAAGGAAAATTGTTGTGATTTTGACAATACTTGTTTTCTCACACATTTGGATGCTCACTATGTTCTTTATTACAGTCATGAGCTGGATACAGAAGTGGTTTACATTAACTGTTCTCGTTTATTGTCTTATAGTTAACTACCTCAGAGCTAGACGGGCTGCAATAGAAATGATATGACGTCGCACTTGGCCGAAGCGCTTGAGGCATATTGGACTAATTCGGAATTGAAGAGAATCGGGTGAAAAATTGCATCGTGTGATAAGGACTTAAAGACACAAGAGAATCGGATTTGCGTCTTCTTCAGTTAGTACCCTAAATATGTTACTATGGGCATGATCGGATAGATTAACCGTGTTGACTAACCAGGCGCCTTTTAATAGAGGCGCCGGTATTTTTCTGTTCTGAAAAGGCCGGTAAAGGCTTGATGAATTTCTAATAATTTAAATAACGGAAAATACTTGCTCTTGTAGCGAGATCACAAAGTCTGTGTTGACCAATCCGGTCGTGTTTCATGTTTTAAGTTTCGCTTTGATTGGAGTGTCGTTTGCTACTGAACTAGAACTACCGCGGTTTGACCACGAGCGTTAGAAAACACAGCTGTTCTACCGGAATTCCTAGAGAAATTCCAAATACAGTCGAGTCCCGACTTACCCGAGGGATGCGTTCCAAGACCCCTGGCGTAACTTGAAATTTCGCGTTGTGGAACAAGTTTAGTTTAGGAATTTTTGAAAAGCATACCCATTTGCTTCGCACATTTGTAAACACCCCTTAAATTGTTTCAAACCAGTTTTTTAGTATATATTACGGTATCATTAAAAAAAAAAAAACTGACTTTTTTCTGTATTTTAGAAAAAAAAAGTTATTATTTAACATTAAATATTGTTAAGGAACACAGAATCAATGATCATTGCGGGAGAGAAACATAAAATAAAACAGTATGTTTCTTACAGTATGTGCACTACAGCATTATAATAGCACTGAACAGTAGATATTGTAAATATATTTATAATTTAAAAAATGAAGAAGGTTTATGCAGCTCGATCAGACTGTTATCAGTCGTGTGACAGCGCATGCACATCAGGCAACTCGTCATAGTCCAAGATCCCACTAGGCTTGACCTACCTTATCGTGTTTCCAAAAGTTGTTATCATAGATGAAGAGCATAAGTTGTAAATAAAACGCGAACGTAAGAATTTCTACCTCTTTCACATGAGCTAATCAGAGTTACCGGGTGTCGAAAGGTGCCCAAAAATGAAACATTTACCGTCCATTGAGTTTCCAAAAATTATTATCATAAATAAACAGTATAAGTTGTGAACGAAACGCGTAAGTAAGGTTGCCTATCTATTTATTGCATGCGAACTAATCAGGATTGCGAGGGGCTAATCAGGGTTGTCAGGGGTTAAAAAGGTCTCAAAAATTAATAATTTTCGCTCATCGAGTTTCCACTTATAAAAAGATCTAAGCAAAAATATAACAAAGCCGATGCTATAGGGTTGTCCTAGCAAAAGTGGTCCAATCATAGTTTGCGACTCTTTTCCAAAAATTTTCGCGCTGCAGGTGAGGAGTTGGCGTTGCAAAAAAATCATTATTCAGGAAAAATTCGCGTTATAGCCATTTTGCGAAGTCGGATTGCCTTTGTAGCGCGATCCGATTGTACGTCATAACCACGCGGTGTAACCGGTAGATCATTTCCGAACGCAGCCTACGTTTTTCTATTCTATTCAAGAGTCAGAACTGACTACAACTGTATTTATGTCGAGGACTGCATACTAGTGCCTTGCCTCCATTATTTTATATACCGATAGATGGCAGCACCATCACCGGTTCGAACAGTTAATGAGAATTTAGAACTAGTCCAAGAGCTAATAGCTACCTGGTACTAGCACCCCCAGAGGTATCGTTTCACTTGGAGGACATTGAGACCACGAGCATATTTAACGTCGCCCAGTCCCCTTTAATGACGACGGTGGGTCTTCGACCAGCGGGGATCGAACCCGAGCCCCTCCGGCCCCGAGTCCAATGCCCTACCGATCAGGCTACCACGGCCCCAGCCTACGTCTCAACATCTCATGTGCATCGAAGAGGAGAGACCAACAGCAGGAGTCTCACCGTACTGATGCGCTAATGCGTCAGCTGTAATGTAATGCAGTGGATTTTCCCGCTGCTGGTTGCGTTGCATGCTGGTTTCTTCGTTTAGTGTGTTTATTTCGAAAAAATTCTGTGATTTTGATAGTTATTATTGCTTCCGTTGAACAGTTCTGCTTGAAAATAACATTCTTTCTTTCTCGTCCTCTGGAATGAGAGGTATTCGCAGACTGAAATTGTACTTTGGAATTATATTCGTTTGACGCATCGCCGGAATGAAAGGATCAAAGACTTTTCCTCTGTTTGGCATCTGTACGCAGTCATCAAAACAAGTAAGCTTCATTTTCACATAACGTTTTCTGTAATTACTCTGAAAATGCAGGGAATTATTTAAATTTCATTTCTAGTCATGCTTTAATGGTTATGTTTTAATCAAAAATATTAGAGGGAGGGGAGTTTTTAAAAATCAAATTCAAACACTGGGGATATTTTGATGATTGTTAATCTGGCGCGGTCGTGTCATTTTTGGCGTAAATAATTTTATTTTGGTAAACCTACTGATTTATAGTAACCGTATGTGAATAGATGTTTCCGATCTCTTTGTTTTGATTTGCGAAGAAAAATACCTCTCGCGCAGGCGCTGGAGCCAAAAATTGACGCCAATGAAGAAAGAACGCCAGATTCCCAATGATCGAAATATCCCCCAAACACTTTCTTTTTTATTGCCTAAGCTCTGGTGCCCAACAGAAAAGATTTTTTTCCCAAGCTTGTCTGAAATATTTTATAAACCAAATCTAAATTTTCATGTGAAAACAATAGAATGTTGTTAACTGCATGAGGCAATACCCCAAATGAACACTGGCACAAGGGGCAAATTCCACTTTCCGTGCTGGACAACTCAAGTTATGGAGTGTAGCAGACAATTTTGGAGTGTGCAAACCACCTTACTTTTTCTGAACTCTTTTATTTAGGCGAGTTTGAGCGACCTTTGAAGTAACATTTTTCTCGATCATGTTGTTTTTGGCCTTTGTAACTATGTTTACATGCCATATTATTTGACATCGGGAAACATGTCAGAAATCCGTGAGGGTACAGCAGGGTTTAAGTTGGGTTCAAAAGTTCTTTAGCATAAAAGCTAAAATTGAGGGGAAAATGTTAGCAAAATGCTAAAATGTTACACATTCTCATATATTTATATATGACTCAGTGTGTTTCATCTCTAGTTGAAAATACAATTCATATTTCATCTGTGACACCTTTGAAGAAATAAGTACAACAGCTATTTTTTAAAAACATAAAAGAAAAAAAGAAAATACGATTGGTGTTTAGAACGTTGCAGTCCCCTCCTCCTAATAAAGCAGTTATTGGGGGGACATGATGCTGGATAAGACTAACAGTTATTGAACTTAATTGTAGTTTAAACATCTTAGCTAAGATTTAAAAAAGATTAAGTTGATTATCGCCATGCACGCTTCCTCTCTAGGATCATGCATTTCTTCTTTATTTAAAAAACTAATTTATTTTTTATTTGAGCAAAAAAGCGAAAATGCATTGCTTTATTTTTGCAATTCAGATAGTGTTTTCGCATTATGCGAAAAATGCGACCGTAGCGGAAACTCTGGGGTACAGATGTGATATACCCCCCCATTTGGCTACATCTGATTTTTTGCTCAAAATTGAAATATTTTTCTTGCCCGAATAATTTTTTAAGCCTGCCATCCCTGGCGAAATTAACCTGTGTTAGGCAACCCGAAGGCCAGACTTAGATAAAATGAAAAGCTTTCTGCAAACACAAATCCTAACTGGAAAATTTTCTGCAAATAATTATTTTGTCTAACTCACCCTTGAATAAAAAATTAAATTTATATTCATATATGAAAGAGGCAAAAAAAAAAAAAAAAAGTGCTTTAAATCATTCAATTTTTTTTACAATAACATATAGTTTGCTTATTTTTCACCAACTGAAGAAAACTGCCAAAACCATTATTTTTTTCACACATGTGCTTTAAAAGGCTTTTGGAGAAAGGCTTTAACAGAAATAAACTCTGGGATTTTCTTAAAAATTCCCTTAATTTTTTTTTTTTTTTAATCAACGTTAGCAGTTTGAAAAAAAATTTCTGCAGAGCCAAAAAATTTCTGCGAACACCGTTCGCCGCGTTCGTCTATATTATGCAAGACTGCCGAAGGCAATCTTAGATCTGTTCAAACTTGCTTACTTGGGTTCTTTACTTGGTTTTACGCAGGAGATATACGTGTTGTTTTGTGCAATATACCATACAGGAAAGTTTATTTTGTGTTAGATTAGATTCAGTAGTTGTGTTTTGAAGTAAAAACATTAGAAAATGCCAGTTTCTTCAAACTTGAACGTTAATTAAAAGTTAACTCCGATGTGGTGTGTATCTGTAACGTGCTATTGTCATATAATGTATTGTTTTGGACTGAGTGTGAGGATTTATACCATATAAAAAGGTAAGTTCTTTATTTTAGAATGCAAAAAAAAAAAAAAAAAACTCTCACTTTCGAAATTCTTTGTTTTTACAAATCCTTGAGGGGTTCTTGTAGTTTTTAACTTTATTTTTACTGTATGTAAATGAATTTTACAAAAATAGTACGGTTATTTTTTTTATAAAAGTTAATTCTTATCGATGCCACGAATTATTTAGACATTCTATGAACGTGCCTCCTTTAGGTACTGAATTTCTGAAAATAAGCTGACAGCATTTTATAAAAATATAAAGGTGTTATTTAATGTAAAATATAATAGGTATTTTGAAAGCATGTCTGGATAGCAAATAAATTATTGTATTTTTGTATTGTTTATGTTTAGGATGGTTCTGTTGAGACATTTTTACTTTTCATACATCATACATTTGAGTAACTAAGCGCTTTTATGGCTGAAATAGTTATTGATTTTGGGGATGATTTCCGCTTTAAACATCGCAATTTGAATCGCTTTGCTCTTTTTTAGCAGAGTATGAAAAAAGTTTTTGTTCGAAGAAATGCATGTTGGAAAATAGCTTTTATTTCTATTGGTACGTATTTCATTGGTGAGCTGTTATAGTAATTTGTCAATTTAAGCATTTTAAATACTTTCTAGTAATTGTTCTTTGTGTACAGAAACTTTCTAGTTTCTGGTATTTTTGAAGCGTATATTCGTGATGTTTTTTGTTGTTGTTTTAATATATATTGTGTTCTGAAGTGCTTTGATCATGTTTTTTTATCTGATTTTTTCCTGTTGGCGCTAAAAAAGCATTGCTGAGAACGATGTATATGACATATGTCGTCATACATCGCTTTCTTGGTGACGCTTTCTTAGCGCCAACAGGGAAAAATCGCTAAGGGTGGGGTATATCACATCAGTTCCAATTCAGAGTTTTATTGGCAAAAAAAAAGAGGGGGGGGGGGTTTTCTCTCAGTTCCTAGATCGTAAAGCATGATAGAAAGAAACATAAGTGGATTTATGGGGGTGCCAGGGGGTGCGCCACACCCCCAAAATTTTTGGTTGGGTTTCGAAAAAAAATAACTTACTATATTTCACTCAGAAACGCAGTTGGGGGAAAAAATTCATAGCTGCTATACTAGTAATTTTACTTGATTTCAGTGTATCACCACACGTCGATAGTGCAAAAAAAAACATAACTGTGCTCATATTAAGAATTAAAGTAATTTTATTTATTTGGGAAAAAAACCTAATAAATAATTTCATGCAAATAAAGAAACTTCTCAAACAATTTATTGTTCAGTGCTGTGTTATTGTATAGAATAATTGCATGTTCTGTAATTGGGTAATTATTTGTATATCTATACCAATTCCTCTATTTTGAGGCAACAATAGCTAATAAAGTCGAGAAAAAAAAACTATTGCAAGATCTTTTCTAATTAAGGTGGTTGCTTGGTGAGCAAAAAGCTTCCCGCCAAACAAGATGAACAATTTAAAAGATCTATCCATATTTCTGAGGAGTTGGAGGTGGGAGGAGGTTCTAATGGAAGTAAGTGTGATGAAAGAGGAGAAGAGGGAGGATGATAGTTTGGCAGATACTTGGCGGGCAAACTAGATATCATAACTTTTTAAGGCTGAGGGTTTTTGAGGTTTAGGATGTGTGTGATGTGTGGGTGTGAATGCCTTCTTTTTTGCGCAGAAAAGGTTAAAGGTTTTCTTTGCGGGGAAATTTTTACAACAGGTTTGTTTTTGATGAGATATCACATCTTTTTGCATTGATATTATTATTTTGTCTGTATTTTTGGAATTGAGAACTTCAAGTCAGAAAATGTTCAATTGAAACAACGCTGTTTTGTGTTTTTAAGGAACAATAATGGCAAGCCTAATTTTACGTCAAATTATTTTCTGACCATTAAGATTCTATGTTCGTTTTGCGAGCATTGGGCTGTCTAAATTTTATTCAATCCTTGTATCATCTCTATTGCAAAGAAAACTTCTAAAAAATTGAAATACTATATTTTAAGTTCTATTGTTTTCGAGTATTTTATAACTTGGCAGTAAATTCTATTAGTTTCTTTATTTGACGGATTATTCAACATTTTTCATGAAGGTTTTTTAAAATGTTTTATAGCTTGCAAGTTATTTTTTTCTAGCTTTTTTACTTTTTATTTAATGACTTTTTTTCTTAAATCGTGGATTATTTTACGTTTAATGGGATAATTTTTAATTGTTTGGTGATTTATCTTTCTTTTAAAGGAAGTCTTTGTCTTGTTTAATACCTAGTTTTGTTTAAAAATACATTAAAAAGATGAAATAACGCATGTTATTACCAAGCAAAAAAAAAAAAAAAAGCTAAGCCATTAAATATTTTTAAATTTGAATGTGTCAGAGGATCTATATACAACTCTACTCGACGTCAAATGGCCGATATACGAAATTTGCCACAGCGATTGCGCATGATGCATGCGGACTTAGCTCATTAAAAGCTATGATTAAATTAATTGCAAAAACTTTGTCTGTTAATAAATTACTACAAAACACGGATATCCACACACGTATTTCATATATTTTCAATTCATAATGTGTTATGCTTGTGGAAGATGCATTATTTTCAAAAATAAGCAAACCAATAAAAAAATACTATTTTTCGCTTTCAATTATAAAGTTAGATGTATCATATTCATATGCGTGTAGTTTCGTGTCATATGTCACACAAAATATTAACCCCAGTTTCGCGCCAACATTTAAAATTTCTTCCCCCCTTAAATATATCAAAATATATATTTCGTATCGGCAACACTTGGGAGGGGGGGGGGGCAGCATTTTAATCTCATTCCTTAATTTGTTTCTCTGCATAAATATAAACAAACAACATGGAATCTTGAAACAGAAAGCCCAATGAGCTAAGTTCGAGCGCAGTCGCTGTGGCAAATTTGTGATATCCGCGATTTAACGTCTCAAATTGCAACTGTTGGATCTGTTTTAGTATTGATTGAATTTCATTTAATGAGACAAATTTTGAATAACTGTTAGATCTGTTCTAACCTTGCAATTGCAGTCAGAGATTAACAAACCCTATTTGCTGAGAGTAAATACATAAGAATTTAGGGGAAATTAGTGATTTTCCAACTTTAATTACCCTGGCCCATGATGTTGAATTTTCGTATATGTACTCAATGCCCCCCCCCCCCCAAGAATATGTATGCAAAAAATCATTACCATAGTCCCCGGGGGGTTGTGACAGAACCCCGGGAACGTACAATTTGGGGGATAAAAATGAGGGGGGGTCAAATGCCACAAAAGGCACATCAGTAGGGCACAAGGAATGTGTGTGCGAAATTTCAGCTTGATTCCTCTTTTTGTCTGTGCTGTGTCCCTGTCAAAGAAAGCGAAAACTTTTTTGAACAGCGATTTTCTAACTTAAGTTCCTCCTCCCGCTGATGGTCCAGGGGATTGTATTTTGGTTTATGTCGTCAGGGACCCCCAGGGGCGGATTCAGGGGAGGGTCAAAGGGTTAGCTGACCCCCCTGTGGCATGAATTTTGTTATGATTATTACTGAACTTCAAATTTTTTTTAAATCCGAAAAAATAGTACATGAAATCAATGTTAAACGTTTTTTGCTTAGTTCTTTCTACAAGGTATTTCTTCTCGGCATGTCATTTTTAGCCTACTTTCCCAGTAAAAGTCAGAAAAAGAAGAAAAAAGCATGAAAGAAGGCTTAATGCATCTTAAAAATATCGTGAAAAACAAAAAAAAGTCAAAAATAAATTAAATAATTAAATAAATATTGAAAAATTAAAAATTGGAAAGTAGGGTATTGAGATGGGGAAAAATGTCTGTCGGTCTGTCTGTCTGTCCCCCCCCCCCCCCCCAATAACTTTTGAATGAATAGTCCGATTCAAACAAACTTTTTTTGTTCGAAAGATCTCGGCGAGGACACCTCATTCCCATATTTCACTTTTTGATTTGAACTATTTTTTGTTCAATTTTGAACAGTTCAAAAAAACTTAACATTAGCGCCTACGGGGAAATTCAAAGCAATTCCGAACTGTGAGGCGAATTTGCTTCAAACAAACTTTGTAGGAAAAAGCTTTTGATAAAAAACTTGTATATAAGATATCTTTTTGATTTGAACAATTTTCCGTTCAATTTTGAACAGTTCAAATCCCTTAACATTAGCGCCTACGGGAAACTGAAAGTCAATGTAGATTCCGTACTTGAAGGCGGATTTACTTCAAACAAACTTTGTTGGAAATAGCTCTTGACGACCTACTCCCGACTCCGACTCCGAGAATTTAGGGGGACCTGACACCGACTCTGACTCCTGTTCCCGACAATTAATCGGACTCCGACTCCCCGACTTCGACTCTGACTTCGTAGCTTTGGCAAACATTTATACACGGAGGACAAATGACTGACTCCGATTCTTGGATATTCGACTCCGACTCTTTTATCCCAAAATGAGATTAACTCCGACTCCGACTCCGCTGCTGTGGTTTTAACTGTGAAATAATTATTGTTGATATGATTTGTTTTTATTTTCACGCTAAAGTTTTAATTTAGGTATTTAGTTTTCGGTGAATAAACTCGAAAAATATGCGCAGACGATTTTTTTTTTTTTTTTGACAATGAAAATTATTTCTTTAAGTTGACATTTTATTGTTTTTTTTTTATTTTGGTAAGTGCATTAATTCGTTCAAAAAATTATTTTCGGCAACAGGGGAAAAAGAAACGATTTTTTTTTATATGATGTATTTATTTTAATGAACTTATTATTATTTTTTCGTTTTGAAAGCTGTTAAAAAAAATTTTTAATGGAAAGAAGTGTATTAGCTGCTTTGTTTAAAAGGTGCTGCTATTTTATTTGTTCGTTTTTTTGAAGAAAAGTAAGGAATATTTTATTCCTAGAAATCAGCTTAAAATATTAAAAAAAATATGTTTGAAAAAATTTGCGATTTTAGCTATTTTTGAGAATATTGATCAGGTACTAGAAAGTAGTATGGGTATACGGGAAAGTAGGCTCGTCTAGTTCTAGACGGAACTTCTTGTTCAAAGGATTGACTGAGTTTGGTTACTGGGCTATTGGTCTTTTGAGATTTTTGTTCATTTTCAAAGGAAATATATTCAAAGTTTACGACAAGGTGTCCAACTTTTTTAACTCTAGAAATATGAATTTAACTGAAAATGTGAGGGAATTGTCAAATGGCGCAAGTTGCAAAAAATTTTAGGGAAGGAAGGGGGGAGTAATTTAAAAAGCTAAGAAATGTAATCTTTTTTTTTGGGGGGGGGGGGGAGGGCTCCGCAATATATGAGAAAGTGTTCCTCCTCTATGTGTGTGTCACATCCTCCTTGTTTGGGGGGGGGGCACCCCTGCTTCACTGATACTTTTTTATGTGTGAGATATAACGCTGGCCATTGAAACTTGACCCCCCTTACAAAAATTTCTGGATCCGCCTCTGGGGACCACTAGAGATTGAGTATACGAAAAATAACTCCGAGGGGGTTCATGGGGCTGAGATACAGAGCGGTGAAAAACCCAGAAAACCCCAGCTTGTTCTGTCGTGTAATCTTGTTCTTGGTCGCTTTTATTTTCTTTCGTATTTGGCGGTGGATTTGCTTCTGTTGGCTGCTGACGTTTGGTTTCCTTGGCGGGATGGATTCATCTGCTGTATGAAATACATTATGTTTATAAATGTATAGTTATTAATATCTACAAATTTTTGAAAAATTTTTAAAAGATAAAAAAAAATCTGATTTAAATAAAAAATAATTAATTTGAATTTTGACCTCTTGAATTTGAATTATGTTTTTCGCAGTCACGAGTGTGTGTGTGTGTGTAGGCATGTGTGTTTGTGTCTGTGTGCAGGCATAAGTGTGTGAGTAGTTGTGTGTATGAATGTGTGCATGGGTGAGGGGTATGTGTGTAGGCATATGTGTTTGTGTCTGTGTGCAGGCAGCAATGTGTGAGTAATTGTGTGTAGGTGTGTGTGTAGGTGTCTGTATGTATGTGTAGGTGTCTGTATGTATGCGTGCGTGTGTGTGGGTAGTTGTGTGTATGAATGTGTGCATGGGGGTGGGGTATGTGTGTGTAGGCATATGTGTTTGTGTCTGTGTGCAGGCATGAATGTGTGGGTAATTGTTTGTTGGTGTGTGTGTATGTGTAGGTGTCTGTATGTTTGTGTAGGTGTCTGTATGTATGCGTGTTTGTGTATGTATGTGTGTGTATGTGTATGTGTTTGTGTGTGTGTAGGTGTATGTATTTGTGTGTGCTCGTGTGTGTAGGACATGGACGCAACCTGGAGATGGCTTTTGCCAGAGCAGCAGCATCGTGAAGAGCCGGTCGATGGTGATGCTGCAGAGGTTGCTGGCGGGAAAATAAAATCAAAGGAACGCCAAAAACAGTCAAATGAAAGCAATAAGCAATCGTGATTGCTCAAAAAAAATCCGATTTAAATCAAGGTAGTTCGTTTTTTTTATTTAAAAATTAAAAAAATGACGAACCCTGACGGGAGGTAGTTTTTGGTTACAGGAACATTTAAGCAAATTTAAACAACCTTCCAAATCATTTTTAGCATTTACTACCAGGGGTATTGAGGATGCACACACATGCCTTTGTTTATAAGCAACAAAATTATTATTTGTCCTTCTGATTGGTAAAATGTAATGTATACAAATTACATGTTTTAAAATCATTAATTACATGAAAACTTATATGTTTTTTTCAATAAATTATAACTTATACCCAAATTACCCTAACGGATCTTATATTAGTTTGTAAATGAGGCATTTTTCACTTCTGATTTTGGAGAGGATCATCACCACCATGGGTCGAAGTTTCTCCTCCAGAGACTTAAATTATACAAAGAGAACATCACATTGCATGTATTATACTGACAGCCGTTTATGCTATCCGGAGGCTGCAGTTTCGTTATTGTTATGGACTCATTGGTCTGGAACAGTCAATAACCGAGCTGGTGGCGGTTGCCATGTCATTCAATCTGAGAGTGACAGCAAACTAGGGTTCGTGGTTTTTTTAATCAAAAAGGTTTAATTTTTTTATTTTTATCTGAGTTTTTTTGAGTAATCATGATGGCTTATTGTTCTCACTTGACTGTTTTGATGTCCTTTGATTTTATTTTCCCACCGCCACCCTCCTCACCATCACCGTCGACGGGCTCCTCACGATGCTGCTCCTATAGCGAAAGCCGTCTCCAGGTTGCATCCATGTCCTACACACACGCACGCATACACACATACACACACACACAAACACCTACAAGTACACATACACACATACATACACACAATTACTCACACATTCATGCATACATACAGACACATACACACACACAAAAACATACAAACCACACATTCATGCCTGCACACTGACACAAACACATATGCCTACACACACATACCCCCCACACACACATTCATACACACAACTACCCACACACTTAGGCGACAGACACAAACACACACATACACATACCCTCTACACACATACCCCCCACACACAAACACACACGTCTACATACACACACTCGTGATTGCGAAAAACATAATTTGAATTCAAGATGTCAAAATTCAAATTAATTTTTTTTAAATATTTTTTTTAAATATTCAAAATTTTTGTAGCCATTAATTACTTTATATTTTTTCGTTATATTTCATACGGTAAATGAAGACATTCATCTTACTTTTAAAACTAAGATAAGTTCTCTTTCTATTCAATCCATTTTGAGATTTATAAATGCGTTATAATACTTATATGGTGATTTTTTTTCCCATGCTTTTCTCTAAAATAAGGTTTCCGTCATCATGTACACTTTAGTATAAAGAGGCTATGTTGAGCAATTACTTTTCTTAACTATATTAGTGATGGTCTATAGGAAAAACTTGGTATAAATTTTTATTGGGTTCTGTACTGAACTAAACTGTAATTTCGGATTATAAGCAATATTGCAAGAGTGAAAATCTGTTTCACACACAGAAAGAGGTATCTATGTGGTTTTACCTGTTGAAGTCAAAATTGTGTAACGCACTGTAGTTAAATTTAAAGCGACACATTCTAAAAATGTAAAATTAATTTTTTTTTCACAAAATAAACTGATTTTATATAATGATTTTGCTTAAAAAATCACTTGATTCAAATCAGTGATTTTTTTTTAATCACTTGATTTAAATCAAGCTGATTTAAATCAATCAGCAAACTCTGCGAGAGCCCGCTGTGCTATGGTGCAATACAATCCGTCTATTGAAGACAACCCTTGGGTATTAGGCTGCCGATCTTTATTTGATAGCGTGGAGCCCAATCGCCCTTAGAAAAACATTCTTAGTTCTAGAACAAGGAGCAGTGCTCGACTAACTGAAAGTGACGCCCTGGGCCCACAATAATTTGGAGGCCCCCTTAAATCTCTAGCAGAATGCAATGATTGATTTACAGGTTTGAGGGCCCATGGAAATACATTTTTGGAGCCTGGATTTCGGGAGCCTTCATAGATTCTGCAGTTTTGATGCTAAGCGGTTCATGTATAAACTTCTTTTTTTTTTTTTCAAAGATTATTTTGGAATATTTTTCCTCTTTTTCAAAACCCATCTCATAAAATCATTGATTAGGTCTGTAGTAAGAAGATGCAACTTGAGATGCGCCATTTTTTTCTCCATTTATGCGCCAGTTTTTTTCACTTGTTATACTAATATGTTCTTTAATAGTACCGTCATTGTCAAGGACAGCTGTCTTGAAATATGACGTGCCTTCTACAGGCCCAGCTCCTGGAGTAGGCGGCCGCCTAGGGTGGCAGATTTTTGGGGCGGCGAATTTGGAAATTGAAACATTTTTATTTTTAAGTATGGATATCTGTTTCGGCGCCATGGGTCTCACTGCTTCAATGCCAAATAAATTAATAAAAACATAAATAAATAAGTAAATAAGAATAATAACAAATTGACGTGTGTACCAGTGCTTGGATATGCAAAACATAGTTCGGAATTTAACTAGAAATTCAATTTTGTTTTAGAAGCGGCAAAGTGCGTGATTAAATAGTCTTTTGAAAATATTAATATATCTTTCAGTGCCATTAGATGCACCACTTTAAATGTTATGAAAGACATATTGAAGTGTGTACTGTCTGACCATGAATTACATGGAAAGGCTAATATCCGGTTTATAGGCGGAAATGGACGTATCTATCAATTTATAGGGATGTTAGTTGGTTTGTTTCATATGTGCACTTTTGCCTGTCTATTATTTAGCCTTAGTTTTGTAAAAATGAAAATTTGATCACAGTAAAATTTTTTAAATCTAAAGTATATTTGATCTGTATTCTCACGGCAAAAATTGATTTATTTACTCACAACAAAGTTTTGAGCTTACCATTTCGCTTTTACGTTCCTGAACAAAATGAAAATATTTTATTTTTGTTTTTTCCATGACAACTATTTTTGTTTCTCCTTATTTTATTTTTGAGAATGCAATAAATGAATTAGGCACTAGTGACATTATAAAACGCGTGCATCAAAATCCCATCGTTATTTTCCCTTCTCCCCTGCTAGATTATTTCAGATGGAATATTCTTTACTTGGCAGATTGCCAAATTACATACAATCCATGGTCAAACAGTATCAGTGCTTGGACATGCAAAACAGTTTGGAATTTAACTAGAAACTCACTTTAATTTTTTGCACTTTATTATTTTTATTTTATCAACACATTATTTATATTATTGTTATTATTCAATTGGGGGAGGGGGCGTCACTTCTCAATGCCGCCTAGGGCGAAAGAACTACTAGAGCCGGCCCTGGCCTTCTATTTCCGAACAAAAAATCGTTGGCGTTTTTTTATGTTTTCTTGCCACTGTGCGTCCCCCGCCTTCCTCCCCTAACTACAGCACTGTATCTCTTTATAGTAAGTAAAAGTAAGGTCTCAGAGAAATTCTGGAATGAAGTCTGTGGTGGACGTGCGTCAAAGTCACCCCATAGCACGTACAGCCCAAAAATTTTGTACAAAATTACTTCGAGCCCCGGGGGTGTGTTCCTTGCATTTTATTTTTTAAAATTCGAATTAGGTTTTTAGTAATTAATTTTTTAAGCTCAAATTTTGCGTGAATTGCCTATTAAAGGGGTGAAAAATTACTTGCACTTAATAATATTATATTTCACTGGAAAGGGTGGAATTTTCTGCTTTCTACGCAATTTGTTCAATGCTCTAACTTAAATACGGCGGTAGTTATTTGTGTTTTTAGCTTGAACTTTTTTAGGCTTAGCTAAAATTTAGGCACTACTTTCTTCATTATATCTATCAGTAAAAAGCGAAGGAATTGTCCTACAGTTTTCTTTTGCACACCACTGAAAAGAGCGGCTTTTTTTACTCCGGTCGAAAAAATGAGCTTCTATCTCTAAAGGAAAAAAGGTTACAAGCCATTAAAAATCAATTTCGATTAATCCTCATCTCCATTAAAATTATTGATGTTTTATTTGGCTTTGCCATGTTTACGTCTTTTCGAGTCGCATGTTTCTTCTTTCCCTTATTCACAAACGTTAAGGGCTTCGATTTTGACTGAAAATCTGAGGCTCATCTCAATTCAAGCCCCGAGCTAAAGAGCATAATATATTACTGAGACCATGAATATACAAAACTAGTTTTGCAATGCTCAGCCCCTTAGCCCTTATTGCTCTGCCAGTTAGTATAAGTTATTTTGAAACCCGGTCAAGGGGTGCTTTTTGATCAAAAGGGAGCTCATAATGCGTTTTCAATCTTTCTTTTTAACTGACGATTTAAATCTTTGCGAATCAAATAAGATTGCGAAGCATTCTTCGAGGGTTGGTGAGCGTCAGCGAGCTGCTATTGCAAAAGAAAGTCTTCACAATCTATGCGTGTGTCGTTAAATGTAAAAGTATTTTTTTCTTTTAAATACTCTGTGTCCCTTCTACTTGAAGTTTCTTTTTAATGTACTCTCATTGTTTTCATTTTTTTCCAGCAATAATTTGAAGTGCATGCTGTTGGATTTGCAGAAGTGTGATGCCAGACATTGACGCTCCTGATATTCACCAGTGTTTGAGCGTTCGTTTCAGAAGTTATGTCGAAGTGATTGCGTGAATAAATACAAGGACAGTCAAATCCCTCTAAATTTTTTGTTAAAACTTATGAAGAGCTTTGTACATTCCTAAGCAGCAGAAACTTTCAACGCATCTCGAAAAGTTGAAGCTTCGGCTGCTACTAGTCTCGACTCTCTTTTCGTACTGTCGCCAGTAAAATTCTCAAATTTTATGCATTCTAGTTCTTGCTTAGATAAAGAGCATTGACTTCAATATTATTTTTCAAAAGCTTGTTTCGAATGTAAATCTTTATCGGGTGTTGTGTGCAAAGTTAAAGGTCATACAATTCGTTTTAAAAAACTGAAAGAGAAAGGTAGAACAGTGAGAAGTGTGATGAGGAAATCTTTGTGTAGGCAGGAGATGTTATACTTATGAAACCTCGTTCTTAAAATTTAGGTTTCCTGAAATTTATGAAAAGACAATTCTCATAATGACGCTGCCAAAGCAAAGTGTGGCAACGGGGACACAAACTGAAAAACAGTAAAGAACTGTTTCTGACTCTTGGTTGAAAAAACAACTTCTCCGACGAAGTCTAAGAACAATTGCAAGCACAAAAAGCTTGATTTGTTTTATGTCCTTGAAGGCCCGTGTTTAAATTTAATGGACGAAGTAGAGTTTGCAGAACAATTTCGCTTAATTTTTTTCATCTCAAATTTGAGACTTTGTACTAAAAAACAAACTACTACTATCTTCTGATTTTGGATTCAGTACTGAATACTTTATTGACTGAATTATACTGAATACTTTATTGACTGAAGGAATTTTTGAGCATTTATTGTACCAGAAATAAAGCGTCTGGTGTTTCGTTTTTTTCATTCATGAACACTTTTTACTGTAAAGCAATGGAATGCCATACGCAGATCCACAATGCTAAAAATTGTTATTACTGTGAACAATGTTCAAGAGTATTTGCTTATGCTTCACATTTAAAGCAACACCTGAGAACCCATACTGGCGAGAAGCCGTTTGCCTGTGAACATTGCTCAAAGACATTTTCCACCGCTTCAAATTTAAAGCAACACTTGAGAACCAATACTGGAGAAAAGCCATATGCATGTGAAGTGTGTTTTAAACAATTTTCTTCACTGGCAGAGCTGAAAGCACACATGAGAACCCATACTGGAGAAAAACCGTTCTCCTGTGGAGCGTGTTCTAAGGAATTCTCTCATCTGGCAAGCCTGAAGAAACACTTAAGAGCCCATACTGATGAAAAACCACATTCTTGTGAATTCTGTTCTAAAAGATTTTCTGCATTTGCAAACCTGAAACAACACCTGAGGACCCATACTGGTGAAAAGTCATTTTCTTGTGACGTTTGTTCCAAGGAATTCTCTCTACGAGCAAGACTGAACCGACACTTAAGAGCCCATACTGGTGAAAAACCACATTCTTGTCGATTCTGCTATAAGAAATTTTCTCTTCTATCAAACCTGAAACAACACTTGCAGACCCATACTGGCGAAAAGCCATTCTCCTGTGAAGCATGTTCTAGGGAATTTTCTCGACTGGCATACCTGAGAGAACACTTAAGAACCCATACTGGAGAAAAGCCATATGCATGTGAAATGTGTTCTAAGCAATTTTCTAAACTAGCAAACCTGAAAAGACACTTGAGACTCCATACTGGAGAAAAGCCATTCTCCTGTGATGCGTGTTCTAAGGAATTTTCTCTTCTGGCAAACCTGAGAAGACACTTGAGACTCCACACTGGAGAAAAGCCATTCTCCTGTGAATTGTGTTCTAAGGAATTTTCTCTCCTGGCAAACCTGAGAGAACACTTAAGAACCCATACTGGAGAAAAGCCATATGCATGTGAATTGTGTTCTAAGCAGTTTTCTAAACAAGCAAACCTAAAAAGACACTTGAGACTCCATACTGGAGAAAAGCCATTCTCCTGTGATGCGTGTTCCAAGGAATTTTCTCGTCTGGCAACGCTGAGAACTCACTTGAGACTCCATACTGGAGAAAAGCCATTCTCCTGTGAATTGTGTTCTAAGGAATTTTCTCATCTGGCAACCCTGAGAAGGCACTTGAGACTCCATACTGGAGAGAAGCCATTTTCCTGTGAAGTGTGTTCTAGGGAATTTTCTCAACTTGCACACCTGAAAGTGCACTTGAGAACCCATACTAGAGAAAAGCCATTCTCCTGTGAAATATGTTCTGGGAAATTTTCTCAACTAGCAAACCTGAGAGAACACTTAAGAACCCATACTGGAGAAAAGCCATATGCATGTGAAGTGTGTTCTATGCAGTTTTCTAAACAAGCAAACCTAAAAAGGCACTTGAGATACCATACTGGGGAAAAGATGTTTTCCTGTGAAGCGTGTTTAAAGAAATTTTCTCTTCTGGCAAACCTGAGAAGACACTTGAGACTCCACACTGGAGAAAAGCCATTCTCCTGTGAATTGTGTTCTAAGGAATTTTCTCTTCTGGCAAACCTGAGAGAACACTTAAGAACCCATACTGGAGAAAAGCCATATGCATGTGAAATGTGTTCTAAGCAATTTTCTAAACTAGCAAACCTTAAAAGACACTTGAGAGTCCATACTGGAGAAAAGCCATTCTCCTGTGATGCGTGTTCTAAGGAATTTTCTCTTCTGGCAAACCTGAGAAGACACTTGAGACTCCACACTGGAGAAAAGCCATTCTCCTGTGAATTGTGTTCTAAGGAATTTTCTCATCTGGCAACCCTGAGAAGGCACTTGAGACTCCATACTGGAGAGAAGCCATTTTCCTGTGAAGTGTGTTCTAGGGAATTTTCTCAACTTGCACACCTGAAAGTGCACTTGAGAACCCATACTGGAGAAAAGCCATTCTCCTGTGAAATATGTTCTGGAAAATTTTCTCAACTGGCAAACCTGAGAGAACACTTAAGAACCCATACTGGAGAAAAACCATATGCATGTGAAGTGTGTTCTAAGCAGTTTTCTAAACAAGCAAGCCTAAAAAGGCACTTGAGAACCCATACTGGGGAAAAACCATTCTCCTGTGGAGCGTGTTTAAAGAAATTTTCTCAGCGAAAAAATCTGAAAGACCACCTGAGAACCCATACTGACGAAAAGCCATTTCCCTGTGACCCTGAGAAGACCCTTGAAAATCCATGCTAGGAAAAAGGCATATTCCTGTGAAGTGTGTTCTACGATGTTTCTTCGCTTTACCACGCTAACACAACACTTGAAATTTTATACTAAAGAAGTGTCTAATAGGGGAGTTTTCGATTTTTTAATTTAATTTTTATGTGATAGAGTAACATGTATGAACATCATAGGTGAAAAAAATTTTGCGATACGATAAGTATTTTTTTTTTTAATTAATTTTTAAAGTTCAAGCAATTGTGACGTTTGGGGAACTCAAGAAGGCACTTCGGAGACAACAATGTCATTCGTACGATGAAGTTAAGGAGTGCGTACCTAATTGGTTCCAGCAGCAGCCAAAGGGCTGTTATGAGCACGGAGAATCCCAGAGGGATTAATGTTTAAACAATTTCGGTTACTATTTTTGAAGAATGTCGAACAAAGTATCAGTTGTATAACCTCTGCCACGTTATGTATTGACTGAACCTAATAGAATGTTATCGCGACCATATTTTTGAGCAAATGGTAAAGGGGAAAATTACCTTTCCCCAAACAACCATGACAGCGGATGGGCTAATATGACACAGAATTTTTCTCTCTTTCCTGCTCTTGACTATGAAATGGGAGGGTTGTCAGATTTTTGTAAATGTTTTGTCACAAGAAAACTTCAATAAAAATTGTCATTTTGTGTTATTTTTGGGTCATTATCAGCCTCAAAGTTATCTTAATACATTAAAAAATTATTATTTATAGTATCTTATTGTTTCTATTACTGTCAGCCGAAGCTTAATAAAATTAAGTATGATGTTTATTAACGCCGTGTTTTGCTTTCGAACCATTACTATAACCCAACACATCATGGTATCATATAGTGAAACGTATGTTTGCAATTTTTATAGAAATGAGTACATAAACATCTATTTTATGAAAACTATTCTAGCAAGTTACAATGCTAAGCTGGAACAAGAAAAAGGAAAACAAGTTTTATAAGTATTATAGGATTTCAGAGCTCGAAAGGGGTAATTTTTTCCTCAAATCACCTCAACAGACCCTAAACTGACTCAAGAACCCTTAGTAGAAAAAAAATGCCACTATACAGTTAGTGTGAATGGCATATGTGATTAATTGTGTCATTTTCCAGACACATTTGCACTCTATATCTATTTAAACATCATACTAATCCTATTCCATGGGATAAAAAGTTTTGAAAATCAATAGTTTTAAATTTAAATAAATGAAAACATTACACTAAATATAAATTATGATTATTATTTTGCTTATTTAACTAACTCATATCAATAAATATTTTCTTAATTTAAACAAAACAAATATTAATAGAAATACTCGGTCCCTATTTATCGCACGGACACCCCGGGCCAGTGCCCAGAACAGGGGCGGACTGGCCACGTGTGAGATGTGGAAAATTCCACATGGGCCGTCCTTAACTCGGGCCGTTTTCTGTGCATTCAATGTGTACGTGCCGTTTTTCTCAATTTTATTTAAAAAAAAAGTTTTCAGCTAGGCCGGCCGTTCTTGTGTCGAGGGTTGCAGCCAGAACAGCTCTTTTTTGGGTGGGGGGGGGCGGAGGGAGAGGAGAACGGCTGCTCCTTTTCCAACGGTCACTCTCAGGACGTTACTCTGTTCTTCCCTAACTATTACCGTATCTTGTTACGTTGGGGACAATGTCTTTGTTGGGTGGTCTTCGTCCGAAGCGAAGCCTTCAGGGTCCATGGGTGTCTCTCGTATCTGTTCGGGATTGATGTTTCCTGGAATTCTGGTAAGGAGTTTTATTGGGGGTGGGGATCTTTTTTTGTGGCCATCTGAGACGATCTGATCCGAGACTGTCTGGGAAAAGATTACATTGAACCTTTTTCAAATGAAATAAGAGAAAGGCGCCATCCTAAGAATAGAATGAATAGGAGCAAAACGTCTGCTAAAAAGCTTTTTTTTTTTTTCCTTTTCATCCTTCGTTTTTTTTTCTTCTGTTTCCCAGCACTTTGCAATAGATAGATCCACGACTTTCTCAACCAATTAGATAATTTTGAGAACTCCAATTTTGTCTCCGAGGAAAAAAACGAGTCATTTGTTATACACCGTGTTGACTGCTCAATGGGATTGCATGTGTTTTAAATTCAAGGGTGACAAGAATTTTTTTTAGGTAAGTTTAATATTTTTAATCATCATGTGTTTTTTTTATTTTTTTTTTTTTGTCATCAGCACTTTAAATAATAAGAACTTGAACTGTCAGTTATAATTATAACAAAATGACGATGTTACACAAAAATGGGTCAACCCACCAAGCAGTACTTTTGAGTAAATTGAGTTCTAAACTGATCTTCATAGATGGCATATTAATAGAAATCGTCTTTGTATCCTCGTAGTGTATCAGTTTATCTGCTAAGCTATGTGAATAACTCATTATTTTTTTGAAAATTTTTGTTGGATAACTCATTTTTGTATAACACCGTCCAATTCATCTATTTTCGTTTAGCAAAGATAAAATTTATAAAAGAACAAACAGTATAAATATTTAAAACAGTGATTTCCAACATTTTTTTATCCGTCGCCCCCTTACCTTTTTCCTTAAAAAAAGCAAATTTTAGAGGAACGTAAAATTGATATTAGGTATTTTTTGCATACAGTGAAACCTGTGTAAGTTGACCACTCGCGGTGCAGTACTTTGGTGGTCAACTTATAAAGGGCAGTAATAATTTTTTGAAATATTTTTTATCATTTCTCGCACCGTGTATTCATTTTTCGAGGAATTCACCCTTATTACTCTTTCTGTTCAACTAACTTTCATTGTTTAACATTATTGAAAGTGAAACCATAATTAAAAATACTATTCAAATAGTTTTATTATTTTTTCCTTGTTTTAAACTATATTAGACGCCGTAGTTTTAGAAATTCCATATGTGCCAGCTAATTTTCTCTGGCTTTCTCCTTTTTGAATTCATTTTAATATTTCATACTTCTTATTAATTTCAAATTCAAAACTTTCTTTTTGAAGCCTTTATATGTAACACTTACAGCCCAAAGAGCAACAAGCTCGACCCTCTCAGTTCATAAAGGCAAAATTAAAATGTCCTATATCTTAATCCCTTACACTCGAAATAAGCCAGAAGGGCTCTTTAGCAAGCCCATATCTGCGTACCCGCAGTGCGGGGGGGGGGGCTCACTTCCTCTAGGGGGCTGACGGCCCTAGAAATTGAAGGAAAAAAACTAGCATTGAGACTTATTAACTTTACAAATAGACACTGGGCCACTAGGGAGATGCCCTACCCATTTTGTTGCAGAGGGCCCAAAATGTACAGATCCGGGCCTTAGCGCAATTCCAGAATTGCCACAACCTATTGCAACTGAAAGAAAACACTTTGTACTTTTCTACTGACACCTATTTTTATTGAACAAAGTACAAAAAACTATCTCAAATAGAACAACAAATGAAAACAAGTTTGGAGAATAAAGAGCAGCATAAGCTTTATGCTGCTGTTTAGTTAGTAAATTGCTAGTCCGTCATCAAAGCATTAAAAACATTCTTGGAAAGCTGTCAAATAATTATACAATAATAATAAATTAATGAATAATAAAATAAAATAATTTACTGAAGAAAGTAAAAAAAAAAACCAAGTGATAAACTTACAAAGGTTTTTTTTACAATGCTCCAAACCAAATTTGGCGTACATTAGTAGTCAAGATAGACAGGTGGTCAAGTTACAGAAGTTTTCCTTCATTATATAAGATAGGACTAATTCCGTTCCTGACAAAAGAGGTCAACATAGACAGGTGGTCAACTCTACAGGTTTTACTGTACTTAATTTTAATTTAAAGCCTAAATACTGTACCAATTTTATCCAATTATTGTTACACACATTTTTTATGTCTTTTTTTCAAGAGTAATTAATTTTTGAAGGGAGATAATAAACTAAGATTATTAATATACTTCTCAAAGACAGCAGAACATTTTTCTCTCTCTCCCCCCCCCCCCCTTTTTTGGTATGAAATTTAGGATTTGGAAGAATAATAAACTTGTGCAGTTTAAACTTGAAGAAAAAAAAAAGAGAGAGAGAGAGAGAGAGAAGGGTTTGTTCCGGTATTCAGAACCTGCCCTGAGTACAATTCGTATGCTTGTCCAAGATATGAGGATGTGCATGGCCCTCCTGAACTTAATTCATTTCTTTTTTACACTCATGATTTTTTGTTTAACCCTTTCTCAAGAAAATTTAGAAGCTCTCATGTTGATGTCTTTAGAGAAGGACATTTTAAATCAAATAGATTCAGAGGATACCATTGATGCTGTTGCTCAACAAAGTAGACTTTTTTTTGTAAGAAAGATTAATGTTGTAGAAATGTGTTTTTTTCTCGCGATTTCTTTTATTTTTATCTTTAGTACCAAGTAGTCTTTAACGGATATTCATAATCTATTACTTTTAAGGAAAAAAATATAAGTTACATGCTTTGAAAGAAATTTTTTGATAAAATTAAAAAGGAGTGTTGAAAAATTTAAGTAATTATTATGTCTTAAATACTGTAAAATTTTGTTTCCCTATCTTTTAAAGGGATACACTGAGTTATAGAAGAAAAAAAAATTAGGTTCTTTAACCATATTTTAAGTATTTAATAATATTTCATCAAATAATCTTTATTTTTGAAGTTTTTTTCCTGTTAACTGATTTGTAATGCTTGTTTATAGATTTTTCTTTCTTAGCTATATTGATAATTGTAATTGCTTTAAGTGTTTTTGCCCATTTTAATCATAAATAATGTATCTATTTTTACTTATATTTTTAATGTTACAATCTTAAAAGCAAATCTAAAATTTCCGAATCTAAAATGCAGTATTCCCAGAAACTATTAGTTTTTAATTTATTAGTAGCACTACCATATTGCAACTAGTACGAAAAGTACATTTTTAAAAATCTTATCATCATATACTTTTCAATTTTAATGTTATTATTCAGTGTCAAATTGATAAATGCAATGTTGAAATTCGTTAAATAGCATACTTTCAAATTTCGGATAAAATTTTTCCGGATAAAATGATAAGATTTAGCACTAATTTGAAATTTACAAAGTTATTATTAGATTTTTCAGTTTGACGAAATTAGGGCCTTGTATGAAAACATTTTCACTGATTCTTGAAGAGTAATATTAATTTTGTCATTTTTAGTTTATTACTCTTGAGTAACTTTTTTCAAATATTATTTCGTTTTCATTAATTTCGTTTAATTTATGTCATTAAAAAGGTTTAAGTCGGACCATTTCTGTGTTGTGCTTTCTTTTGTTACTCGATTATTATTTATTTTCATCAAGCATGTAAACTCGTACAATAGAAGTATAAATTGTTATATTTTTGGCTTAAGCGGTTGAGTTTCACTTTGTTGAACATCTTCGTAGGTTAAACTCTAGTTGAACATATTTACTTACGAAAAAGAATACGGACATCTTATTGCTTTTCCCAATACACTTCTTCGTTTTCACTTTAAATCTTGGAAGCTGATAAATAAATTGTTCTTACTTGAAAACGTTGTGTCAGTGGAATATTATTATTAAAGGCAAGTTAATATGTAGCATAGGCCACACATATACCATAAAGCACAAGCACTGCCAGAACTTGCTTTCTGTGGAGAGGGGAGGGGAGTTTGGTCATAACCATCTTTACATGCATATAAACTACCGTATTAAAATTATTGGCAATATAAATCTACGTTAAAACCAAGGGCCTTGGGAGGAGACCGCAATCCCCCCACCCCAAGTGTACATCCAATGATTTTCACTTTAGTTCTTAGAACCTGACAAATAAATTTCACTCACTAGATAACATTTTGAGAGATACCTTTGAAAATCAGTTTTCTCACTGAGACAAATGGCGACTTTTTCGGACGAAATTCTTTTTTTTTTTTTTGTAGATTAATTCGGGTTTATCCGATATTTCCGATCAGTTCTCACTGTCTCATGATCTGTGATGTATTCATTCTGAACGGATATATTACGTTTGGTTTACACGAAAATTTTCATTAGTTTGAATGCGTACTATACAATTTTAAGAAAAGACTTTAAAAATTTTTTTTTTTCTGAAGGGTAAATAGTACCGCTCATGGCCATATGAGGTAGTGAGAAGCAAGGGATGCAAGAGGAAAATTTGAAAATTTGGAGATAACCAGTACAAATGGTAGGTGGACCCCTCCTCTGTCTTGGGGCAAGAGATAGTACCAGCAGCCCTGGTAGGTGCCGCTGTACAGCATGATTTAGAAAAAAATTCAATGAAAGCCTACCTAGGATGTAACTTTATACGAATTTTACTCAAAACTTGAAAATGTCTGCTTACACCCCTTTGCTTCTCACTGCCTCAAATGTATTACGTTTTGTTTTAAATAAGATTTTTATTCACTTTTACATAAACGAAATACTCTTAAATGCGGCTTTTCAAAGAAGCCACACAGTTTTCACAGTGGTTTTTTTTATTGCGTAGAGCAATTTAAGCTTGCAAATATTTTTGAGAAAGTTAGATCCTTGAAATATCATCTGTATATTATGGGCGTTTGCTGTATGCTTAGTTTAAATCAGAGGTTCCCAACCGGTGGTTCGCGAACCCCCAGGGGTTCGCGAGGTGCAGGAAGGGGGTTCGCGAAAATTTCGGTGCAATGGCGGATTTTTCCTAGTTTGGTAAAAAATTATAAAATATTCAATTTGCACACATAGTTACTAATTTTTTTTTTTATTTGAAAACGCGCCAGACTCTTGTATTAAGCTCAAAAAAAAAAAAAAAAAAAAAACTTTCAGCGGTTTTATAATCTTGGTTAAAAAGAAATTTTCTCATTTTTTTTTCCGATAGACAACAAAAAGAGATATCCTTCCTTCTTTATTGCGAGGCGCCATGCAGAAACGTTGTATTAAGCTGTGGCGGGGATCACGATGACCTTAAAAAGGCGCCATCGCGTGGAGTCAATCAAACAATATACATAATATACATATGTCGAAAAAAATAAAGAATTCTCAAACAATGCATCGTAGGGGTATTATTTCTAATCTGGTTGAAATATAACTCGGGAATTTCCGTCGAATTCAGTCATCGAATAGCAGACATGACAGCAAAAGTCTCCAAACTTAAAATTTATTACTGGATTTTACCCATCTGTTCGTTTTCAAAAATATATAACATCAGCATACTCATAGTTCTGGGGAAATAGTTGTTAACAGACGTATTTAGAGATACTTTAGAGATGCTTGAAAACAAGTGATTTTGTTTGCAATTGGTTTTGCTACGTGAACTTGCTACTCTGTTTGTGAAGTTATAATCGTGTTGGTAATTTTTATGATTTAATAACTTTCTGCTGTTATGGATCGATGGTTGAAAACTGGTAGTTTGGTTGAGCGACAAATGGACAAGCAGTCAATCGATCAACCCTCAACATCAGCAGTAACTTTCGAATCAACACAGGATATTGAAATAGATAGCTGTAATGAACTGCCGCCTCCCCCGACTAAACAGAAAAGTGAACTAGGGGAGAAAAAAGGAAAAAAGCGAAAATATGACAGTGACTATTTACAAATGGGCTTTTATTTTACTGGAGAAGAGTCTGAACCTAGACCGCTTTGTCTTCTCTGCAACGAAGTTCTAGCGAACAGCAGTTTGAAACCGTCACTTCTGAGAAGACACCTCGAAACAAAGCATCCGACACACAAGGACAAACCTATCTAATATTTTAAAAGAAAATTGAAATATAATAAAAAGTGTAGCGTCTCTACGTTCCTGTTAGAATCCAACGAAGATAGTAAAATGGCCCTTGAAGCTTCATATCGAGTCAGTTATAGAATTGCAAGATCTAGACAGCCACATACAATTGCAGAAAATTTAATTGGACCGTGTGCTAAAGATATTGCTAAGTGTATGCTGGGAGAAAAGTCAGCAAAAAAAATTGACCTGGTTCCGCTATCAAACAACACAGTATCACGCAGAATTACTGATTTGGCAAGTAATGTGGAGAAAGAACTTGTGAATAGAATGAAAGAATAATTTTGCGATCCAGCTTGATGAGTCGACTGATGTAGCAAACGCTGCAATATTACTTGTCTATGTTAGGTATATTTTTAACGATACAATTAAAGAAGATGTACTATTTGCAAAACCTTTGAAAACCAACACAACTGGAGAAGCAATTTTCGAACTGGTCAACAGTTACTTTGAAGAAAGTGGAATAGATTGGTCTTTGTGTGTGGGTGTGTGCACGGATGGTGCAAAATCAATGACAGGAAAATTTGTTGGCTTTGTGGTGCGAGTAAAGAAGATCAACGAGAAAATTGAATGGACTCATTGCTGCATTCATAGACAAGCATTAGCATGTAAGCGTATTCCCGCAGAATTATCCGCTACTTTGAATGATGCGGTAAAAATTGTAAATTTCATAAAATCACGTGCCACAAACTGCCGTCTATTTCACGCGCTTTGTGAGGAATTGGGAAGCCTTCATGTTACTTTACTTCTTCACACAGAAGTTAGATGGCTTTCCCGTGGCAAAATTTTGACACGCTTATTTGAATTGAAGTCAGAAGTCCAAGCATTTTTTGTTGATCATCCATTTCACTTGTCCACTTGCATATTCGATCCTCTTTGGATGCAAAGGCTTGCATATTTAGCTGATATCTTTTCAAAATTAAATGAATTAAATCTATCCGTGCAAGGTGCAGTTGTTAATATTTTCGTTGTATATGATAAAATTGAAGCTATGGTAAAAAAATTGAATTTCTGGATCCAATGCCTGGAAATGGGTGAGTTTTCTTGTTTCACTTCTCTTAGTAGTTTTTTATCAGAAAACTCAATGAAACTTGATGAAAGCGTTAAAAGAAATGTATGTGAACATCTGCAACATCTTGAACTAACTTTTGACGAGTATTTTCCTAATAGGCGTAACGTCCCTCTCTCAAACAACTGGATATGCAATCCTTTTGAAGGAAATCCATGCTTAGAGAACACCCTGACATTACCTGAAAAGGAAATGCTCATCGAGTTATCCTGTGATAATTCATTGAAAACTACCTTTAAAGAGCTCTCGTTAATTGACTTCTGGCTCAGTGTAAGAAATGACTATACCGTTTTGTCCAAAAAAGCAATTCGAATTTTATTACCATTTTGTACAACATATCTGTGCGAGAAAGGATTTTCCTCCTATACTTATCTCAAAGATAAATACCGAAGCATATTGAATGCAGAGCCTGATTTAAGACTCAAACTGTCAGACATTGAACCAAACTTTCAGTTTCTTTGTTCCGTCAAACAGCCACAAATATCGCATTAAGGATGTTTTCCCCAATTTAAAGTATGCTTAAAAAATAGTTGGTTTATAAAACTTCTTGTTATAATTTTTCTTGTAGATGTAGTTTTAACTTTTTATTAATGTTTGCACTTAATGATATTACAATTATATTTTTGTTTATTGCAATCAAATGCTGCAAAAAATGGAAAGCAAACATGCTGTTTTTTTATTGTTTCTTACATGTTACTAATTTCAACATCAGGGGAGGGGGTTCGCGAACTTTTTTTGCCTGTTCCAAGGGGTTCGCAAAGAGAAAAAGGTTGGGAACCGCTGGTTTAAATCAATCTGCTCACTAGTTTGCTTGAAATGAAAAGTTAAATAAGGATTTCTGAAAAAAAAAAATATAGGTATTTCAGCGGGGGGAGAGAGGTGAGGGCTGCTGGGGGGGGGGGAGGAACCTTTTTTTTTTTTTTTAAACACACTAGAAACTTTTTAGGTTTGGAAAACTACAGCCAAACATTTTTGAATGGGGCCGGCATGCATTTTTTTTTCCACATTAAAAGTTTAGGGCCAGTCCGCCCCTGGCCCAGAAGTGAAATTTCTCTGGGGAAGGAACATGTTCTATAAACAAATCACGAAACAAATGTCAAATTTCCCATAATCTCACTATGAATTCTTTAAAATTTTTACAGACACATTATCAGGAATTAAAGATTTTCTTTCATATTGATTGTATTAGGAATTTCAGGTTCCGTCATTTACTGTTAAATTCCACTCGTTGATTTCAAACGGGATTGTTCGTTCACTCCATTTAAAGAGTGTTCAGAGCTAGGCGAATCGCCTGCGTTTTTACTTTTGACAAACAACGACTTTTTAAAAAATATATTTACTAAGAGACGTGACAGCACAACAAAAAAGATTTATAAATCCAAGACTAGAAATCACACCCAGGGCATTCGTTGGTGAAAATAAAACCCGCGATCAGCCTAGAGTCCCTATGACCAGCCCAGCACGATGCACAGTCAAACACGGAGGCCATGATAATCCCACTATCAAATGCAGTGGCTGATATCACTCCATGAGACGATTTACCTCATTGATCTATCTCCGGGTCGATCATTTCTCCATGTGTTTCGTCCTCTCTTTCAAACATCGCTTTGGTTTACCTGTAACTGTCAGGGAAATAGCGTTGTTCTGTTGTTTACATGGGTTCCGTCTTGGGCCTTTTGATACTTTTTGAGTTCGATGATGAATAAATACCGCCGTTAAAAAGTAAAAAGTTTCATTAGTTCAATATCGTAACTGGACTTGCAACTGTCCGACGTCTTTCCGTTCATCATAACGAGTAAGTTTTAATTTTCTCGTAATACGCTTTCCGACGCATCGTGGTTACTGTCCTGTGACTTTTAAATACTTTATGAGTACAGTAGACTCCCGATTATCCGCGAGCGGTTTATCCGCGAATCAATCAACAATCACGCACATGTATTTTCGCAGTAAAAAGCGAATACCAGTGGCTGTTTTTTTTCTGAAAAATTGTAAATTTACACTTAGTTGTTTTTGCCTGATTGATTTAATTTTATTATTATTATTATTATTTTTGTGCGTTCTTCATCGTACATACACTTGTTTGTTATTGATGTTAAGTTCGGTTGTGCAAAAATATAAAACATTTGTACTGTACTCTATATATATTTTCACTGTTTGCAGAAAGTGTTATGCATCAATACAGTTAAGAATATGAGATAGGAAAATTTTTACCTGATTTGTCCCCCATTTTAGTCTTTTTGCGGTTATCCGCGATTTTTATTATCCGCGGCACTTGTGCCACCCAATTCCGCGGATAATCGGGAGTTTACTGTACAATCACAGCTGGATGCTGCGACACTTTGTTCAAAACCTTTTACAGTTAATATGCATTGTAACTAGTGATGTGCCGGATCGTTAGAAAAGTAGATTCGCGGGTATGGATACGGGTCGTTAGTGTCAAGATCCGCTGATACGGATACGGAGTTCAAATTTGTTTTACCCAATTCAACTATCCAAGTGTTTAATTTGTTATGGAAGGCATTCCTGTCAGAATAATAACACTGCTTCTTCAAAAAAATGTCATCTACGGCCAAAATATAATCAAGACTATCATTTACTCTTTAAAGAAATATCGGTTAAAATTGAGGGAGAGTTGGAAGGAACGGGTCAATGCTGCATTAATGCTTAAACAGAATTGTGAAAAATTATTTCTAGCTTGCTCGGTAGATGTAGGATACAGGAGCAAAAGTGTAAAGCTGAGGCTAGAAATAGTTTTTTGCTTTTTATTTCAGCATAAATGCAACGCTGACCCATTCCACCCAACTGACTCCGACCCACAGAATAACAGCCGGGAACACCTTTACGAACAATTTATAGAGAATTTAGTCTCCCTTTTTTTGAAGAATGCCAAGAAAAACCAAAATGAAGAATAACAGAAACCCCAAATCAATAACAGAAACTAATATTAAACTATAAATTTAAAAAAAAAACCGACCTGGTATTGAGATGGAATTTGCGGGTCAGAACACACATTGTTAACAAATGTGAACTCACAGTGGATAGAAATTTTAAATCATCATTGAACTTTTTCTTCTTATCCTACTATGAAATATACTGATTGCGCGTATAAAGGTTTTGAATTGCATTTAAAATTTCTTTAACAAGATTATAGCTTTAACTGTACATAACTTGGAAGTTCCAAACAAATATCAAACGCAGAAAAACTTAACTCTTTCAATTTGAGGCTAATATTTTTAACGTACGGGTAAGTTTTTACTACCATAATTCTGTAAAACGTTAAGTCGGTTTTTATTAATATCTCCGGTAATTAAAGTTCTGCGAAAAAGGAGGCCAAGATAAGAACACTTTCGATCAAGTCGCCTTTTGAACGAAAAAAAGAACTATCAAAATCGGTTCATCTGTTTAGGAGCTACGATGCCACAAATAGACACACAGATACACTTAAATTAAAACTTATTACCCATTTTTTTTTCCGTTTTCATTCAACCGGTGGTACAAATTGGCTTCTGAAATTATACCTTATAATTTAAAAAGGGAATAAAACCTAATTTAAACGGAATTTAAGAGTCTTTTATTCAAATATTTAAGAATTTTTAGAATAGAAAAGATCCATTTAAGATCCATCAAAAAAGTAGCGGATACGTATACGGATACAGATCTTTACTTTCCCTCGGATATCCACGGATAAGGATACGGATATCCGGAACATCACTAGTGTGAACAAAATCATTGTATCTTACATTTTATTTCTTATAATGTTGTTTTTATGGATTATCTGAGCTTTCTATTCTGTCACATGAAAAGTGAAACCAGTAGGTCAAAATTTTTTCATCCTGCAGTTATGTTGCTGTACTATATATCATTGTAAAAAGCGTAAAATACAGTGAGGGATTTACTAGAGGGGTTATGGGGGTGACCACACGCTCTGTGACCGCCATTTTCTGAAGACAATAATGTGGTAGAAGAAATGACTACTAATCGCTGCTATATTTTAATCCAGTAATTCCATAAATTTGCTTTAAATTAGTTCTATCAGACATTAGTATTGTCGAGGATGAACGGCGTTGCCTACTTTTTAATTTTAATGGAAAAAATGTAACAGTCTTTAATTCTCAAAAAAAAAAAAAAAAAAAGGAATTTTCGTCGTTTGCGTGAAATTCTGTTTCGATTCATTGAGTTAGCTGAACACTAAAGCAGACAATATAAGCACAATAAAGTACCAGGCAGTGGTGGTGGAAGCAGTGGTTGGAAGTAGCGCGCTACAAGTAGCGACGCTACTGTAGTAGCTACATTTTTTATTAGTTTGTAGTGTAGCGCACAACTTTTTAAAAAAAGTAGTGTAGTGAGTAGTTCGATACAAAAAAAAAAATAGTAGTGTCTATCGATTTCTGGAAACTACTTTTAAATGAACTTTAAAAATTAAATGAAAACAAAAACCAAGGTTTAAATGAACTTGACTAGCCCAAATTTTACACAAATACATCAGCGGATGCAATGAGAAATAAGACTCATACAAATACGAGCTGACCTCAGGTATATCATTGACGACATACGTTCTATCTGTTACATGTCATTAGTATGATTTGTCATAGTAATTTTCATATTTCGCCTCTGTATTGAATAGAGCTTGACTTAAAAAGAAAAGTGTATGAATTAGCAATAACAGTCAAGTAATTAACTCTTTTGTTTTTCTGGTTTCCGAGAATGTCCCGTGAATTTCAAAGAGTTCATTGTTTCAACACTGTAAAAGCACTTATTTTCGCGAAAGTGAAGATATCGGTGATTTCGCGAATTGGAAATATTGTGAATTTTAAATGAACAGGCGAAGATAGTAAAATAAAAATGTTTCGCGCGGCTTAAATTTTTGTGATTACGATAGGTACGCAAAAATCGCGAAAATTAAAATCTCGCGAAACGTTACAGAAATGTACAGAAACTTTTACAGATTTCACCAAATTAAGAAGCTACTGTAGATGTCATAGAAAAGAATGAAATTGAACTGCTCTCTGGCCGGCTTACAATAACTACGAGCATTACAGTGTTATAGTATAAGAGTATGATAACGGATTTTTTTTTTTTTGGGAAAGAAAAAGAGATAATAGATAGTTCTTATAGTAATATTCCATGTTCAGATGAGCAGTTCAATTTAACCCTTTTTTCGTTCCTGTGTGCATTGGGGTGTTCCAAAAAAAAAATCCGAAGTTAATTTTCAAGTCACACACGCTCTTATATTTTTCCTTTTACGTCAAAACAATTGTAAAAAAAGTTTTAAGTAATTTGAACAACGTCAACCAGTGCGGACTTCCGCCTGAAAGTGAGAACCAGCTTTTGTAATGCTAGGCAAAATTAAAAAAAAAAAAAAAAAAACAACTTTTATTAGAAACTCGAAATTTTTGTTGATAAAACGTTGCCCCCATACCCCACATGCACCACAAAAATATCTTTATAATTAATATTTAATAGTTAAATAAGTTTAATAGTAACTTATACAGTTTTCCAAGATTTGGGAAGGTAGGGAGCAGCCCCCTTGCACATGTACCACCATGTAAATAAATATCTTTACTAATAATAAAGCTGAAAGTCTCTCTGTCTGTCAGGATCTCTGTGACGCGCATGGTGCCTAGACCGTTCGGCCGATTTTCATGAAATTTGGCACAAAGTTAGTTTGTAGCATGCGGGTGTGCACCTCGAAGCGATTTTTCGAAAATTCGATGTGGTTCTTTTTCTATTCCAATTTTAAGAACAAAAATATCATAAGATGGACGAGTAAATTACGAAATTATCATAACATGAAACCGTAACATGGGCACAAGCCAATTGGTGATATACGAAATTATCATAACGTGGAACCACCGTAACATGGATACAAGCCAATTGGCGAGAAAATTAACCATACATTATTTGTAAATATACAGGCGAACCAAAAGACCTTTTGATTTTTCTATTACGGGCAAAGCCGTGCGGGTACCACTAGTAAAAAATAAATTGTTGCGTCATAAGAAGTAAAACCATCCAAGAGAAAGTTGAGCAAAAGAAACATATCGAATTATTCAGTTACAAATACATTTTTCAAATTTTTTAACATTAACAGGGGAGGAGGGGGTTTATCAGCCTAACTTTTGTTAAGTTGTTTTTTCCCATGAATCTGTGAGTTTTTAGGATACTTTTACAGTGTGAAAAATACGTGAAAGAAGTGATTACAAGCTCTGAAGAAAACAATGGGACAACTATGGAACAAATAAAAAAGATACTTACCCCAGGGGTGCCCCGCAGCTAAAACTCAGAGACCCTTCAAAAGCATGAGCCTCATAAAAATGAGAAAATTACCCCTTAAACCCCCCCCCCCCCATAAAAATTTCAACGGTGCAGCCTGCGCCATGACGCTTCCTCGTTGGGCACCCCCCGCTTATCCGTATAAATATTGTCAGTTTAATAAACATTTTGCTTAATGAAAAGGATGTTACGTCATGAATTTAAGTTGTATTAGTGTTTGAAAGGTCTGCAGAACAAACGAGCAAAGTTATTTATATCAAATCCATATATACAGGGTTCGTACGCCCTTGAAAAACCTTGAAAAGTGCTTGAAAAAAAAAAGTTCATTTTCAAGTGCTTGAAAACCTTGAAAAAGTTTTAAAACCTTGAAAAAGTTTCTTAGTGCTTAAATTCTCCCAAAAATCAACGAATTGTGCTTAGAAGTTTTAAAAAAGTATTTCACCAATGCAATTTTCTGAACATGTGTTCAGTATGCAACATCGCGAAAAATTGCTTCCGTGTTTATAATTTCAATCCTTTTGCATCTTGTAAATATTTTGATGTTTTTTACAACCGAAAGATATTTTGACATATGGTACCTTAGATTAGTTTATTTTTTGTTTAATTTCATTAATTAACAAAGAAATTAATTTGGAAACCATGACAACATTGAACTTACTCGGGTTTCGCGGAAAATTGCTCTTGTGTTTGAAATTTCAATCTTTTTGCATCCTGCAAATATTTAAATATTTTGGCTAATCAAATGTTAGTTTCGCATATGCTACCTTAGATTAGTATATTTTTTGTTTAATTTTAATAAAAAACAAATAAATTTATTTCATGGGAAACATGCCACGTCGAACAAACTCAGACTTTGCGAAAAATTGCTTCTCGTGTTTGAAATTTCAATCTTTTTGCATCTTGCAAATATTTAAATATATTCACTAATCGGATGTTATTTTCATATTTGCTACCGTAGATTGGCATATTTTATGTTTAATTTCAGTAAAATATAAATTTATTTTATGGGAAACATGACAACATTAAACTTAATTCGCGAAAATTTGCTTCCCTTGTTTGAGATTTCAATCCTTTTGCATTTTGTAAATATTTTTATATTTTTGGCAATTAGTAGTTATTTTGACACTGCTACATCAGATTAGCTTATTTTATTTTTTATTTTAATAACTAGAGAATTAAAGAATTTATTACCTTGGTCTTGTTTAATTATTTGCTAATTTATTTTTGCAATTTTGAATGATTATCTTTACCTAATTTTTGGTCATAGCAGATTTTTTTAAAAAAAAATTAAATTTCAGCAGTTGAGCACCTAACAAATTAACTTAAAGTTTGTATTTTAAATATAAAGTTGATTTATATAATTTTATTTATAAGTACATCATTTTTTTATGTCTGCTAAAATAAATAAGGTGTATAACAGGGGTGGTTGTGTTATGATTATTCACTTGAAATCCAGTAGTGTTCGTTTTTATGCTTTTACCTCCCTATATCTCCAATTTTCCCCTTTTCCTCAAATGTTCAAAATTACTACTTTATTAAGGTTGTGGGTACTTGGAGCTTACTGAAAGAGGCTTTAATCAGCAAAGGGGTCGATAGCTTAAGGAGGGTCATTCATCTTCATTTGAATCTAATAAATTGACCAGTACAAGCCTAGCTAGGCCCAGTGCCTGTTGCTGGTTACAGGCCGAGGAGTCAGTCACCTTTCTCACCTTTAGTCACCTTTTGAAAATTTGGTTACTTTTAGTCACCTTTTGCAACTTTTGTCACCTTTCTCACCTTTCTTGAAATGTCTTATGATTTTTTTTTAAAATAATTAAATCCTTGAAAAGTATCTGAATGTTAACAGTGAAATTAATTAAAAAAGTAGCATTAAATATGCCCCCCCCCACCTTGTTGTTTTTTTATTGCTTGCAATTGCACCCTATGAGCAGAACCAGTCTTTCTATCCCCCTTCGACCGTCAGAGGCATTTTCCCCAAGTCTCGTCTAAACGCCATTTTGGTTCCTATCGTGTTTCTGGCCATAAAGTTCAGCTGTGCAATTTGTTTCTGCACACTTTGTTGAGTGAGTGGTCATCGAATGCAAGTTGTCTTCTGGTGTTTATCAAATGACATCATCTGAAGTCTCTGAATCTCACAGAATCTCACGCTCATCTCTAGCCAGGCGCGTTACTTGCTTGTTTTACTTTTACTGACTTCGAAAGTCGTGACTAAGCAGCCACAAGTGGTTCGATTTGAAAAAGGGAAGATGGGTTAAGGAGGCGTGCCTCGATGTGTTCTTTGAGCTGTCTTCTTTGAGCACAGAATAGTGAAAAGTTTTGGTTTGTATTTATAGTGTCACTTTGTGTTTGCACAGAAATGATTAGTTTGGGTTTTATTTTTGCTGCGCAAGTGCGAAGTGAACTTGGTCTGTGTAAACATTTTTTAACATTTCCTTTTTTTGGTGCGTCTCGGAGAATCTCCGAATTTTTTTCTTTTTAGGTTTCAATGCTTTATATGGCTAGTTCCAGTAAAAATAAAGCTTTTAAAAGCAAATGCTAGCCAAAAGCTTTATTTTATGTAACGGCGAGATTGATTTTATTAAAGTACGGTTTTGACATGGTTTGGTAATGTAATGATTTGGTTCTTCCACGTTCATTTCAAAAAGCTGCTGATTTTATAATCCAAAGATTTTATAAGTGGCGGTTAGTGTTTATTTATTTATTGAATTGGAACAAAAAAAACTGCTGTAAACCTATTTGGAACAAAATGCACTACGACAGTATTTTTGATAAATGCGATATTATTTTCCTAGATTCAATAAGGAATAAATTTTTGTTTAAAAGAAAAAAAAAACAGCCAACCAACGCATCTAACAAATGAGTCCCGATTGAAAAAAAAACAAACAAAAGTACCCTCACATCATTATCTTTATCACCCCTATTTTGATCAAATCAGAAGAGACCATGACAGCATTCCTGCTTATTCGGCATTATTTTTCATTCCTAAGCCTGATAAGTTGGGGATTGCAAATTGACTAGGACCAGTCTAGCTGGGCCCAGAGCCTGTTGCTGGTCGTCACTTTTGTATTTGTAATTATTAATAACTTGATTTAACTCTACATTTTTTACCTCCCATGGATATGTCATGGAATATTTTCAGAGCTTGCTAAAAAAATAAAAAATAAATAAAACAAGAAAGAAAAAATCATGAGCATTTTCAGGCATATGAAATGATATTTTCATCATTTTATTTTTGCATTGTAAGTACAATTATCATTTTGTTAAAGTATGATTTTTCAAATTGGTTTTCTCAGTTATTCTCTACTGTCAAGACTTTCGATTTAATATTTATGCTTTGTATTTACTAAGAAAAAAGAAAGAATGCTGATAATTTTTCAACAAGCTAAAAAAAAAGAAAAAAACAATACTAAAAATGTGATTGAATAACATAAATTATATATATATATATATATATATATATATATATATATATATATATATATATATATATATATATATATATATAATAAGCTTACTTTACACTGAAAGTTTTTTAAAAATGTCTTAAAATTTTTATTTTACTACTTCTAGCCCTATAATATTCATTTCCAAAATTGTAAAGAAATCTTTACAAGAAATATATAGGCTATTTTGGCAAAAGTCAGTAAAAAGGGATAGTCCTTTTCTATTTTTTGAGTTCTTAACAAATTGCTTTTGGTCACCTTTTAGTTACTTTTTTGTCACCTTTTAGTCACCTTTGTTTTCAAATTTGTCACCTTTCTCACTTTTTTCAAAGGCCATCAGCAGTCCTCGGCCTGTGGTTATCAACAGGCACTGGGCATGGTATTTCTATGCAAAATATTTTGACTTAATAAACTATTTTATGAATTGTATGCATAGCAAAAGTTGTTGTTGTACATATGTATATTCAAGTAATAGGGGTCTTATTTTAAAAATTATTTCCCCCCCCCCTCGCCCCCATTTTGCTCTTTCAAACTTTCAGGTAATTTTTTATGAACTCACAAATCACCTGAATATTATTGCCTTTCTAAATTTAAATTCTAATTTCAACAATAACCCATTTTTTCCCAAAATAAAACTACTTTTGTCGTAATATATGTGAACTTCTTGTGAATCTTTTCAATTTCGAAATATGGCTCTATAAATCTGAACTTGCACATTTATTGTCTATTGCAAGTTAATCAATGAAAGCTGAATAGGCTCAAGTTTGCATTCAGAGTATTTATCACTGCTTAAGCTGCTTTTGTATATTTTGAGGTGTAGAGACTGGACTGTGGACTTTCATAAACTTTTCTTACTTCCTAATTTTTAAATTTACTCGAAGACTGTTGAAATGCCTTATTGTCTGAACAGCTAATAAATACATACGAATAATTGATTTGCATACTTATAAATGATTTGCAAACCTAATATTTTTAGAACTTAATAGTGAAAACTGAAATAACTTTCTGGGTAGTGTTTTTGTCCTAACCGGCCTTATATTGTAATAAACCACTGTATAGATATTGGAAATAAATGTTGAAACCCGGGGGGGGGGGGGGAGTGACTTCAAAAACTCCTCTCTGGCAATGCCATTGAACTTGGGTATTTTAGTTTCTTCCCATAAAAGTTAAAAGCACTTATGAAAGATTTTTTTTTTAAGTATTAATTTGCTGATTCTAGAAAATATACAAACCTCTGACTGCTGCAACCTTTGAAAAACCTCAAAATTAAACCTCTTGGTATCTGCTTCTCTTAATGACCAAACTTTTCAAACATTTTCAGAAAAGCTTTCAATGCAGTAGATCTTTCATCAAAGCGTCTCTCGTTGTAGAAAAAGCAATTTTGCTTTCCTATACTTTTTTGTATTATTGCCTTATTTCTATGTGTTTGTAGTAAATGAAATCTGCATACAATATTTTTAGTACAAATTTATGATATTGCCTTGAAAACAAAATTTTTTACCTTGAAAAGTACTTGAAAAGTGCTTGAATTTTTTTCTGCCTAAAGGGTATGAACCCTGATATATATAAATGAATGTTTGTCTGTATGTCATCCATGAACTCAAAAACTACCCGGGAGATTTTTCTGAAACTTTCACCGTTTGTTATTTTTGGTACCGGGAATGTTTATAGACCAGTTCGAAAAAAATCCGATCGATAGTTCCTTTTTTATTTCAATTTAAGTCACAATCCATTGGATAAATACGAATAAAATGCAGAAATTAATTCGCGTGAAAGATCTCATTGATAAGAAGTGAGCTGTTGCCATTTTTCTTGAGTTTGAACGAATAAATTCTTTCTTTATTGTTTTATGGCTTTTCATGCAACGGGGGGGATTTAAAACTTTTTCTATTTGATATTTTTAGCGATGGATTGATCTCGCAAACTGCGTGAGTACAAAATTTGAGTAGAGTCACGGCTTCACTCGATACCTGGACCGATTATCATGAAAATTGCTATATATATGTATTTTTCCACGGAGAAGGTGCATAATATGCTCATTGAAGCCACTCGCCACCAGGTGGCACTGCAGAGTAGCAACTTCTGCCCCGTTCAACCGATTGTCATGAAAATCAGTATAATGATGTATTTTTTTGTTGGCGTAGCAACACGCGTCGGGTACAGCTAGTATCAAATGAATTGTACGACTCAACCTTGATATATTTCGCAACAGCATTAACCAAACAATCACTCATTCAATTACGGGCTGACTCATTGCTGATGTCACTTCCTTTTTCCCACACATTTGAGCCCCTAACCCCTCTTTGTCAAAGTGTCGCATTTCGTCCTACCACTTCCCGCCCGTTGTCACATGTCACGCTAAATTACAAAAGCAAAGTGAAATAAAAAATTTTTTTTTTTTTTAATTTCTACCTCTTGAATTCAAATTATGTTTTTCGCAATCACGAGTGTGTGTGTGTGTGTGTAAATAGGCATGTGTGTTTGTGTGTATGGGAGGGCATGTGTGTTTGTGTGTAGGGGGTATGTGTATGTATGTGTAGGTATGTATGTTTGTGTCTGGGTACAGGTATGAGTGTGTGGGTAGTTGTGTGTATAAGTGTTTGTGTGTGGTGGGGAATGTGTATGTGTGTTTAGGTATGTGTGTTTGTGTCTGTGTGCAGGTATGAGTGTGTGGGTAGTTGTGTGTATGAGTGATTGTGTGTGGTGGGGAATGTGTATGTGTGTGTTGGCACATGTGTTTGTGTCTGTGTGCAGGCATGAGTGTGATGAGTGTGTGGGTAGGTGTGTGTGTATGTGTAAGTGTCTGTATGTATGTGTAGGTGTCTGTATGTATTTGTGTGTGTATGTATGTGTATATGTGTGTAGGTGTATGTATTTGTGTGTGTGTGTGTGTGTAGTGTATGTATGCGCGTGTGTGAAGCTTATGGACAAACCTGGAGACTGTTTTCGCTATAGGAGCAGCATCGTGAGGAGCCGGTCGACGGTGGTGCTGCAGAGGGTGCTGACGGGAAAATAAAATGATAGCTCATCAAAACGGTCAAGTGAGAACAATAAGCAATTGTGATTGCTCAAAAAATGCTTGAACCAAAAAAGGAGGTATCATTCTCAATGTTACCCATCCCCCCCCCTTTGTCATAATTTCAAGATCCCCCTCCCCCTGAAAGTGTCATCGTTTGTGGGTGACTCCTAATTCAAAATTAACTTTCAATAATGAACACATTATCATAGAATTAATAATTGCTACATAAATACGTTGATTTCATAAATCTGAGGGGGGGGGGCAGTTGACCCCTTCCCCCTAAATCGTGCTTCATCTCTTTTTATCGTTCATAAAGGCCTTTCATATGGTATGGTGTTCCTGTATTTCATTAAAGTACGATTTCTAAAGGCCTCTTACGCCGTAAACGAACCCATTCACTTTTTTAGAGCGCCCGTTTTGGTGATGTCTTGGGGGTTGATCAAGTGTCTCCGGGCGGTTTTTGTTTCTAATTATGTAGATAAGCACTCTACAAAACTTTACTTTGGTATCCGGAAGTGAAATATTTTGGGTATTTTGGGCGCCAACTTCATGGACCTTATTGTGGTTCGCTAACCTTATTGTGGTTAGCGAACTTATTTAATAATTTATTCGTGAAATTTTCAAAGCAAAATAGTGCTCCAGAAATATGTTTGGGCAGTTAAGATAGCAGTAACTAATATACAAAAGTGAATACCTTGCTGATACATAATTTTATTGCACTAGTAGATACCGGTCCATTAATACGTTTTGGACATACCCATACATCCTACATCCAAACCTGTTTTTGTGCAAATTTTTTTATGCGGTATATGAAAATTTCAGCCAGATTGGGAATAAATTGACGAAATTATTTATAAAAAGAGAGCAAGGTAGTACAGTAGAGTCTCCAAAATCCGAGTCTTGAAAATTCGAGGTTCCGCTTAATCTGAGGTGCTTTATTTATAGTTTAAGTTACATTTTTTGGTAGCTAAAAATTGAATTTTCATGAAAATCTGAAAATAGAAATATTTTGCTGTTGTAAAACGTATTGACTACGTTTAGTAAACAAAAAAAAAAAAAAAAAAAATACATTGAGAGGTTTATTATGTTTTGGTTGCCTTGCACATATAAATGCGTGCTGATATCGAGAAAAAATTAGGTTAAAATTCGTCTAAAAGCAACTGAAATAAAAATTCATGTTGAAGTTTGAGTGGTATTTTTTTTTTCGTGAAGACCATATAGTTCCTTTTCTTTATGCAAGGAAGTAAAAGGTTATCCTTCTTATGTCTTCAGAGCTGTGTATATATTAACCGTGGAAACATTTTCCGTATAATCCAAGTTTTCAGTAATCCGAAGTGAAGTGAGCTCCAATTACCTCGGATTTTCGAGACTGCACTGTATCTTCAAGTGACGACAGGGGCAACCCTATGATAGGTCATATGACCTGACCAAAATTTCCTTACTCGGGAAATTCTGTCCGACTCTTCGGCAAAATTATCATCACTTGGTTAATTTTGATTTCGTTAAAAAAAAAAAAAGAAAAAAAAATAATTCTTATTTATTTCATAAGTTTTTGGATTATTTTTAACATTTATGTGGTTACTATCCACGCCATAAAAAGAAAAAAAACATTTGCTGTGTTACGAAAACAACTTTTTATAACTACTCGTGAAGGTTCGAATGATTTTTTTATGCGGTCCCTATCCACCACATAAAAACATGTTTGGGTGTAGACCATGGTCAAAATAGCAAAGAACTGTCACGTATGTCAAATACCTAACATCCCTGTTTTTGTAGGACTGAAGGAAACATTTCAGTCCTCGGAAATTTGTAGCAGAGTAGTAGTCTAAATAAGCACATGACGAACAAAGTCCAGAAGAAAAAAAAAATCCTTTTGTTTTAGCAGGGCTAATTCTTAAACAATGTATCTTACTTACATTGAATCCAGTTCAACAGGAACATTAAAAATAAAACATTTATACTAAAACGAACAACATCTCGTCAAAAATGGCTAAAAACTTATTTCGAATTACTTTAGAATAGATGCATCTACACGAAATAACAAGGACGACACAAACGTGCACACTACACACACAAGAAAAATTTTGGAGAGAGAGCGAGCTCTCAAACCTGCATCATTAAATACCGTGAAACTACATGGTGGAACAACCAACAGTCAAAATTTCAATCGCTTATGCAAAATAACAAGCACTGTTGCCACTCATGAAAACTTTAGAAAACATCTCACAGTTATCACATACAGGATCTAGAGTCGCTATATAGATAGGCCGGCACATCAGCTTAAGTTTAGCCATTTTGGATCGGATTTTTCATTGTTGCACTGTAAGGGTTACCAGAGAAAAGTTTCGGGTTTCGCCAAACTAGTCAAAAATAATATTTAATTCACGAGCAGCTAATAATTGTTCCCAGTGAGAAATCACCAAACGCGATAACTTGCCAGAAAAGACAACCCTCAAACACGCGCTCAGATCCAAAATGGCTGAACTTAAGCTGATGCGTCGGCTCGTATATATAGGGGCCTTAACAGGATCTAACCCAAAACCCAGTCCAGTTCAGATGAGTGAATCGCCCGAATGACGTCACTACCGATTCAATGTTGTTTACATCGGAGCACTTTGTCCGAACACGATCTGCGATCTCGGCATGGGGCAAAAACGTATTTTAGAAGAAATAACAATATGCTATTTCTTCTTTTTTTTTTAATTATCTAAATGAAAATTTGACTAAAATACTAACAGCTTTTACTTAAAAGATATGTTTAGTAATGTATTTTAATTCTTAATTATTTTCATTTATTTTCAGCTACAATCAGGATTGAATGTCGATGAAGTGCAACAAGTGTGATGACAGACTTTGACTCACCCTTTATCAATACGCACCTTTGTTTCTGCCGTCATCTAAGGATTCACGTCGAAATGATCATCTGAAAAATGCAATGGTGGTAAAATTCCACTAAACTTTCAGTTCACGATCTTGAAGAGGGGAATGCGTTTCTGAGATAATTCATCAAACAAAACACTAGTGCATGTGAAGTGCACATTGTTACAAGCCCAGACTTTTCCTGATATCGTTCGTTAATGGTCAAACCTCGCACTCTTTCAAATTCACGTAGTAGTAATCCTTAATTAGGTAAAGATCTGTTACTTCTAATAGCATCATGGAACAAAAACTCAGTCAGTATGAACAAAACAAAGTGTCTTTCAGTCATGAAAGAAAATAGTAACGCTTCATTAACAGAACATCTTTTTATAACTGTCAATTCATTTTGTGTCACGGGTCTCTCGTTTTATGTTTCACTAATCTCACATGTTGAAGAGGACGGAAGAAATAATGTCTGAAGTACTATTTAATTCCAAAACTTTTGGTTTCTTTTCCTGCAAACAAAAAATGGTTTACGTGAACAAAGACTTTGATAATCAGCTGTGAACCATTTATCAAAAGGTGACAAATCACAGGGAGGCAACATTCCTGTCGGACAAAAAAACTTCTCATTCATCTCTGTGACACATTTGATCGTGTTTTGTGCATTAATCTTTCTTTCTTTTTTTTTTCTTTGAGTGAAACACTTGTTTGTTATCGATTATTTCTTTTCACATTATTCGCATTCTCATATGAAAAGTTTACTCACCACTGACACATGGTTGAAAGTTATTCAAATTTAAAAAGGCAATTTCCTATGGTAAAGTTTAAAAACACTCTGTTCACGTAGGTAAAAATTCTTTACAACACACCGGCTCCATCGTTTTCCGAAACTGAAAAGATAATATTATAAACAGTGAAAAGTGATGTTGGAAGCATCTCTCAATGAACAAGTTTTCACCAAAAACCGACTCTACCCAAACACCCCATAAAACCTCCTTAAAACTTTAGCTTGTGCCAAGTTTATGTCAAAATCATTACCACAGCAAAGCTACGTCTATCAAAGCAAAAAATAGTTATCTGCTCTGCAGTAGACTAAACAAAATATTTTTTCTTGATGTTAGCTGCAAAAACTTGCTTTTGTGATAAATATGAAAGAAGAAGCAATAGTTTTAAAAAGCTTGTTCTGTTTTATATTCTTCAAAACACATTTTAGAGTATAATTTAAAAACGGTGCATGCCAAAGCGATGTCTATTAAAATTTTTGGTTGACAGTTCTCGCGCCTATAAATTTCATTGTTCTTACTGAAAAAAAAAATCGTACTTTTGTTGTTTCTGACCTTTTTAAACGTTTAAAGACTGGAGGAACTTTTGAAAACAATCATCTTGTGAATTTTGTCAAGAAACACTTTAATTTTTTTTTCGCAATGTCATGTCAATCTGAGATACATGACGACTCTGTAAAAAATTATTTGTGCCAACGTTGCTCTGAGGCATTTTTTAGCGCTTCAGATTTAAAGAAACATCTGAGTGTCCATTCTGGAGAGAAACCGTATTCCTGTGAACATTGCTCAAAGTCGTTTTCCGATGCTTCATATTTAACGAAACATCTGAGTATCCATTCTGGCGAGAAACCGTATTCTTGCGAACATTGCTCAAAAGAATTTTCGAAAGCTTCGTATCTAAAGAAACATCTGAGAGCACATGCTGGGGAAAAACCGTATTCTTGTGAACATTGTTCAAAGACATTTCCTAAATCTTCACAATTAATGAGACATCTGCGAATCCATATTGGTGAGAAACTGCATTCTTGTGAACATTGCTCATTAGCATTTTTTAAGGCTTATGATTTAAGGATACATCTGAGAGTACATACCGGCGAGAAACCATATTCCTGTGAACGTTGCTCAAAAGCGTTTACAACCGCTTCATATTTAAAGACACATCTAAGAATTCATGCTGGCGAGAAACTTTATTCCTGTAAACATTGCTCAAAAGCATTTTTCGAATCTTCAGTTTTAACCAAACATCTAAGAATTCACTCTGACAAGAAGCCGTATTCCTGTGAATATTGTTCAAAAGCATTTTCCGATGCTTCATATTTAAAGAAACATCTTAGATACCATACTGGCGAGAAACCGTATTCTTGTGAACATTGCTCAAAGGCATTTTCCAACGGTGCGTATTTAAAGAAACATCTGAATATCCATACTGGCGAGAAACCGTATTCCTGTAAACATTGCTCAAAAGCATATTCCGATGCTTCATATTTAAAGAAACATTTGTTACATCATACTGGCGAGAAACCATATTCTTGTGAACATTGCTCAAAAACATTTTCCGATGCTTTATATTTAATGAAACATTTAAGACACCATACTGGCGAGAAACCGTATTCTTGTGAACATTGCTCAAAAGCATTTTACGACTCTTCAGATTTGAAGAGACATCTTCGAGTTCATAGTGGGGAGAAACCGTACTCCTGTGAGCAGTGTTCAAAAGCATTTGCCAACGCTTCGACATTAGTGAAACATCGGAGAATTCATACTGGCACGAAACCATATTCCTGTGAACATTGTTCAAAGACATTTGCCGACCCATCATATCTAAATAAGCATCTGAAAATACATGCTCGCAAAAAACCGTAGTCCTAAGGACATTGTTCAAAAGCATTTTCCAACGATTCGCATTTTATGAAACATCTGAGAGTTCATACTGGCGGGAAACCGTATTCCTGTGAACATTCCTCAAAGGCATTTTCTGACGCTTCCGCTTTAAAGAAACATTTGAGACACCATACTGGCGAGAAACCGTATTCCTGTGAACATTGCTCAAAGGCATTTTCCGATGTTTCCTATTTAAAGAAAGATTTGAGACACCATACTGGCGAGAAACCGTATTCTTGTGAACATTGCTCAAAGGCATTTTTTGAATCTTAATTTTTAACTAAACATTTAAGAATTCATACTGACGATAAACCGTATTCCTGTGAATATTGTTCAAAATCATTTTCCGATGCTACATATTTAAAGAGACATCTTAGGTACCATACTGGCGAGAAGCCGTATTCCTGTGAACATTGTTAAAAAGCATTTTAAAACGGTTCGCATTTTAGAAAACATCTGAGTATCCATACTGGCGAGAAACCGTATTCCTGTAAACATTGCTCAAAAGCATTTTCCGATGCTTCATATTTAAAGAAACATTTGAAACACCATACTGGCGAGAAACCATATTCTTGTGAACATTGCTCAAAAACATTTTCCGATGCTTCATGTTTATAGAAACATTTAAGACACCATACTGGCGAGAAACCGTATACTTGTGAACATTGCTCAAAAGCATTTTACGACTCTCCAGATTTAAAGAGACATCTTCGAGTTCATAGTGGGGAGAAACCGTATCCCTGTGAACTTTGTTCAAAAGCATTTTCCAATGCTTCGCATCTAGTGAAACATCGGAGAATTCATACTGGCACGAAACCATATTCCTGTGAACATTGTTCAAAGACATTTGCCGACCCATCATATCTAAATAAGCATCTGAAAATACATACTCGCAAAAAACCGTAGTCCTAAGGACATTGTTCAAAAGCATTTTCCAACAGTTCGCATTTTATGAAACATCTGAGAATTCATACTGGCGGAAAACCGTATTCCTGTGAACATTGCTCAAAGGCATTTTCCGATGCTTCATATTTAAAGAAACATCTGAGACACCATACTGGCGAGAAACCGTATTCTTGTGAACATTGTTCAAAGACATTTGCCGACCCATCATACAGTCTGAGTAAAAACTTTAAGGCCAGTAAATTTTTTGAGAAATTGGACATATATTAAACTGAGGATCAAAACATAATTTGAGTGATAATTATAAACCTTAAATACAAGTAAAAAAAGACAAAACAATTATTTGTAATTATTTCAATATCAGAAAGTATTACAGATCAATATTTGAACCTGAGTAAAATCTTTAAGGCCAGCATAGAAAAAAAGCATAGAAATAAAGAAATAAAAACATTTAGAAGCTTGTGTGGGAGCCATTTCTTCGAATGACTTTAAATATTCTTCTTTGCATAGCGGAAACTAGTTTTTAACAAAATTCGGGATCTGTTTTATACAATTCATCTTCGATAGTAGATTTCAGCTTTATTGATGAAGTAAAATGTCTCCCATTTGCATTAATTCTTCTTGCTAAGTCGCCCCATAAGTTCTCAATTGGGTTGAGATCTGTAGACATAGCTGACCATTTCAAAATTTCAACGTTATTGACTTGGAACCAATTTTTTGTACTGTTACTCGAATGGATAGGTGCACTATATTGCTGATGCTTCCTATTCTCTCCAGCAATAAGTTCAGCAGTAGGTAAAAGATAACTTGTGAGGACATTTTAATATGTTCGTGAATTCATTTTACCCAAAACAAACGCAATTGAGCCCATACCATTGTAAGCAAAGCATCCCCGAGTCACGACAGAGCCTCCACCTAATTGGCGCTTGAAGAATACAGTCGAACCTCCATATATCGAACTTCCACATATCGAAATTTTCTATACATCGAAATTCAAGCCAATTTCTATGTTCATTACATAGAAAGATTGTTTCTATATATCGAAAAAATCTCTATATATCGATTTTTTTTCGAGACGTTCGTAGATTTTTTTTTCCTCTTTAGACTGTTTGTCTCATGAAAAATTAAAGTTAAGGGAGAAAATTATGTTCCCAAAAGGTTGCTACGAAACTCATAAGGAATCTCGGGTAGATGGGTGTGTAGGTAGGTCGTTGTTTCGTTCTAGAATTCTTAAATTCCCTCAAGTTTATTTCAAATATCTTAGTTGTAACCAGTAACATAGTAAAATCAGTTTCAAGTCATCTCTTTTGTCTGTTGATTATCGTTCCTAGTCCTTTTAGCTGCAGTAAAAATCATTCAAGTTAAGTAGGTTCATTTTTTACTTTTCTCTCAATTTGTCATAACGAAAATCCCCTCATGTTGCGGATCAAGTCGAATTGCCAAAGAATTAAGACGTATGAAGGCGCAAAAATGTAATTTCTGTTATTTTTTTAATTATTAACTTTCATTTAATCCGATGCTCGTATCAAAAATTAGAAATTAGGTTTCATACACGAAAATTAGCTTTAATTTTAATGTTTTAGGAGATTTTTAGGATAAAATAAGATCGTTTCTATATATCGAAATTTCTGTATATCGAATTTTTTCCGGCAATTTGCTACTTCGATATATGGAGGTCAGACTGTATTTCTTTTTCTCTTCGTAAACCATACCAATAGTACTTCCATCAGTCTGGTCCATCCGAATTCCACTTATTTTCCCCAGAAAAAATTATTTGTATACACTGTTTATCCCAGGGCATGACTTTCTGGCTAAAGTTAAAACGATCTATTTTGTGCCTATTCAGTAACTGAGGCTTAGCCAGTTTTGCTGCATAAATAAAACTTTCACACCTTTTTATTGTGTTACATATTGTTTTTTGGCAACCATTTAAGCCTCTCGCCTGAATAAGTTTCCTGGTTGAGTACTTTCCTGTTGATGTAAGTTTGCAAACTCTTCTTTCATCACGCGATGACAAAGCTCTAGGTCTTCCCCCGGTGTAAATTGACTTTCAATCTTTATAAACTATTGACCACAGTCCTCGATCTTCTTATTTGTTTTGCAATAGTACGGCTACTCATCCCAGTTGAAGAAAAAGCTTCAATCTGCCCTCTTTCACGATCAGTTAACTTCTTACCTTTCGATATCTTCACAAAGAGCATCAAAACTTCGAAGAAATCAATGGAAAGTCTACAATTTGAAGGGTTTCCACAATCTTATTAACTGCTGTGATATTTATTCCAGTATATCTACATTTATTATTAAATAATTACTGGTGGCCTTAAAGTTGTTACTCAGGCTGAAATACTAAGTTTGAATATACTACTGTTTTTCTGGTAATTGCATACTTCAAAAAACTTGCCTGTTGCATTACTTCTTACAAATTAACATTAATAATTAATAATTCAAAAGTACTAAAATCCCTTTAATTTAATTTTATTTTTTTTTCACAAAAAAACTTACTGGCCTTAAAGTTTTTACTCAGGCTGTAAAGTATGAGCGTAACAATGAATGTAAAATACCAAGGCATTTTCTTGTTAATCTTTAACCATGATTCTTCATCGTTTTTTTTCTGTTCTGAAAAGGCAGGTAAAGGCTTGATGAAGTTCTAATAATTTAAATAACGGAAAATACTTGCTCTTGTTTGGAAATGTGTCGAGTTTCATCAACCATTACTAGAGTCCCTATATGAGTTTCATATAGGGAGAGGTTAGCGAGATCACAAACGTCACAAAGTCTGTTGGCCAAAGCGGTCGTGTTTCATGTTTTGAGTTACGCTTTGTTTGGGGTGTCGTTTGTTACTGAACTAGAACTACCGCGGTTTAACCACGAGCGTTCGAAAACACAGCTGTTCTACCGGAATTCCTAGAAAAATTCCAAATATATCATAACCACACCGGGCTAATCGCGCGGTGTAATAACCGCATATCGACCGATCCCAAGCGGTAATTCTGTAAGCCACGCTATGGCTTGGTTTCTTCTATGCTCGATAGATGGCGCCACTACTTTTTCATGAATTTTTTTTTTTGCTTTCTTTTCAAAAATGTCTTACTATCAAAACGAAAATTTAACTTACAGAGTAAAAGAAATCACTGAAGAAAATGCTGCAAATGTAAGTTTTAAATTTTTTTTTTCTTAATTTAATTGCGGATATTCCCGAAAAAAAAAAGATATTCTTAAAGGGACAGAACAGCCGATTTAAATTATTGGAATTTAAAAAAAATGTGAAAATTCATGTGCCTAAAGGTTTACGTTGTAATTAATAATTTAATCAACGGTCTAATTGATACAACTATATCAATTAGATAACATTATATGCAGTATTCGGGGGGGGGGGAGTACATGTATATAGTGTGAAATGTAAGTCAGAACAGCTCTTTTACAAAAGTACTCCAATAGGCTTTCTAGTTTTTTATTTATTTATTTATTTATTTTTTGAAAAACACAAAGACACACATATATAATATATGCCAATGATTTTTTTTGGTGGGGGGGGGGGTGTGATCGCTTCCTTTTGGGGAGGGGAGGACACATTCACCCTTAGTTTTATTTACCCATGTTTTGTAGCATTTTTTAAAATTAATTTTCTGTTTAGTTTGTTCTTTAACTTTTGTTGTTTTTTCCACCAGTACTTACATGTTCTTTACTAAATTGTTATGTTGGGCCTTTTTTGGTTAAAGATCCGATCCGCCGGTCGAAATGCGATCCGAAAACTGCTGGAAACGACAGTCCGTTTTGGAAAATTATAGGCAATTTTTTACTTGAACTTTTTGATCGCCAGAAAAAAAGTCTTTGTTCAGTAGAAATATTTTTCTAAACAATCGGGACTGAACCCCATTCGGATAATTAGAACCAGAAAATGTTCTATTGAAAAAAAATAATTGAGTGTATGTGATGTTACTTAGTTGTAAAATATTTTATTGAAAATGAAATAATGAAGTAAAATTGCAAAATTAAGGAATAATTATTTGAAAATGGGACTGATATTACACCAAAAAAATTATAATTTAAAAATGAATAAATAGAAAAATGAAATAAAAATGAATTATTAAAAAAAAATTGTAAACAAATTTTCAGAACTTATAAAAATTCTCCCCGAAATTCAAAAAATCCCCCCTGGAATCTGAAGTAACGGGGGATATTCCCCTTCTAGAAATTGAACCTTATTTCAAACCCTGTTATATATACATTTAATTGAAAGTAACTTGCCTTTGTATTGTGATTGTCAATTTAGCAGTGCATCCTGTATGGTTTGAAGGACCATCCCCAGAAACTATTCTGTCTGTCATGCACACAGCGATAGCTGATTTTGTCTTTATTAAATCTCCCTGATTTCGGATATGTTGTTGCAACACGCCAAGTACTTTTTGTATCTTCACTGTGTTGCTGTAACCAGTTCCGTGTATAAAATTAACAAGCATATTTAAGTTAAATCTGTATAAGCCAATCAAAAGAGAAGTTAATTCAATTTTTATTAAAACACAAATACAATCTAAAAAATCTTTAACCAAAAAAGGCCCAACATAGCAATTAAGTTAAGAACATGTAAGTACTGGTGGAAAAAACAACAAAACTTCAAGAACAAACTAAACAGAAAATTAATTTTAAAAAATGCTACAAAACATGGGTAAATAAAACTAAGGGTGAATGTGTCCCCCCCCCCCAAAAGGAAGCGATCACAACCCCCCCCCCACCAAAAAAAATCATTGGCATATATATATATATATATATATATGTGTGTCTTTGTGTTTTTCAAAAAAAAAAAAAAAAAAATAATAATAATAATAATAAATAAATAAAAAACTAGAAAGCCTATTGGAGTACTTTTGTAAAAGAGCTGTTCTGACTTACATTTCACACTATATACATGTACTCCCCCCCCCGAATACTGCATATAATGTTATCTATTTGATATAGTTGTATCAATTAGACCGTTGATTAAATTATTAATTACAACGTTAAACCTTTAGGCACATGAATTTTCACATTTTTTTTAAATTCCAATAATTTAAATCGGCTGTTCTGTCCCTTTAAGAATATCTTTTTTTTTCGGGAATATCCGCAATTAAATTAAGAAAAAAAAAAGTAAAGCCGGATGATAAGCTACTTAAAACTTCAAAAGACACAAGACATTTTTAAATATAAAGCAAAAAAAAATCATGAAAAAGTAGTGGCGCCATCTATTGAGCATGGATGAAATCAAGCCATAGCGTGGATTACAGAATTACCGCTTGGGAACGGTCAATATGCGGTGTAACCAGTGTAACCGGTGGATCATTTCCGAAAGCAGCTTATGTCTCAACATCGCATGTGCATCGAAGAGGAGAGACCAACAGCGGGAGTCTCACCGTACTAATGCGCTAATGCGTCAGCTATAATGTAATGCAGTGGATTTTCCCGCTGCTGGTTGCGTTGCATGCTGATTTCTTCGTTTAGTATGTTTATTTCGAAAAAAATTCTGTGATTTTGATAGTTATTATCGCTTCCGTTGAACAGTTCTGCTTGAAAATAACATTCTTTCTTTCTCGTCCTCTGGAATAAGAGATATTCGCAGACTGAAATTGTGCTTTAGAATTGTATTCGTTTGACGCATCGCCGGAATTAAACGATCAAAGACTTTTCCTCTGTTCGGCATCTGTACGCAGTCATCAAAACAAGTAAGCTTGATTTTCACATAACGTTTTTTGTAATTACGTTGAGAATGCATGCAATTATTTAAATTTCATTTCTAGGCATGCTTGCTTTAATGGTTATGTTTTAATCAAAAATAGGAGAGGGAGGGGGTTTTTAAAAATAGATCCAAACACTGGTTATATTTCGATGATTGTGAATCTGACACGGTCGTCTCATTTTTGGCGTAAATAATTTTATTTTGGTAAACCTACTGATTTATAGTAACCCTATGTGAATAAATGTTTCCGATCTCTTTGCTTTGATTTGCAAAGAAAAATACCTCTTGCGCAGGCGCTGGAGCCAAAAATTGACGCCAATGAAGAAAGATCGCCAGATTCCCAATTATCGAAATATCCCCCAAACACTTTCTTTTTTATCGCCTAAGCTCTGGTGCCCAACAGAAAAGCGTATTTTCCCAAGCTTGTCTGAAATACTTTATAAACCAAATCTGAATTTTCATGTGAAAACATTTAATGTTGTTAACTGCATGAGGCAATACCCCAAATGAACACTGGCACAAGGGGCAAATTCCACTTTCCGTGCTGGACAACTCAGGTTTTGGAGTAGTAGACAATTTTGGAGTGTGTAAACCACCTTACGTTTTCTGAATTCTTTTATTTAGGTGAGTTTGAGTGATCTTTTAGTCTTAGCTGAAGTGACATTTTTCTGGATCGTGTTGTTTCTGGCCTTTGTAACTATGTTTACATGCCATATTATTTGACATCGGGAAACATGTTAGAAATAAGTGAGGTTATCCGGCATGCCGACAAATTCTAATGTTTCAGCATGTCAGAGTTTATTTTGCAAAGTGTGCAATAATTTAGAGTTTTATTCAGGGTTGTAAGAGTTTCAGCTAGTGGTGGTTTTAACCATGGATAAAACCGGTTTAAACCGGCCGAGATAAAATCAGTTTTAACCACTTAGACAATTATCAAATTTTAAATGAAAACCAAATAATTTATTAAAAAGAAATGCAAAACAAACCATAATCAATCATCTTTCATTTTTTATCTAAATTGTATGTTTTACAGTTTGTAGAAACTACAGCATGTTTAGAAGATACGGTTTACATGAAAAATATGCAGTAACATTAAAAAAAAAATAATAATAGGGTGAAACTTCCTAAGTTGAATAGATAGATTTTAATTCTCAAATGTACAAAGTATATGAAAGTATTTCAAGTAATTTTGAGGAATAAATGACAGGAAAAAAAAAACTTCTTTTAGAAATGTCTTTCTAGAAACAAAACTAAAGGTACAGGGGGGAAACACTTTTAAAAATTAAAAAGCAATACTACTGAAAAGTTACTATATTTATGTTACAGGCTGTTTTGTATTCCTTATGTCTTTTGTTTTGGTTGTGAGCAATTTCAGTTATTAATTTTGAAGAAAGTTGAAATTTTTTCACTACTATTGTTATAATAATGTAAATTGCTTCACTAATATTATATTTAATTAACTAAAATTGTGAAGGGGGGCACCATTAATCTCATTCCTTAGCTTGTTTCTATGCTTGAATATAAACAAACAACATGGAATCTTGAAACAGAAAGCCCAATGAGCTAAGTCGCTCGCAGTCGCTGTGGCAAATTTGTGATATCTGCGATTTAACGTCTCTAGTTGCAACTGTTGGATCTGTTTTAGTCTTTATTGAATTTCATTTCTTGAGACAAATTTTGAATAACTGTTCTAACCTTGCAATTGCAGCGAGAGATTAACAAACCCTATGAGCTGAGAGTAAGTACATAAGAATTTAAGGGAAATTAGTGATTTTTCAACTTTAATTACTCCGGCCCATGATGTTGAATTTTTGTATGTACTCAATGGCCCCCCAAGAATATATATACAAAAAATCATTACCATAGCCGCCGGGGGGCTGTGACAGAACCCCGCGAAGGTACAATTTGGGGGATAAAAATGAGGGGGAGGGGAGTCAAAAGGCACATCAGTAGGGCACAAGGAATGTATGTGCGAAATTTCAGCTGGATTCCTCTTTTCGTCTGTGCTGTGTCCCTGTCAAAGAAAGCGAAAACTTTTTTAAACAGCGATTTTTTCACTTTAATTCCTCATCTCGCTGATGGTCCAGGGGATTGTATTTTGGTTTACGTCGTCAGGGACCACTAGAGATTGATTATACCAAACATCAACTCCGAGGGTCTTCATGGGTCTGAATGTACAGAGGGGTGAAAAATCCCAACTTGTTCTGTTGTGTAAACTGTACTTAGTCGCGCTTAATTTCTTCCATCTTTCTTCGAGGTGGATTTGCTTTTGTTGTCTGCTGACGTTTGGTTTCTTTGGCAGTAAGCATTTGGTTTCCTTGGTGGTAAGCGTTTGGTTTTCTCGGCGGCCGTGATGCTCCCACCTCCCATGATGGATTAATCTATTGTATGAAATATATTATGTTTATAAATGTAAAGTTATTAATATCTGCAAATTTTTCAACATTAAAAAAAAAAAAAAAAAAAAAAAAAACTGATTAAAATTAAAAAAAATAATTTGAATTTTGACCTCTTGAATTTAAATTATGTTTTTCGCAATCACGAGTGTGTGCGTGTATGTAGGCATGTGTGTTTATCTGTGTGGGGGGTATGTGTGTTTGTGTGTACGGGGTATGTGTATGTGTATGTAGGCATGTGTGTTTGTGTCTGTGTGCAGGCATGAGTGTGTGGGTAGTTGTGTGTATGAATGTGTGCATGGGGGCGGGGTATGTGTGTAGGCATATGTGTTTGTGTCTGTGTGCAGGCATGAATGTGTGAGTAATTGTGTGTAGGTGTCTGTATGTATGTGTAGGTGTCTGTATGTATGTGTAGGTGTCTGTAAGTATGCGTGTGTGTATGTATGTATTTGTGTATGTGTATGTATGCGTGCGTGTGTGTGGGTAGTTGTGTGTATGAATGTGTGCATGGGGGCGGGGTATGTGTGTGTAGGCATATGTGTTTGTGTCTGTGTGCAGGCATGAATGTGTGGGTAATTGTGTGTTGGTGTGTGTGTATGTGTAGGTGTCTGTAAGTTTGTGTAGGTGTTTGTATGTTTGCGTGTGTGTGTATGTATGTGTTTGTGTATGTATGTGTGTGTATGTGTTTGTGTGTGTGTAGGTGTATGTATTTGTGTGTGCTCGTGTGTGTAGTTGTGTATGTGTGCGGGTGTGTGTAGGACATGGACGCAACCTGGAGATGGCTTTTGCCAGAGGAGCAGCATCGTGAGGAGCCGGTCGACGGTGATGCTGCAGAGGTTGCTGGCGGGAAAATAAAATCAAAGGAACGCCAAAAACAGTCAAATGAAAGCAATAAGCAATCGTGATTGCTCAAAAAAAATCCGATTTAAATCAAGGTAGTTAGTTTTTTTTATTTAAAAATTAAAAAAATGACGAACCCTGACGGGAAGTAGTTTTTGTTACAGGAACATTTAAGCAAATTTAAACAACCTTCCAATTCATTTTTAGCATATATTGCCTTTGGTAGAGAGGATGCACATACATGCCTATGTTTGTAGTCCAATAAAATTATAATTTGCCCTTTTGATTGGTAAAATGTAATGTATACAAATTACATGTTTTAAAATCATTAATTACATGAAAACTTATATGTTTTTTTCAATAAATTATAACTTATACCCAAATTACCCTAACGGATCTTATATTAGTTTGCAAATGAGGCATTTTTCACTTCTGATTTTGGAGAGGATCATCACCACCATGGGTCGAAGTTTCTCCTCCAGAGACTTAAAGTATACAAAGGGAACATCACATTGCATGCATTATACTGACAGCCGTTTATGCTATCCGGAGACTGCAGTTTCGTAATTGTTATGGACTCATTGGTCTGGAACAGTCAATAACCGAGCTGGTGGCGGTTGCCATCTCATTCAAACTGAGAGTGACAGCAAACTAGGGTTCGTGGTTTTTTTAATCAGGAAGGTTTAATTTTTTTATTTTTATCTGATTTTTTTTGAGTAATCATGATGGCTTATTGTTCTCACTTGACTGTTTTGATGTCCTTTGATTTTATTTTCCCACCGCCACCCTCCTCACCATCACCGTCAACTGGCTCCTCACGATGCTGCTCCTATAGCGAAAGCCATCTCCAGGTTGCATCCATGTCCTACACACACGCACGCATACACACATACACACACACACAAACACCTACACGTACACACACACACATACATACACACATACATACACACAATTACTCACACATTCATTCATACATACAGACACATACACACACACAAAAACATACAAACCACACATTCATGCCTGCACACTGACATAAACACATATGCCTACACACTCATACCCCCCCAAACACACATTCATACATACAACTACCCACACACTTATGCCAGCACACAGACACAAACACACATACCTACACACACATACACATTCCCTCTACACACATACCCCCCACACACAAACACACATGCCTACATACACACACTCGTGATTGCGAAAAATATAATTTGAATTAAGGATGTCAAAGTTCAAATTATTATTATTATTTTTTTGTTTTTGAGCAATCACGATTGCTTTTTGTTCTCACTTGACTGTTTTGATGTCCTTTGATTTTATTTTCCCACCGCCACCCTCCTCACCATCACCGTCAGTCAACTGGCTCCTCACGATGCTGCGCCTATATCGAAAGCCCTCTCCAGGTTGCATCCATGTCCTACACACACGCACGCATACACACACACACAAACACATATACCTACACGTACACACATACACATACGCATACATACAGACACCTACACACACACACAAAAACATACAAACCACACATTCATGCCTGCACGCTGACACAAACACATATTCCTACACCCCTCCCCCCACACACACATTCATACACACAACTACCCACACACTTATGCCAGCACACAAACACAAACACACATGCCTACACACATACACAAACCCTCTACACACATACCCCCCACACACAAACACACACATCTACATACACACACTTGTGATTGCGAAAAACATAATTTGAATTCAAGATGTCAAAATTCAAATTAATTTTTTTTTAATATTTGTTTTAAATCTTCAAAATATTTGTAGCCATTAATTACATTTTTACGTTATATTTCATACGGTAAATGAAGACATTCATCTTACTTTTAAAACTAAGATAAGTTCTCTTTCTATTCAATCCATTTTGAGATTTATAAATGCGTTATAATACTTATATGGTGATTTTTTTCCCCATGCTTTTCTCTAAAATAAGGTTTCCGTCATCATGTACACTTTAGTATAAAAAGGCTATGTTGAGCAATTACTTTTCTTAACTATATTAGTGATGGTGCATAAGAAAAACTTGGTATAAATTTTCGTTCGGTTCTGTACTGAACTAAACTGTAATTTCGGGGTAAAAGCAATATTGCAAGAGTGAAAATCTGTTTCACACACAGAAAGAGGGATCTATCTTTTACCTGTTGAAGTCAAAATTCTGTAACGCACTGTAGTTAAATTTAAAGCAACACATTCTAAAAATTTAAAATTAATTTTTTTTTTCATAAAATAAACTGATTTTATATAATGATTTTGCTTAAAAAATCACTTGATTCAAATCAGTGATTTTTTTTAATCACTTGATTTAAATCAAGCTGATTTAAATCAATCAGCAAACTCTGCGAGAACCCGCTGTGCTATGGTGCAATTCAATCCGTCTATTGTAGGCAACCCTTGGGTATTAGGCTGCCGATCTTTATTTGATAGCGTGGAGCCTAATCGCCCTTAGAAAAACATTCTTAGTTCTAGAACAAGGAGCAGTGCTCAACTAACTGAAAGTGAGGCCCTGGGCCCACAATAATTTAGAGGCCCCCTTAAATCTCTCTAGCAGAATGCAATGATTGATTTACAGGTTTGGGGGCCCATGGAAATGCATTTTTGGAGCCTGCATTTCGGGAGCCTTCATAGACAGGCCCGGACTGGCTCCTTCTGAGGTGGTCGGCTAGGTACTTGAAAGGGGCCCCCCTGAGGGTGGGGTAAAGGTGCCCTCTACCAGAAAATGTTTGAAAATTATGTGCTCAAAAACAAGATTTTTACTTTTTTCTTTTGTCCTGGAAGTATCAAAACTGTAGTTACATTTTAATGTAAAATTTAATGTGTCTTGAGCTTTTTGTTTAACTTTACTCTTTGTCAAACCGAAAATCCTCATTTTTTTTTTTTTTTTCGCAACATCTATTAAAGACACGTTTGATAATATATTTGTTCTGAACTGAAATTTTTTCCTTTGATTGACCTTGTAGAGGGGGAGGGGGTGATAAGGACTGTGATGTAGGGACAAACCCAACTGCAGGAGGTCCGGGGTTTCTCCCACGGGAAAAATTTTGAAAATTGGATATAAAATTCTACATTTTTAGACCTTACAGGGGAAGAGGGACTTAGTCTCTGAGAGGGGATTAAATTTCTTCAATTATAAAGTCAGGGGGTTCAAAGATTCTCCAGAGGAATTTTCCGAAAATGAAGTTGTAAATATTCAATTGCATGTCACGTTTCGTTACGAAAGGGGATGTGGTTCTTTCTCTCCCTAGAATTTTTTTCGACATTAAAGCCCGAAATACGTAATTAGGCCATCTTTGACAAATTTAAGAAAAGGAATGGAGTTCAGGGCTTCCCAAGGAAAATTTTACAAATTGGAAGTTTAAAAAAAAAGAACACCACTTTAGACGATCTACGATGTTGTTAGGAAAAGTGAAGCCCGCAGGGTCTCCCGGAGCTTTACCGAAAACCGAAAAAAAAGAAAGAAACAAAGATGGAGCTTTAAGAAAAATTGTTTAAAAACAAACAAACAAACATCGTTCCAAAAAGCAATGGTATTCCCTCAAATGATGCGGAGCTCCCACACCTTATGGATACCCCCTCCCCATCCCCACAAAAAAAGTAACTAAAACTTTTTTAAATTTCTCCCCTAAAACTTCAGTGGCGTAGTCTGCGCCATGAAAGTCTATGATACTTTAAATTTCAGAATTATAAAAATAAAAATGAACTGAGGAGTTCTTAAAAATTTCTAAGTACGAGGCTCAATTCTTATGGGATTATTGTAAGAATCAAAAGTTGTAAATGAACGCAGTATGCCTTTATTTCTGTGGAAAGCAAAAAACGTCACAAATCTCTTACTTGTTGGAGAGAAAAGAATTTATGTCTGAATATTCTACGCTGTAATATTTATCAGGCCCGGATCTCCGTACCCGCAAACCCCGCAGTGCGGGAGGAGGGTCCTTAAGGGGCCCAACGGCCCAAGAAATTAAAAAAAAAGTACTAAGACTTATTAACTTTGTAAGTATACACTGCTGGTCTCTGGGGAGGGACCCCACATATTTTGTTACAGCGGGGCCCAAAATTTATAGATCCGGGCAAGGGGCAAGGGCATGCACGAGGAGCGAGGGGCGATGCACGAGGAGCATCGAAGCCAGAAATATCAAACAACTATTTTAACAAATACACATAAAAATTATCATACCTTTCCTGTTTCATCTTTGTAGTATTTCGTCCCAATGTATTTTTCTTTTACTCGCCATAATAGAAATAGTAGTTCCCTTGCATGCAAGTCAAGTACAGAACTTTAACTATCAATGCAGTTTCGATTGAAGAGTTAAAAACCGTACGTGAAATCGTTTCATGGCCAATATCCGGTGATTAAGATCCCATGGGAAGTGTTTCCATGTGCATTCAATTTTCCCACTTATTTACTGGTTTGAACAAAAGGGTTTGAGGCACTAAAGCAATCAATGTGAATCCATTGAGTCAATTCAAGTCAGTACAAGTCATTAAGTTTGATTACTCCTATTTTTACACCTGCATTTTTCTTTTGTTTGAGTTTTTTTCATACGCCATCCGTACTCAAATTCCGGTTCATATCTTATCTCATCTCATTGTTTCTACAAGAACTTGGAAAAACGCACTCAGGCGGCTTCGATTGTAATAAAGACTGTCCACCTGTGTAAGTACACCGAGTACACCCAGGGGATACTGGGGTGTAAAGCGTTTGGGGAGCAATCAACAATCGGTGCACTTGTCGCCGTGGACAAAGGCGGGTAAGGGAAGGGGAATAGTCTACCAAAAAATAGTGGTGGTATCCAATGTGGATCACTAAGGAAAACGTTCAAAAAGAGAAAGAAATGTGTCGCACGCTGGCACTTCCATAATTTTTATTGTAGGAGCATAAAATATGCTTTATTTATCACATTCAACAATGTAAATAACTATACATTTAAGGTTTTTTTTTCCCTACTTTTATACGTTTTTGTTGCTAGTGAATGCATTTTTGGAATGTAGAGTAGTTATTCATTTCTCTTCATTATGCACAGTAAATGTTGACGGATTGGAAGTAAAACAAATGTATGACAAAAAACTTTTATTTCTCAAAAAATACCCTTAAAATAGCCTAATTTTATAAACAATTTTTCTAGTACATTTTAACGTCAAGAGCTCTCTTCAACAAGTTTTGTTCAAAAAGAAAAAAAAACCTTATAGTTCAAAATTTATTTTCCTCAAGCCATTAGCCCAAATGAAGAATTTTTACGCACATATTTGCACTTAATTCCTCGAATTTTAAGGTTTGACACAAAAACTGAAAAATTGACAGTTATAAAAAGTTACAAAAGAGAAAAGAACAATATACTTCTGTACATAATTTAATTGAAATTTAAATCAAAGCAGACAATTGTGACTTTATTCGATTTTTCATTAATATAAATTTATAATTAAAACAATTTAAAGCAATGCTATAGCAAATAGGTAATGTTTTGAAACTTGCATATTGTAATGCAATGTTAAAAAAAATATGTACAGAGTTCGATTGAATTTGAATGAGCTTGAACTATTTTATGATTAATTTTCAATAAGAAAAAAATTCTTTAATATGGGTTATACCTTTTTTTCATATTTATGTTTCATACTAGATGCAATCATAGTTTACCTCTTCTGTTTTTTTTAACTATGATGGCATCACGAAATTCACATTAGATACTTCTGTGCCAAAAATTAACGAAATAAGATAAGAATTTCTTATTTAATATTTAGGACCGTTTAATATTTAAAATCAAAGTTAGCGAGTTATTATATTGTTATTTATTCTCCACTTTCTTTCGTTCTGTTTTCAAAGTATTAATTAGAAAAGCATTTAACTGAAACAGTACAAACTTAACCTGTGGATTACTGTTTCACTGATGTAATTTAATATTTTAGGCATAAAAACATGAAAATTAGCTAAATGTGCCAAACCTAATTTTTAAAAAATGTACTTACCTCAATTTTTCTTACAAAAGAATTAGACGTATAAAATGTTTTACAACCTTATATTGCATGATGTTGGAATGGTGATTTAAAATAATTGCTTTTGTTGCTAAATACAAATTTTGCAACTTATAAATAAATATAATTAATAATAAAATTGATATCTAAAATTTACATTCTATTTATATCATTCCAGAACCTTAATTAAGAGAATTCAATTCAACTTTCTTTGTAATTAAGTTTTTTGCCTTATTTTCTGCTGTCCTGGCAAAAATACATTTTTTGCCTGCAAAATGTTCAGCATTGTGTGTTTTCCACAATTGCCATTTAAAGTGTAATAATTTTGAATAAAATTTTCTGAATGAATTGCTTTTTTTTTTCCATGTTTTTCTCCCAATACCTGAACCTTAAATATTCTTTTATAACTGCATGAATTAAACAGGCCGCATGGTTTTCTAATGGATCTTGATCAAAAGAATGACTCTTCAAATTTCGAAACAAGGATGCATTTAACTGAGCGCAATAAGGCCATTCCACGGAAAACGGTCATTTTGTCCCCCACGGGACGCCACATGTATTTCATTAAAAATAATATTTTAAAATATTAATGAACAATTCCCTTCCATCCTCCTTGGCAGCAATAGCAATAAGGAAAAAGAAAAAAAGGAAAGAAAAAAAAAAGCTGGGTGTAAAATTATACTAGAGTTGAACCACCATACATCGAAGTAGCAAATTGTCGAAAAAAAAAATTCGATTTTCAATTTCTAATTTATTTCGAAATCGGATTGAATGAAAGTTAGTTTGAATTTGGAAAAGAGTACTTTTTTTCAACTTTAGGATTACTTGAGCGGGGGCCCCTTCAAGCAGGGCCTGATTACTGAATAGGTCAACTAGGCAGTGATCTAGGGCCCCGCTTTTTAGGGGCCCCTAAATTGCTAAAATTGCTTTAGCCAGTAATCTAATAAGGCTAAAATTGTAAAGTTTGACTACAGGGGGCCCCGAGAAACTGTTTGGCTTATAGGGTCTTCTAATATCTTAATCGGGCCCTGCCTTCAGGCCTGGATCTGCGTGGGCCGACTAACTAAAAGTGGGGTCCTAGGGACACATTAATTTCGTGGCCCCCTGAAGACTCTATAGCCCGGTCGGAATGCATTTTTTTGGGGACCACTTTGTCTATCACAGAACTATGTAAATCATTTATTATGTGCATTCATGAATCACCTTCGGGGCACTTCATAGTTGTGTCATTGTAAATTCGCTACAGGCAGAATTAGTAAAAAATTCTCCTTCAAAAAAGTTTTTTCCAACTGAAAAGTTCTTATTTTTTATTACTACTTTTAAAAAACATGTATTTTTCATACAGTTGTAATGCTATGCATTTGCAATATTTTTTAAGTAATTTGGGGCCCTTTAGGAAGATAGGACCCCATACCTAGACCTAGTTTGCCTGTGCGGTAATCAGGTCCTGGGGCCACGTCCTTAAGGGCCCAACGGCCCAAGAAATTGAAAAAAAAAAAAAAAATAGCACTAAGACTTATTAACGTTTCAAATACACTGCTGGCTTGCAGCCTCTGGGGAGGGGCCCAACAGATTTTTTGCAGGAGGGGGGGGGGGGGGTAAATTTATAGATTCGGGCCTGGGTCCCGTAGACAGTCACCTAACTTGCCTATTTTGTTGCTCTGAGGTTGGCCCTTGGCCAAGACATTTTTTGAGGCTCCCATGCAGTCAAACCACCTTACAAATTTAGTCTTTGACTAAAACAATTTTAGCTGCTTGGGGGCCCAGAAAAAGCAGGGGCCCTAGGCCACAGCGTAGTTGGCACATTCAGTAATCAAACCCTGATCCTCGCAAAAAGCATAAGGTAGCAGATCGAAAGAGTTACAAGGAAATCAGAACACTGTTTTATCATTTTTTGCTTAAAAAAAGAAAAAAAAAACGCTTCGTTTGGGGGCCCTTCCCAGCTCGGGGGCCCTCGGCGATCGCCGACTTGCCGACCTGGCCAGTCCGGGCCTGTTCATAGATTCTGCAGTTTTGATGCTAAGCGGTTCATGTATAAACTTCTTTTTTTTTTTCAAAGATTATTTTGGAATATTTTTCCTCTTTTTCAAAACCCATCTCATAAAATCATTGATTAGGTCTGTAGTAAGAAGACGCAACTTGAGATGCGCCATTTTTTTCTCCATTTATGCACCATTTGTTCGCCATTTATGCTCCAGTTTTTTTTCACTTGTTATACTAATATGTTCTTTAATAGTACCGTCATTGTCAAGGACAGCTGTCTTAAAAGATGACGTACCTTCTACAGGCCCGGCTCCTGGAGTAGGCGGCTGCCTAGGGTGGCAGACTTTTGGGGCGGCGAATTTGGAAATTGAAACATTTTTATTTTTAAGTATGGATATCTGTTTCGGCGCCATAGGTCTCACTGCTTCAATGCCAAATAAATTAATAAAAACATAAATAAATAAGTAAAAAAGAATAATAACAAATTGACGTGTGTACCAGTGCTTGGATATGCAAAACATAGTTCGGAATTTAACTAGAAATTCAATTTTGTTTTAGAAGCGGCAAAGTGCGTGATTTAATAGCCTTTTGAAAATATTAATATATCTTTCAGTGCCATTAGATGCACCACTTTAAATGTTATGAAAGATATATTGAAGTGTGCACTGTCTGACCATCGATTACATGGAAAAGCTAATATCCGGTTTATAGGCGCAGGCATCGCAGCGTTCCTATATTCCTATATTTTCCTATATTTCTGAAAAAGTTCCTATATTTCCTATAATTCCTATATTTTCCTATATTTTCAGTTTCCGATTCCTTTTTTTTTTTTTTTTAACTTTTCCCCTCGACTTTTGGCTAAAGCCTTTTCCGCGATCCACGTGCAGCCGCCATTTTATCTTTCCTACTGTGCAGGGCTCCCAAATGGTTCGCTTTTCCCGCCAAAGTCCGTGTTTTATGGTAAAGTCCGCTTCAGACTTTTAACATTATGGTCTGATTAGTTCGCTTTTATATTGTTTTTACTTAAATATCAGATTTTAAAAGTTTTTCATTTCGTTAAAAGTTACTGTTCTCCCAAGCACGCCGCCGCAGCGCGTGTTAAACAAAGTTCGTACGCCCATGAAAAACCTTGAAAAGTTCTTGGGGGGGGGGGGGGGTCACACACACATTTTCTAGTGTTTGAAAGCCTTGAAAAAGTATAAAAAGTTTCTTTATTGCTTGAATTTATTTATTGTTTGGATTGTGCTTGTAATTCTTTTAAAAAATTTCATTAGTGCAATTTTCTGAACATATATATTCGATATGATTTATCGCGAAAAATTGCTTTCGTGTTTGAGGTTTCAATCCTTTTGCATTTCAATCCTTTTTCATCCTTTTGCAAGTGATTTTGACATGTGCTTACCTTAGCTTAGCTTATTTTTCGTTTAATTTCAATAATTAATGACGGAATTATTTTGGAAACCATGGCAACATTGAACTTACTCGGCTCGGACGCGGAAAAATGCTTCTCGCTTTTGAAATTTCAATCCTTTTGCATCTTGTAAATATGTTGATGTTTTCCACAATTAGAAGTTATTTTAGTATATGCTACTTTAGTTTAGCTTATTTTTCGTTTGATTTTAATAATTAACGAAGGAAATATTTTGGAAACCATAACAATAACATTGAGCTTATTCGGACTTCGCAGAAAATTGCATCTCGCGTTTGAAATTTCAATCCTTTTGCATCTTGTGAACATTTTGATGTTTTTGGCAATTTGAAGTTATTTTGACGTATGTTTCTATAGATTGGCTTATTTTTCGTTTAATTTCAATAGTTAACCAAGGAAATATTTTGGAAACCATAACAATAACATTGAGCTTATTCGGACTTCACGGAAAATTGCATCTCGCGTTTGAAATTTCAATCCTTTTGCATCTTGTGAACATTTTGATGTTTTGACAATTGGAAGTTATTTTGACACATGTTTTTATAGATTAGCTTATTTTTCGTTTAATTTCAATAATTAATGAAGGAATTATTTTGGAAGCCATGGCAACGTTGAACTTACTCGGATTTCGCGGAAAAATGCTTCTCGCGTTGGAAATTTCAATCCTTTTGCATCTTGTAAATATTTTGATGTTTTCCACAATTGGAAGTTATTTTGACATATGCTACCTTAGTTTAGCTTATTTTTCCTTTAATTTCAATAATTAACGAAGGAAATATTTTGAAAACCATAACAACATTGAGCTTATTCGGAATTCGCGGAAAATAGTTTCAATCCTTTTGCACCTTGTAAACATTTTGATGTTTTTGACAATTGGAAGTTATTTTGACATATGCTACTATAGATTAGCTTATTTTTCGTTTAATTTCAATAATTAACGAAGGAATTATTTTGGAAGCCATGGCAACATTGAACTTAATCGGATTTCGCGGAAAAATGCTTCTCGCGTTGGAAATTTCAATCCTTTTGCATCTTGTAAATATTTTGATGTTTTCCACAATTGGAAGTTATTTTGACATATGCTACCTTAGTTTAGCTTATTTTTCGTTTAATTTCAATAATTAACGAAGGAAATATTTTGAAAACAATAACAACATTGAGCTTATTTGGACTTCGCGGAAAATAATTTCAATCCTTTTGCATCTTGTAAACATTTAAATGTTTTTGACAATTGGAAGTTATTTTGACATATACTACTTTAGATTAGCTTATTTTTCATTTAATTTCAATAATTAACGTTGGAATTATTTTGGAAAACATGGTAACATTGAACTTACTCGGACTTCACGGAAAATTGCTTTTAATGTTTGAAATTTCAATCTTTTTGAATCATGTAAATATTAAAATATTTTTGCCCAATCCAATGTTATTTTCCCATATTCCAACTTAGATTAGCATGTTTTAGGTCTAATTTAGTAGAAAATAAATAAATTTATTTTGTGGGAAGCATGCCAACATTGAACTTGGTTCGTGAAAATTTGCTTCTCTGAGCTTTCAATCGTTTTGCATCTTATAAATATTTTTATATTTATGGCAATTAGAAGTTATTTTGACATGCTACGTCAGATTAACTCGATTAAATTTTTACTTAAATAACTAAAAAATTAATATTTTTTGTGTTGTTTAATTCAAGCTTATTTAGTTTTCCAAACATAATTTTGATTATCATTAGCTTATTTTCGGTTATTACTGTTTTTTTTGTGTGGGAGGGGGAGGGGTATTAAATTTAAACAATTGAGCACATAACATTTTAAAGTAGCGTCTGTATATGAAACAAAGTTGAATTATGTAATTATATGAAGTTGAATTTGTACATCATTTCATTGTCATGATGCCTGCTGCTGTTGTTGTCGTGTGCCAAGTAGGCTGGCAATTTGAGGTGCACTGCTTCACTTTTCCAACTGTAGAGTAATTTGGTGTGAAGTCCGACTTCTACAGTACACACATGCCATAAGGACCCCTTTATAGGGGACAAGGACAGGAGAGAGAAAGTACGTCCATGCCCGATGCCGGGATTCGAACCCGGACCTTCCTATCGCAGTCAGACTTCTCTGACCACTAGACAAGGCAGGCGGCATGATGCCTGCTAAAGGGGGGAATTTGTTCCCCCCCCCCATAAAAGTTCAAAGCACTCATGGCCCTGCAATCATGGATTATTTTTTTTAATGTAAGCTTTATGATTCTTGAAAATATACTTTGAATATGAAAATTGCAAAACTATGCCTCATGTGATCTGCTTCTCTTTGTGATTGAGAATTTCAGACCTTTTTAGGGAAACTTTCAATACAGTAGATCTGTTTGGTGTGGTGATGGATTCATATCGGTGGAGAAGGGATATAAATGCTATTAAAGAAGCATTACAATACAGAAAAACACAAAAATAATTTTAAAATATAGAAAGATGAAGCACAGCTTCATCTATCCTTCAGTGAGACTACCAGCATCCCTGGTTCAATTCAAAATGTATCATTACGCCCATTTAGTTCTATGGAGGCTGCCTTAAGTGCTGCGCTAAGTGCCTCCCCCCCCTCCCATCCAAATGTTTGTGTAAATAATATTATTCAATGGATAAAAAGATCAGTTGTGCAGAAGGTGATAAAGGAATTGTATCATTAAAAATCAGTATTATGGTTAATTAACAAATTATTTTCAGGGATTTAGCAGCAGGCAGCTAATTTGCCTTTTGATGCTTCCTTGTGTTTGAATGAATGGTCCTCTCAAGATCCTCTTTTTAATCCTAACTGGTCCTCTTTAGTCCTCTTTTTGATTGAAATTGGTCCTCTTTTACCCTTTTCTAAAACTAAAATGTGTTGGGAGCCCTGCATTAGTTTCTAGAAAAGTGAAATTTTATCTGCACAATTGCATTCGATCCTCATTGATTTGGAGGCTTTGGTATGAACTTAAAGAAACGGTTTTGATTACTAAAATGCAGTTTCCTAACGACTTCTCATTTATTTATTTTGAAGTAATTTAAAAACCTATTTTAACTTAAATTTTCCAAAATGCATGTTTTTGTAAACAAGTGCAAGGTTCTATTTATTAATTTTTTTTAATGAAAGTAGTAAAAACTACCCCCCCCCCCCTCACTTTTTGTACTTTAAAACTTTGGGACAGTGGTGGCCACCAAGTTTTTTTAGGTCTGGATTATTTTGCTTTAATGACCAAATATTTCTAAATCAAATATATATTTTACTGGGTGTCCTTCAAAGTCATGGGAAATCGTGGATTTCAACTATGATCGAATTTGGTACTGAAAAGTCAGGATTTTCAGGGGGGAAAAATGGTCAAAAAGAATCATATCAGAGATTTTTCTGAAAAAAAAAAACACAGTATACATTTAAATTTTTAATTTGCATACATTTAAATTTTTACCTGAACACTTTTTTCTAGAAAAGAAAAGGAAATTCACAATAATTGCTTTTTCACAAAAATAAAGAAAATTCACAAAAAATATTTTGCTTTTTCGCATAACGGGGACTTAAAAAATGAAACCTGGATTGACCCCTGATATTACTGTGACATGTGACTTTGATTTCAGCATAGCACATGTTTCAACAACTTATAAAACTTTAAGTTTGGCTTTTACTGCATTGTCAAGTGATAACATAAATTAGAACAGAACTTCACGAATTTCATTCTACTGCACAGCTTGCCCATCGCAGTATCGGATCATGCAAAATCTTTCATTAAAAATTAGATTAGTGACACAACTATTTTAAGAAAGATTTGTGTTCATCTACAAAAAGTTTCGTCTATTTTTTTTTTATTTTTAAAGAAGTATGCCTTAAAATGTTTAGTACAAATTACAGTTTTACGCTCTTTTACTGTTTGTAAAATTGATTTTGTGTGTATTTTTTAGACTTATTTATGCGTATGTATTGCACTTATGTCAGGTAGTGTAATTACATGTTTTTAATCGAATAGTAGTATTGCATTTTGAAAAAAAATGTCATACTGGCGAGCTTTGTTATCGAAATTCCTGTATTTCCTTTTTTTTTTCAAAATATTCCTATATTGTTTGCAGAAAATTCCTATATTTTCCATCGAATTCCTATATTTTTTTCAGAAAATTCCTATATTTTTCCTATATTTTTGTTGGCAAATGTCACTTCTATCCTGCTATTATTATTTTGCATTTACATCGCATAAATCAGGGCATTTATACCGTGTTGCCGCTCTATAAACTGCACAATTTTTCAGAGGTAAACAATAGGTTTTTAACTTTAAAAAAAATCTCTGTTTGGCCTCACAAACTTTCATCTTTTCATCTTAATTTAAAGCTTTTGAATAAAAATTAGTCTTCACAGTAAAAAGAAAATATTAGATGGCTCTTGAAATACAGTTGTTATGCAAACCATGAAGCTAACAGAAGTGCAGGATAATTCACTTTCTTTTGATTGTGAAACATTTTTATTTGTGAATGATTAATTATATACAGGGATGATTGTGTTCCGGTATTTTCGGGCGTATTTCCGGTATTTTTATGTCCGAAAATACCGGAATTATGTTTTTTTTTGGTTATGCTTTTATCTCCCTACCTCCGCAATTTTTTAAAATTATATAATACTCATCAAATATACCTGCAAGAGCCTTAAGATGGACACCTATCCCTTAAGATAGACAAATAAATGTCAAGATAATTTGTATAACACCAGCTCAAAAGTAACTTTGTAACCCATTAAAAATTTAATCACATGTACACACAATATTTTGACTCAGAACTATTTAATACTATGGCAAAGGTGCACTTAAGCAATAAGGGTCAAAGATTACCCCCCCCCCCCCAGTCTCGCTTTGAAACTTTCAGGTATTTTTTGATGAACTCACAATCACCCCTGTGTATAATTAGTGCTTTAATACTCATTGCAGAGAAAACACATTCTAAAGTGCTAATATATAGATATGTTCTGAATATTAGTTTAAAAAAATTGTGAAATTACCTATATAATGCCAAAACCTGTATAACGCAAAAGCTTTGGTCCCATATAGTATGCGTTATAATGGTCTTCTATACTGTATTAAAATTGAGTCTTTTGGTGTAAAATTTGATGATGACTGATCTTTCATTTCAATAAAACCTACTAAAAGACGCTATTTAACTTTCATGAAAACAAAGTTTGTCTGAGCAAAAACAACAAAGAAATAATACAAGTAGCTAAAATTAAAATTTTTCAAAACTCGTAACTGAGTAGCAAATGTAGATTCAAGAGGGAAAATTGAAAATCCTTTTAAAAGCCTTATACTATTCAAATCAATTACAAATATCTTATTTGTTAACAGATAGAAACTGGCAGCAGGTAAAAAATTTAATTCATTGCGTTTAATTTCCTTGTCAGCCAACAATTAATTCCGTTACCAATCCTGTAAATAAAAGCTTAGCCACATTTAAAATCTGCTTTTAAAAATGTCATAATTCTAATTCTATATAACATGGAAGTTCCAAACACATTTTATCAGACGCATAAAAAAATACTCTTCATTTTAGTAAGATTTTTTAATTTTTAAATATGTTTTCACTGCAAAAATCAGGAAAACGTTTTAGAGGTTCTTAATTAATATCTTCGTAAATTAATGTCATCCGAAGAGGCAGCCTAGCTAAAAACACTCATTCTACTCTCTTTTCAGATGTTTTTTTTTTTTCAAAATCAGTCCATCCATCTTAAAATTCATCTTTTATGCCATGTAATATCAAATCTGTTTTATGGTAATTGCAAATTTTTATACTGTGTAATATCGAAACCGTGTATTTAGGGATTGCAATACCGGACTAAAAATGCAATACCATTATTCGGTATTTTTTTAACGTGATACCAGAATGCCGATATTAGAAATTTCCCAAGTAACATTGAAAAACATAATGTTTCGTTGCAATATTTTATTATTTCGTTTTAAAAGTGCATTATTTACTTATTGTGAACAAATATAAAATAAAGGAACAAATATTACCACCAAAAATCAATAGCAAAAAACTCCATGCTAATTTTCACTAAGCCTGGAATTCATTGTAATGAACAAACTTATTGTAGTTGAATACTCGTATATTCTTTCTGAATTTATGCAGGCAGTTGTACTCTTAAAAATGTGTGTCACACCTCCTGTAGTTGCTTGAAAGTTCTTCGTTTCCAAATAATTCGGTCTTTAACTTGTTGGTTTTGAAAAAAATCACTTTTGTGAATGTGGGTGTTTCTTTTGTGTTGTGGGTAGCTTTTTTTTATCATTATTCATAGCTAATTGCAACTGTTTGTTGACCTTTTTTTTCTTTCTTTTTTTTTTTTTTAGTATTGTTACAAATTCTGTAAATAGTAATTATTGTAGTAACGTAACCTGTAAATAGTTTCCCGTAATCCCGGTAGCAGAAACTGCGAGACGCGAGACGTGCGTCGCAGATTTTTCGGCGGCCTGCAGATAATTTTACCAAAGAACAAAACGAAAGAAAGGGGGAAAAAAATAAAATAAAAAAAAGAAAAAAAAAAGAAATACAACTTAAAAAAGATCGTTTGGAGATCGCTTTTTGAGCGATGGATGCTTCAGCATTTCAACTAGAAACATAGTCGCCATATTTGGTCATTTACAAAATCGAAGTAGAAAAGTGCAAAAGTTTTCAAAAACAAAGATGAATTGGATGTATTATCTTTCTGCCAAGAAATGAAAATAACTTAAAATCTACAGCAAATCGTTTTTTTATTTTTATTTTTTAAAATTTTCTTGAGAAGTGAAAAATTTTATGTGAAAATTTCACCTTATCCTCATTGCTTTGGACGCAAAAGCGCCAAAACTTTTTTACTAAAGTTTAGTCTCATGAGGATTTTTATTTTGAAAATATTTTTTGCAACAAATTCAGAAATTAATATCTTAATTTTTAGCGTAGTCGCCATGTTTGGTCGCCAAGATGTTGGTACGTAAGACTCATGAAGTGCCTACATTTTCAAAAACGGAATTAGATGTTTATTGCAATGCAAACTGCTGAAAATTAAGCAAAATGTGTCTTTTTTTTTGGATAATTCTTAATTATAGTCTTTAAAATTGCAAAATTTTATCTTCAGAATATTATCTTATCTTCATTGCTTTAGAGGCTAATGTGCTAAAAACTGACTATTTCACATAAATTCTAGGTTTTTAATGATTTTGAATTTATTGCTACTTTTATGCAACAAATTCAAATATCTATTTATAACCATGAATTTTTCGCGTAGACGCCATGTTTGGCCATTCTCAAGATAGAAATAAAGGATACTAATACTTACCTAAGTTTCCAAGAACAGAATTGGATGTTTACCTGAACACAAACTATTGAAGATAACATAAAGTGTTCAATAAATCATGTTTTTTTTTCTTTTTATAAAATATTTTTTTGAAAAATGCGAATTATTATCTGCACAGTTGTATTTGATCTTCATTGATTTGAAGGCTTTGCTATAAGCTAAATATTTCATCTAAAATGCAGTTTCCTGCCAACTTCTCATTTACTAATTTAAAAAATTTAAAAACCCATTTCAATGCAAATTTTCCATATTAAAATTAATATGTCTTGAAGAATTGGTTTTCATAGTGTGTAGAGTTCTATTTATTTTTATGAAAGTAGTGAAAGCTGCTTCCCCTTATTGCTTTAAAACTCAGCGACAGTGGTGGCCACTAAGTTTTTCGGGTCTAGTGGCCACTGGCCAGTTGGAAAATTGTCCAAGTCTTGGCCTTCACAAAGGACTTGTGTATTTTATTAAAACTTAAAATAAAACTAATAATAATGCTGCAGATTATTTTCAACTACCGGAAATAGTGTCGCAGACTGGCTAGAAAGTTTCTGCTACTGGGCCCGTAATGAATATACAACTTCCCCTTTACATTCGGCTGAAGTATTCGAGCCCCCTATTTCCTTTTTTTTTTCATTGATAAAATTTGATAACGGTCTACGCATTTCGAGAAGCAGTAAGAATGTTGTGGAAACTTTTCGATGTTTATAAAAGCGTCCTGCATGATAAAAAATTCAGTTTCGATTGAGAATTTGTACTGAGTGTGTATTAGCTCTGTTTGTTGCGAGGCTTTTCGCTGTGTTGTTTTTCGTATTTGGAAGTAAATACGTGTGTAACAGTGGAGTTTACTGTGTTGTGTGATATTTGCTTGATTGCTGATGATTAATTTAGCAGTTGTTGATGCTCTTTCCTGTACATAGTGTAAATAAATTTCCTGTATTTTTAATCAAGAACTGTGTCGTCCTTTCAAAAAAGTTGGAAGTCGCGCCGAATCCGTTACAGTATTAACATTATCTTTGGTGATTTCCTCTTGGTCAGAATAAGTTCGTGTTATCTTTTTATTAACCTTTTTGTTTGAAATTTACAATTGAACTTGTTAATTTCTTTTTTTTTTCCGTTTTCTTTTCGAAATTTTTCACAATTATGTAAATATCTGAAAATACGTTCCAACCTGATTATGCCATTTTCTTTGCACATGTTTTATTAAACCAGTGTTAAAGTTGATGGAAGGGAGGGGGAGGCTCCCCTCAGGTTCAGTTTTCAAGCTTCAAGATATTTTTTGTTTTAGTAGGGGGACAGCTGCCCCACCTTACCCCCTCCAGATCCACTGTTGTGTAACAGACATTCTAAATAAAAAAAAAAAATATGGAAACAAGTTTCTTCATTTCAGAGATGCATAAGTAATATATCAACAACACCTTACACCTGGAAAACATTTTTTTACAACATTGATAACTTTACATATAAGTCAAAATAATAATAACAATAAGATACGTATTTCAATACTTTCGTTGAATTTTTTCATATCTTCTGCAAGCAAGAGAAACTTGTCCAGACTATTCTCTCTCTCCTCCCCGAAGAGCTGATAAATTTTTGCAACAATCCTCCCCCTCCATCATTATGATTTATGGTATGATTCATACCATAAATATATAAAAATAATAAATGTACTTGCATTTTAAAATGTTTTTTTTTTCCATTCAATTTTAATTTTGTCTTTTTGTTTGTTTTCAGAACATTAGCTTCTTGAAGATTTACCAGAATAGAAGGACAATTGATACAATAAGTAATTTAACGATTTCATGCATTCATATTATACTTATTTATAGGCATACAAAATGTAATAACTTATACAACTGAATTGTACATTGTTCATGTTTTTCATTAAAATTTGATTTTGTTGAAGAATAATTTTTTCAATGTCTTCTACTTGCTATCACTTTAAACAAAAAAAAAAAAAAAAAATTAACTATGTACTCTAAGCCAAATGTCCAATGTAGTTCATCATATAATGAGTGATGCAACAATTTTTCAATTTGATATCCTGCACTCTTTCTCGTTGGTTTTACAGCAGAATGTTCCGTTTTGTTGAAAAGTAACAAAACCGTTTGCATTCATAACAGTATCAATTGATGTATATTTTATGCTGCATAACTAAAAGGTTATATTTATGCATTAAATATTTTAAAAAATAAAATACAGTCAAACCTTTGTCTTATGAAAAAAAAAAAAATCCCTGTATTTTACACAAAAACCCTTACGTGTTTTCCATAGTTATCTTGAACTTTATATTTTGAAACCCTTAATTTGTCAAAATTTTCACACAGAAAGAACATTTAATTGCCATTTTCCTTGCCAATTATTGTAGGCATATGTTTGTAGTTTTTCTCCCCTTTTCCTGTAAAGAATAAGGGATTAGGGTGAGATAATAAGTGGAGTCTGCGTTGTAACTGACCAGTTTTCAAGTGAAAACGTGTTCCTCAACCTTCCAAGTTTTTAACTCCTACAAAATGACTTAACGAAAAGCTTTAATTAAATGTGCTTGAAGATTAGAACTTTGAAATCTGTAGATGAAAGAAAGTTGAAATCGCTTTCATTTGTTCATCTTAATAGTCATTAAATGCAAAGCAGTCGCTTTATATATAAATACATAAATTGTATAAATGTGCAATTGTGGGAGTTACTATAGTTGGGGGCAAACCTAACCTGGGCGCATGACAATTCTGTGATTAGGAACTGTGAAGCCTTCACAATACTGCCATGTTAGGTTTGCCCCATCTATATAGTCTTGACTTGATATCTTGAATTTTTTTCTCTTCATGAAAGATTCCAAATATCAAGGTTGTACTGTATTTAAATTTGTTAAAAAATATATATGGGTAATTCTTAAAAAAGTAACTTTTCTGTGACACACCTTTTACAGTAGACTTTAAGGTACAATTCATTTAACAATGTTTTTACATTTAACAGCAATACATCTATTTAAACCTGCCAACATTTTTTTCGTAATAATTTATATTTAAATCTATTTTTGGTTATCACATATGAATTCTTACCTCTATAGCATGTCACACAACTGGTGTGACTGTTTATGTTGCTTTATAACTTATTTAGTTAAAAGTATATATTTAGTGTATTTATTATTCCTTTCAAAAGTGTCTCAAATACTAATTAAGTAGATTTAATTTTTCAATATTGTGTTTTAGTAAGATAAGGAATGATGGCACACAATAAATTCTCACCTCTGTTATTCAAACTCAAAATGCCATTTCGCATTAACAGATGGCAGTAATATCATCACATTCTATTTCCCATAAAATGGAGCCCACTTGTTTATTTTCAACCTTCAAGAAGTTGGAGATTTTTGTTGAAAAACAAGGAGATAAGATTTTGTTTCAAAAACCAAGTGTGATTATTGGGAATTCTCATCTCCATAAACTTGAATTTCAGGGATGTAAATTAATCTAAAAAAAAGAAGTGCACATGTTTTCACATGCTTAACATGTGCAAATTGTAGCAACGAAGAAAAAAAAAATCCCTGGAAAAAGTCCATTAGGCCTATATTAATGAAAAATTCTTTACCTCCCTGACTGACCTCATCAATGTCATTATTTCTGAGGCATCTGAGGTGAAAATAAATGGAGGGGAAAGACATCAATTTTAGACAGTCTACCAAAATTATAAATTGCCAGTATATTCTCAAATTTACAAATTTGGAAATATATTAATACTAGGGGGAACGTTGGACCGGTCTCAATTATTTTAATATTATTAAAAAAAATTTATGTTATGACCAACAAATAGCACCTATGGTTCTACAAATCCTATAATGAAATCACATGGCACAGTTATATTGAACAAATTTTATTCCAGAAAGTGCTTTTTCAGTAGTCCTGAGTAATTTTCAGAAAACTAAGTTTTTTTTTTTAATGGTTTTCATCAAGATTGCAGGAAAAAAATTGAACTCCTTTCTTAAAATAAGTTCTTTTAATTCAATACAATTGGAATTTTTTTTTCTTTTTTTTGTCCAAAAGAAAAAAATTATGACATCACTTTTTCGGACCAAAAAAGTGGGGTAGGTTGTTCCTACGCTTTGTGGGGCAAGTTGGACCCAACCAATCTACCCCACATAATTTAAAAACTTTTTTTGCTGTTAAATCTCAAGTATAACATTATTCTATGATTTTTCTTATGATTTTTAAAAAATTATTGCATACTAATAGTGAATGCTTATTGCTGTTTTTAAATAAAGATGATTTATCAAAAAATCAATTTAGTATGTTATATTGATCTTTAAACTTACAGGGGTCTGTCCAGGATTTTTCACAGGGTCCGTTTCTTGTGAAAAATCAAATAATTTTGTGAAAAATGAATTAATTTTGTGAAAAATCAAAAAATTTCGCCAAAAAAAAAAATTTTTTTTGTTTAAAACGAAATTTTATAATTTAGAGATGGCACAATCTGCATCAATTAAAATTGAGTGTTTTCCTCTTCTATGTCGAGAATATCATTCTGGAGTGTTTTTCTGATATTTGGCGGGGGGGGGGGGGCATCGCTCTCTCAAGTATCAATATTTATCTACCATTCTACATTTTGTTAAATTATACTACAAATATTTCTGTTTAGTATTTAAAATAATTGTAACAAAAAAAAATAAATAAATGAAATTCAGAATAGGGTTCATCATTTCACTTTGTGACCCAAGACACTCTTAAAAAGCACAGAATTTCGTTTAAAACGTATAAATTCCGTGATTTTAACAAAAATAAAAAGTTATTTTAATTGTTTACCTCTTAACAAAGCGTAATAAACATCAAAAATTCGAAAAATTGGATTCCGATAGTGGATGCAAAGAGATCGCAATTCTCAAAGTGAAGGCATCAAAAGTATAAAAACGACTTGTAAAAGAAATATTTTTGATAAAATTATTTTAAAATTGCATTTTAGAGTACTATGATAAACATTTCATTAACATCTGTGGACACAGTTGAAGCAAAAAAAGAAAAAAAATAAATAAAATAAAATAAATAAATAAATGAAATAAAATAAACTATCTATTCAGCATTTTAATTTTTGACTCATAACAGAAAATGGAATTTTGCTTTAAAAACTTGAAATGAGAGTTCTAACAGAAATAAAGAGACTTTTCATTTATTTGCATCCTAATAAAGCGAAGTTAGCTCAAAAAAAGAACAAAAAATGACTCTCATATCAGATTCAAAGGATTGCATTTTTCAAAATGTAGACATCTAAAGAAAAAAAACGGTAATTAAAAGAGTTTATTTAAAGTTAATCATCCTTGTTAGCATCGAAAAATCAAAACCCATATCATTTTTCTCCCAAAATAACAAACATCGCACCGCACTGTAAAAACGCAAATATTGACAAGCTAGTAAAATGAGAATATTTTCTAATCAAGTCATTATAAAGGTTCAACGCCAGATGCTAAGTGGTGATAATTTTGAAGTTGGTAACCCTATCTGAAGCGATCATATTTTTTCCCCACCCTTACTATCCTTTTGCAGTTCTAGGACTCGACCGATGCATCGGCGCCGATGGTTCAACAATTTAGCCATCGGCATCGGCGGCCGATGCTAAATTGCAGGAAACATCGGCCCATCGGCCTTAAAAACATCGAAAAGCCGATGGAATTGGCCGATGTTTTTGAAAAAAAAAAGGACTTTTGATGTTTTACCTTTCAATATAAAGAGGAGGTTGTTTTCATACAAAATTGTTTACTTGAATTTCAGTATGAATTTCTATTTTAGTCACCCCTGAAAGAGTTTTTAATAGTGCATTTAGGTACCAAACAAGTTAATTATTGCGTTGTTTCTTGCTGCTGGATGTACGTATGTATCTCTCATAAGTCATAACTCCAAAATAGTAAACTGTAGAAGGATAAGTTTTCGCATGTGGGGTGTGCGTACGTTCCAGTTGTGCACTTTTTGTTTTCGATCGGGTGTTCTAAAAAGCCTGTTTACTCATTTTTTGTGGCTATTAATTACTTATTTCAATGCAAAACTAATATAGCGTCTCAGACTAACGATCATTTGGTGATATATTGCCGAATTGGAGACTATGGAAACAAATATGAGATGGCGAAACTGATTTTTTAGTCATTTTGTTAGATTCCTCTTGAGCCGACGGTAATTTTTAATTTTTCGATATTTGTAATATAAATCACAGTAATGCAGTCTTTTCTGTATAGCTTTGGCGGAGTTACAAGTTTGGGGCTCGTCGAAATACATTTTGGGGCCCTATTTCTCTATCACAAAAATTGTAAAACATTTATCATAAGCATTTTTGTAACTCCTGCGGTGTCCATATGGTTAAGGGGCCTCTCGCGCATTTGCTATATTTGAAATCCGCCACTGCACGTCAAAACAAACTCGGGTGCAAGTTTTGAAAGGGTTTTTCTGCTCAATGTTTATGATTATTTTGAACTCTATTTTTTACGACTATTTCTTGAATTTCCGAGAACACTTGCGTGCTCCTCCTCCTACTCCCTCAATTTCTGAAATTAAACTCTAGTTGTACTTCTGAATCGTTTAAAAGTAACACCATTCATAAAATTAGAGATTTATCTTTCAAACTTTATCTATTGTTTAGAAAGAATTTAGAGCATTAATGTAAGAAATTGATTAAAGACGTTATGAATGGTGACATAATTCGGAAATCGAAGGGACTTTTGAATTTTTTTCTTCGGAAGTGCTGAAATAGATTCAGAAAATCTTCCGAAGCGTTGGTTTTAGCGGTTCTGTACTAAAAAAATTACGCCGAGGTTAGGGCCGAAGTGTGAGTTACTGCAAAATCAGAGGGTGACCCCCCCCCCCCCCATTTCGTAATGCGCCATCTTTTTTATATCATTAATAGCGATCGATTTTTTTCTGTTGTAAGAATTATGTATTTATATAAAATCAATGAATAAATTATTTTCGTTTTTTATAGAAAAGTTTTCAAGGTTTTTCTATTATGCAATTTTTTAAATTTCAGAAAATTATTTCTAAATTGAACAATTAAATTTGAACTTGTTTGTAAAGCTTCATAAAAGATTAAACAATCAAATTGTTCAATATTATGTGTGCAAACATCAGATCAAGTAGTATATGTATTCAGTTATTAACTTGGTGTAAATATTGAGTTTGTTTATTGTAGCTGCGTTGTAAGAACCTCGCTCTTTTCATGGCTATTTCTTTTTTCAGCAAAATTTATGTTACTGTTTTAGTTTTTTGAAAAATGCAAAATTTTCTATTCGTAAATTTTAAATAAGTATAAAAATATTCCTAGTATGATTTAGTATTGTAATTTATCTGTTACCTTCTTGTTTAATTTGATGACCAAAAGCAATCTTTGCACTTTAATTGCGTAATTTGTTGACGGTTTCATAGTTTTATTCTTTTTTTTTTTGAATGATTTAACAACATAATTTAATGTTTTTAAACTATGTTTAGTGTACCTAAATCCATACATCATTATAATATTACTGAAATCTTAGTTATATGCTCAATTAAAAAAAAATCAATTGGTTATTAAACAGTCTCTTTGTTTTTCCTCCTTTTTTTGCTTCTTTCTTTCTTTTTTTTTTGACTGTTGTTCTTTCTCTTTCATCATACAGCAGTCAAAAAAGGAGAAGCATAACTACACCTTATACAGATTGTACGTAGCACTATCCAAAAGTTCGGATACAAACTGTATAAAACCTTACCCAGAATAGTTCATATTACAGAAGCACATCCACCTTCAAAAGGTTACCTTGAGGGACTATGTACTTCTGTCAGTGTTCATATAACTTTTGGAAAGCACTCCTGGAAGCCAATTTTTCGCTACCTTCTATGATGCAGCTTTATCTTCTCCTGACGGAAGAAAGCGGCGTCCATCCAAAAGTTTTTTTTGCTGGGAACAGGTAAAAGTCACACGGAGCTAAGTCCGACAAAACGTTACGTTACTTGTTTGTCATATCAGAGTAATGACCAATCGAACCGTGCATCCTCAACATGAAAGTGGCCTTCTTCCCCACGATGAAGTTAAAGCAGCAGATTAAGAGGCCTTACAGGAGTTTGCGAAAAATGTCTTCCAGGAGTGCTTCTAAAAAGCTATACGAACGTTGGCAGAAATGCATAGTCGTTCAAGGTGACTATTTTGTAGATAGATGTGCTTTGGTAATGTGAACTATTCAGGGTTCGGATTTATACAACTTATCCTATAACTTTCAGATCATACTACGTACGTATGAGTTTTCAATTTACTATTTCATAACGTTTTTGAGTGACGTAAGTTTACGCGCATGAAGACATCACAAGACAATTTGCGGTAATTAACTGAGGAGGCGTTCAAAATGGATATTTCGGTCATCTACATGTTCTTAGGTACATATGCATGTACAGATGTGCCGAAAAAACTTGTGAAGAAATTGGGTGATCGTAAAATAGAAATTTAGGTCAAAATTTGATTTTTTTTTTTTTGTGTGATTACAATTCCTTATTCGAAGAAAGGAAGTAAAGGGAAATGAATCAATGATCCCTTAAATCCCTGACAATTTTATCAATTTTTCTTTTTTTTTTTTTTTGCCATCGGCCAATGGCATCGGCCATCGGCAGTCGGCCATTTGGAGGAAAACAATCGGCCATCGGCCGTCTTTGAACAATCGGCCAACAATCGGCATCGGCCCATCGGCCAAAAAATGCCATCGGTCGAGCCCTATGCAGTTCTAAGTTCATTTCGCAGATATATATTATTATTGTTTATTAAATCATGAGTGGGGGGGGGGGAGTGCTTACCAATGCCTTTTTAGAAAAGTTTACAACAACACCGCTGCTAATTAGCTGTGATAAAACAAACAAACAACCATTATATTTATTTGGCAGCAGCAATTATTTATCGCTTGCAGGAGCATCGCAAGAGTGCCGATTTTTTTCTTTCGAAATTGGCCGATTTTGTATAAGCTGATCCCTCTAATTTGACTTCAAAAAAGGTTCCAAAAATTATCGGTTTATACACAGAAATATGCATTGTTTTGCTTTCAGATTTGCTCTTTCAATTAACAATTTGTGAAAGATCCGATCTTGTTTATCAGAATTTTCTGAAGGGTCCGTTTTGTTTGATCGGGATTTTGTGAAAGGTCCGTTTTGTTTGATCGGGATTTTGTGAAAGGTCCGTTTTGGTTGATCGGATTTTTGTGAAGGGTCCGTTAACGGACCCAAATATCCTCTGGCCAGACCCTTGACTTAATATTTTTCGCTCTATGTACAACCGAAAATAAGGTAGTTATTAAGTTTAATAGTATTTATCACTAAAATTATAACAAATGTTGTTTGAGTTATGCGGTCCAATGTGCCTTACCAGGCAGACTAACGTACCCCACCCATGGGGCACGTTGGTCCACTTTACCGGGTTCCGTTAAAAAATTAATATAAAAAAGTTTATCGATTCAATGCTTCCAAAAAAATCTGTGGTGCTGAGAAGTGTTTAGTGAAACTTATTGTAGAAAATCCAACAAATCATTAAATTTTTTAATGAGATAAAAAATGATAAGCAAAAAAGTGGATCAACGTGCCCCACCTCCTCTTATACTATTTTAAACACAACTTTGAACTAAAGGGAAAACTGAAATTTAAGCTGTACTTTAATTAAGAGAGCTTAGTATTACATTCACAATAATCATTAAAATAGCTCATTGTTTGCCCATTCAACAAAATTACTACAGACAATTTCTTGGTGTTGCTATAATCTTTTCGTAGTATTCATATTTTTTCAACTGGAATGTATTTTTCAAAATTTAATCTAGCAGTTATAAGTAAAGCTCTTTAAAAAATACATGTACATAGTGATAAATTGTAACATCGCAATGTAAGGTTGACAATGCATCACTAGGGGATGTAGAAATTCCTACATCGCCTAGCCCTAATTTATATTGTGTAAATTATCACTCCATATTTCATGGCGCAGTGTCCCTCTTCCCATCTAAAAACGACTCCCTCGTATTTATGACCAAAATTAACATGGTATGACAAAAAGATAACACAAAGAAACAATGCAAAAAAAAAATTTATAATTTTATTTTAAAGGAATTTAAAGAAAAAAACATAAGAGAAATACAAGTTAAGAACATACATACATTTATAATTTTAAAATCCATTTAAACAAAATTTGATATTTTTATTAGAGTGTTTCTGTAGAAGTGAAAAATAATTAAATATTTTTATTCTTAAAAAAAAAATAAAGGAAGATCTAGCTGGAATTTAAATAAAAGCGATAGAAAGATTGTATTCAAACTAAATTTCGTAACCAGAATTACCCTCTAACCATTAAAATAGAACTGTTTGTTATACTCAATTGCTTAATATAATTCTTTATGTATGAAAAAAAAAAAAAAACAATGTAGAATGCATATGTGTAATAGTCTAATCTGATATATCATAAAGTTCGAAGAAATAATGTAGATATAGTTCTAAAAAATGGAACAAAACACCCTTGATCATTCTTTAAAAGCATGTTTTATAATTCCATTTGATATTGAAAATTCAATAGGTTTTTTCAGCCCATAATATTTTTTAAGTTTGTTATTATTAGCAAACAAAACTTTATAAACAAACTATCCTAACTTGCTTTCAAAGTGTAAAAAATTACGATACTTGAAACATTTTTTATGACATCTCCATTTAAGATTATAGAAGCTTCTTTTATTTAACTTTTCTGAGCCATCACTTTCTTACTTCAAAATTTAATACTGATCTTCAGATATGATGTTCGTGATAACATTTTTCTGAACTGCCAAAACAGATTCTCCAGCAATCCAGACAAGCTGCATCCTTAGGCTCTGATACATCATGATTGTTTTTTCTGCATCTGAAACTAGATTTCTTAAATGACAAATAGAATTCAAAGTATTTTCAAGATTAAGATCTTTGTTACGAGTGAGGAAATTCTGAAATCCTTGAACGGCCTTCTCTTTTTCCTTACACAAATCTGGCAAAGTATCTTGCATTGGAAACCACTGAAGAAAATTAAAGTAAATGTTACTTTCTAATCAGAAGCAAAATTGAATTTAGTGCAAAGATGCAGACTTTCCATTTTACTAAAATACATGATCATAATTTTTGGACATTTAAACTATTTCTTACTTAATGCTTCTTATGCTAAAAAATGTTAAACCTGTTCTAAATTTCAACTTATCCATTTACCTCTAATGTTTGCTTTTGTATCAATAATAGATGTTTGAGTGACTGTACTATTCCACTTATCCAAACCCTTCCAAGAAATCATTAACTTTAGTATAAAAAGTTAATTGTAAAGCTTTGAACATATATTATTTACCGACATTATAATTCCAACTTTTACTAAGATTGGTTTAAATGCAAATGAAAATGGTGAATTTTAAAAATAAACACATATATTACTCCATTTTTCACTTTTTATAACTTAATTTTTTCTAAAATTTAAAACAAATTCTGTTCTACACAAATAATAAAAAACCTAGTGATTCAAACAAAACTATTTTTTGGAACTAAATACTACTCTTTCTAGTAGCGAAAAAGGCTTTTTTAACTCATTAAATTAGATCAGTAAAAAATGAATATGAGTATTATCACCAGTGCTGTAGTTGGGGGAAAAATATTTGGGAAACGCACATTTTTATAGGGTACATGTCATGGTTAGTAAATTTTTGAATTGAAAAAAATGTTGGTTTAGATAACTTACGCCTGCTTTAATTTAAAAAAAAAAAAGACTTTTTTTTTTTAAATGCCGGTGGTTTGATTTTTTGAAAACAATTTAAACAATTTACTTATTTTTACAAAAGTGTAAAAGCATTTTTTTTTTTTTTTAAGGCTTTATTTTTTTACGAGCCCATCACATTTAAATATTTCTAGTTAATATGTAACCAACTTTTTGCTTTAGTTCATATAAATTCGCAAAATGATACGATCGTGACATTACAAATTTCTTCATTTTTGCAAAAACTGCTGCTCATGAAAATAAGTGTATGGCATTGAACCACTTATTTCAGCTAAGGCACACATTTCCCTCCTCCCTCCCCACAACTACAGCACTGACTATCACAGTTGATTCTTAAAATAAAGAATTGATTTGCCATATGTTTTGTTCAATTAAGTTTAATTTGTACAGATTTCAAAGTTTTATTCCCCCCCCCCCCCATCATCATTAGAAGTTTATACAAAATTATATATAGTGTGGACACAAATGATTGCGCACACCATACAACATTCTGAATCTTTAGGGTTTTATTTTGATTTTCTTATCATTCATTTTTCTTTTCTTCTTTTATGGACTTGCTGATTCAAATCTTAAGTTTCTCTTACGCCAAAATTAATATGCAAGTGCAAAGTTAAGGCGGTACTGCTGTTGAAGCTGAAAACGTAGCTTCTGTACAAGAAATCATCAAAAATGATGCCAAAGAAGTTTTGAACTTGCTATGGCAAACGATTACCAGGTGGGAAGAGCGTTGTAACAATTTTGGATGCAAAACTTTTAGAAAGAAGTGTTGTCCAAAGGGTATAAGTGTAGGAAGATGAACATCATCTACATTAGCTGTTGAAAACATCTGCATAGTCTTCAATCGGTGAAGTTTTTGGCTATCTTGGAAAATGATGCTTAATATTTAGTACTGTGTTAAGGATCTCCTTAGTTTTGGAGTCCTTTTGCTTTTTGGGGTCTGTATTCAACCCCAAGCCCTTCAATACAATAACAATAAAACATTGACTTCTTGAGATTTCAAAATAGGGATTCAAGGTGCTTAAAAAAACATGATCAACTTTTGTGTCTTTACCAAATATGATACTTTTAAATAAATTAGTAATAACGCTCTAAGCATTTTAAATCAGGATGAATCACATTTGAGTTTACCCTGGCAGCATTTAAAAAAGACATTCCTTTAACCCTGTCTCTAACCGGAATCATTTTCATAGAGCGGCTGGTTAACTGGGTGAGCCAGAAATCGATACAATAGCTTAATCGAACAAGCAACTGGTTGTGCCCAGAATAGACACGGAATGTCTACAAGTTATTCAGGCCCGGAGCTATAAATTTTGGGCCCCACTGCAAAAACTCTGTAGGGCCCCTTCTCAGATGCCAGCAGTGTATATTTGTAACATTAATAAGTCTTAGTGCTAGGTTTTTTTTTTCTAATTTCTTGGGCCATTGGGCCCTTTAAGGATGTGGCCCCTCGTCACTGCGGGGGTTGCGGGTACGCAGATCCGGGCCTGAAGTTATTTTCACAATTAACTAGCTTATTAACACCTTAAAAGATAAGAAATGATATGTATCTTAATATTTTGCAACTATGATGTGGTGCTTATAAAATGAATTTACTTTATTTTGCAATGCTTTGTCTAAACCTTCATGAGAACGTTTCAAATCTTCTGTGCTGCCGAAGAATTCACTTAGTGTAACTTTTTTGGGAACCTGGAGCAAATAAATAGTCAAATGAAACATATTAGCATCATATACTTATGTGAAAATGTGCAACTAACCATTTTACAGAAAATCCTCATATATATAAGTCAATGATATAGTAACACGGGTGTGAAACTTGCCCCATGGCATGATAATTTGATAATGTATTTTGGCAATGTTTAACATGCAGAGAAAGGTTTTAATTTGACAAGGTTAAACTCGATCCAGTAACTTAACTGTTTTACTGGTAAGACTGTCATTTCAGAGGAATGAAGAAACAAAAAAGCAGTCACCTTTGGACGCTATCTACTGGAGTTCAGGGTTAATCCACTGGAATTAGGGTTACAATTTCAACTATCAATCTATCACCAAACAGACAATTGCTTCGTTAAAATGTAGAAGAAGAAAAGCAAGTTACACCTCTCATTCTTTGACAGGCGACTTTCTAGTGTTTTAATATTCCTTTGATTTACTTCATATAAAATTCAGAATATAATTTACTTATCAATTTCAAAAATGTATCCATTTTTAAAATTAGCAAGAAAAAAAACCCACATGTTTTGGTTACTTAACCACAAAAAGTAGAAAAAGTATTCACACCATTATCCCATACTAAATATTTAACAGAAATCCCATGCTACAACCTTCCTGCAAGGTAAAAAATCAACAAAAACCTATTTCTTTTTTAAAAATATTTAGAGATAAGCACAAAAAGTATTCCTGTTCATGATAAAATTCTTAAAGAAGTAGCCTTTGACAATCACTCAACAGAATATAATTTATATGTTGAAAAGTGATTGAAATATTTACAAAACATGTTATCTAAAAAATGTCCCCCGCCCCTCTATCGTTGCCCAGATTAAAAATATAAAAGGAGTATCCCTTGGAGCAACCTAGTTACAAAAATCAGCCAAAAGAAGGGGGAAAATGCATGTTTTATCCTTCAAAAAACATAAATAAATATTAGTTCCTTAAAATTATTATTAGAATAATGACTCCAGTCCCTAAAATACCCCATTACTTTAAGGACACTAGTTCTTAAATAGTATTCATCTAAAAAAATTCTCATTAAACTAATTGTTGGGGAGAATTTCTAATCTAATAATATCTCCCCAATATTTCCTTTATACTAGCAGAGTGAGTTCTGAAATAAGACTAATAAACTATTTCTAACTTGTATGACATTTATTTAAACAATAATGTAAATAGTTAAAATACTCTGTAAATGATAAAAATAAATACTAAGAACGTAATCTCTCCACATGCTACTTTTGCACGAGATAACTAATACAACAATGCAAACTGCATGACTATCGACTAAATACTTCGACGAAGAAACCCATTAGGAAGTAAGCTAACTCCAGCTCATAATTTTCAATAAAGGGTACGAACAAGCAAGTTCGAATACCGATCTAGCGACCGCCTACAACGACGAGAGATGATCAAAGAGAAAGAACAAAAGCCGTGAACAGTTTAAATATCCCCCCTGGTCATTAGCATATCCGAGTCACGTGAACGGACACTCGTCACTGCTATCGTTAAGCACACGTGCCATCAGATTCCTTCTAGAAGCTTCCATGTGACATCATCCACTACGGAGTTCCCGCCAAAGGTGGTTGAAAGTGAAACCAAACATTCGGTCTGATAAGAATCTTTTACCCCAGTCATGCAGAATGATTGGTAACACATTATAAGTAAGGGAAAACATTCTTTTACTATTGGTGTTGTGAGGTGATGAGATAGGATTATTTACTGTTGCTATTAACAGGCATTTATGCCTAACACTAATGCATTGCTTCTCTGGAATATGGACGAAAGGCCTTTCCAGCACAATGGCTCAAATCCGATGGTATCAACTCCATTCAAACGAGTCATTCTAAGTGAAGTGACAATAATACAGGTAAAATAAATTAGTACCATTAAAACTCACCTGCAAGGAAGATACAAGAGCTTAAAGAATTTATCTTGCATCAACAACATGTCAAGATTGTAATCAACTGCAGATGAACTCTAAAAAGATGAAACTTCGAGTCTTCTGATAGCTCTAATTAACTTCAAATGAAGTTAGAGCGTTCAGTTACATTTAATCTTGTGCAGAAAAATATAGGTTTTTTGATTTATTGCTATTCAGGTATGCAAGATTTTTTTCAATTTTGCTACATTATGGAATTTATGACAATTTTGTTAAAAACTAAAAAAATCTAAATTGGATTTTAAACAATTGCTAATTTAGTACCAATTTCAAGATTATAGATACTATAGGGACTTCTGGGCATTAACAAACATTGTCTGCTTCTTATATATTAATTTATTGATTCGAAACAACTTAGCTATAAAATTAAGATTAAAAATTTATTAATTATTTGAAATTGAAGTTAACTTATCTGCTGAACTTTGGGCAGCGCCTATAAATGGTTCATCTTACCTTTGGTTCTGGACCATTTTTTCCTTTAAAATCACCACATCTCATTTTGATTTTTTCTTTTATATAACTGATATGCTTTTTATTTGCTATGGAAACCACATCTGAAAATGTTAATATTTGTAGTCCAACACATTGATACTTTCTTACTAATGATTCTGCAGCATTAGAAATTTCTGAAAGACGAAGAATGATGTCTTCCATGTCCAGTTTCTTGAACTGAGCCAAACTTTTGATTAATTTGTTGAACGCAGATTGAATTTGATTTTGTGCGACATTTAGATCACACAGATATCTCATCGCTGCAAAGTCCTGGAAAAGAGAATAATGTAAAAAAAAAAAAAATAATAACTTGAATTTTGTTATCTTGAATTCAAATTATATTTTTCGCAATCACGAGTGTGTGTGTGTGTATGTCGGCGTGTGTGTTTGTGTGTGTGGGGGGGGTATGTGTGTTTGTGTGTAGGGGGTATGTGTGTGTAGGCATGTGTGTTTGTTTCTGTGTGCAGGCATGAGTGTTGGTTGTGTGTATGAGTGTTTGTGTGCGTGGGTGCGAGGAATGTGTATGTGTGTGTAGGCATATGTGTTTGTGTCTGTGTGCAGGTATGAAGTGCAGCCTGTGTGTTAGTGTGTATGTGTAGGTGTCTGTATGCATACGTGTGTGTATGTGTTTGTGTAGGTGTCTGTGTAGGTGTATGTGTGTGTGTGTGTGTGTGTGTGTGTGTAGTCGTGTATGTATGCGCGTGCGTGTAGGACATGGATGCAACCCGGAGACGGCTTTCGCTATAGGAGCTGCATCGTGAGGAGCCGATCGACGGTGATGGTGCGGAGGGTGCTGGCGGGAAAATGAAATGATAGGACGCCAAAAACAGTCAAATGAAAGCAATAAAGCAATCGTGATTGCTCAATAGCATAATTTGTCCAGTTTTAGAAAGAAAAAAGTCTTTGTGCATAACTGCTAATTTCTTAAATTAATCACACTATTGTTTCTTCAGAGTGCTTTAAGTGCCACCAAAAGCAGACATTTACTGTATGTTTTATAGAACAGCGTTTCTCAACCTATTTTGACCTGCGGATCGGCCAGAGCTTTTTAAAATTATTCACAAACCAGTGATGTTTTCTTTTTCTTCTGCAAATAAAAAAACTTTGCATTTGCAGACCATTAACACATTGACTGCTAGGGACGAGATCACTCGTCCTCCAGAAATATGCTGTATGCGTTAGGGACGAGATAACTCGTCCTCCAGTCAACACGTTGCTATATTTTTTCAGCGGGTTCCATTGACTTTCCTGGCTGTTCTGTCGCACATAGACGAACATTTAGACAAGGTTCAAGAAGAAAACACAAGATGGCGCCACTGCTGAAAACATTTTCTGATGCAAGCAAGCGTGCGCTCGATCAAACGAGATAGCACGCGTAAGATGAGCAAACGTAAGTGTCACTCGAAGATGCAGTGAAATATGTTATTTTATTGAATGATGAACTAGTTGACGATGATGACAGGGACAGTTGCAACTTGAGCAACAGGGAGATCGACAACAAAGAGACTAATTTCACCAACCCTGAGCCTGCTCTTGTAGACCTTCATTGTATGCTGTATTATTCAAGAAAAAGTCTAATAAAACTGTTTTCCTTCAAATTGTTTCAAATAATTAGCTTAGCCCAGGGAGTCCACATATAGGCTGTCGACAACGCAGTCAATGTGTCAAAAACATGTGAATTTTTTTGCAGACCGGTAAATGCCTGATGTTTTTCTTCATATTTTACAAACTATTATAATAATAATAAATGACTTATAAATAAAACTTTACTTTGTGTTGAATAACTGTTTCAAAAAAATATTTAAATATTAAGAAAATATTGGTAGTTTTTGTGATAATTATACAAAAGTAATAAACATGGTTGAAAAATTGTAGAAAAATACGAAAAGAATCATTTTTATTTTGATGATATTTTCTTTTTTTGAGTAAGGGACACTCTTTAACCTGGACGAGCAAAAATTTCTATTGACCGCTCAAATTTTTCTGTGGACCGGTGGCGGTCTGCCAGACCACCGATTGAGAATTGCTATTGTAGAGTACACTTTGAAAAAAAAAACTTTCTTTTACAGCATAAACCAAATCAGTTGTGTAATCAGGGAAAAATCAGAGTCAAATACATAATTTGGAGAGTATGGGCTCACTGAAAAGAAATAGGATTTCAGTAGCAAGGCAAGTAAAATTAGATTTTTTAAACTCAAATGGGGGGGGGGGGATCATGCTTCACAGTTTCCAATCTCTTTTTCCCCCCTGCTGCAACTTATTTTTAAATTTTACTTTTTTATTTATTACATCACTCACTTTATTTAGACATCTGTTTGTAAATTATTATATTTTGAGCTGGATAAGGTGGACATAAATTTACTTATTTTGTCAATAAGCAAATACATCTTGATATTTTTCACATTTTTCTTCTAAACTTATAATTATCTCTGTTAATTACAAGAATAGCAAGAAATGTGCTAGCTGGAATATATAGAGATGAGAGCACACAATTTAAAAAAAAAAAAAAATAGAACAAAAAACTGAAAAGATATCAAAATAAGGAGTGCTCCCCACTTTAATGATATACTTTTTTGAGAATTAATGTTACAGGAAACAAAAACTTTTTATTTTGTCATCTTGCAATAGTTTAGACTTGCATGCAAACTATTTTGAAATAAATAACAGATGACGTTTGATACATTTTAATTAAACATAAAAACACTAACTACAACACAATCGATTATTTAAGATAAAATAATAAAAAAAAAATAAAGGTAATTTTTATGAAAAATTCCTTTATTTGATTTGATAGTGGTAGCTTTCATCGTAAAATTTTATTTTAAAAATATTATCTTAGAGAAATCTGGGGTTATTTTTCCATGCTACATTCACACATTTTTGAACATAAAATTATAGAAATTGAATAAAAATAACAAATAAATCGGTTAACATCAGAAATAAAGTGGAATTTGGTAAAAATAAAAGGAAATCCAGGTAAAATCACAAAAACAGAGGAAACTTGTCGAAAAGCAGAGGATTTTCATCCCTGGACTAACTATTTTCTATAACTAAATTATTGAAAAATACTGATAGATAGTTTTTAGTTTGGCTGTATTTTTCGAATTGAAATTTTTAAATATTATGGCTAAATATTGATACTTACTTTAGAAAGTATAGTTTTGTCTAAAGTACACAAACTGTCTAATACATATCCTATTCCTTTTTCAATTTCTTTAATGTCTCCAGCTGCTTCTGATTTCTCTTGCTCCTATGAAAAAATTAATTATAAAAATGATTAATATATCGACGGTACAGTGCAATCCCGTTACAACTAACTGGGGGGCAAGTGGGGGCTCAAGCCCCCCCCCCCTTAGAAATTGGAACTTCCTTGCTTTTAGTAGTTTTTTCTTTGTAAAAATGTAGAAAAATTTCTTCTCCAGCCATTAATGAATAATGTATTAAAAATGTCAAATTTTAATAACTCTATACTGTACTGAAATCGGTTTCTATGGGGAAAATATCCTGCTAAGCCATGGAGAAAAGATCTAGTCCCCGTCCCCCTTTAAAATCTGCTTTTTGAGCGCCCTTGGGACTGAATTTATTTCACTTAAACGAATATTTCGTTGTATTGGTACAGTAACCCATCCCCCCCATCAACGGACACCCCTCTTATGCGGACAATTTTTAATTCCCCAGTTCTAATGCAAATAACATTATTAAACCCCTGTCCTGCGGACACATCTCTATTGCGGACAAAAAAAATTTGTCCCGTTAGTGTCCGCATTAAAGGGGTTTTACTGTATTAGCTGTAACGAGATTTCACTGTATTGTTGATTTCAAGAAGTTTCATAAGAAAATCCGAAAATACTTATCTTATATGTAATAGCAAATTAAAAATAATCATTAAACTTAGAAAAACATGAGTAATAATACATACACACACAATGAACATTTGAATGACATGAAACAAGAAATTGAACCAAAACAACAAATACTATGAGCATGAACTGAGCAAATGTGAAACTCGAAATTTTTCGGTAAACAATTACCAAAAAATAACAATAAAAACCACACACACAGAACATATATATATATATTTAATTAAAGTTATATTAAGACATAAAATATAGCAAAAATTTAAAAACCTACCAATATTACTTTTTACAAGTTAGCAAATGAAATAAGTTTTATAAACCAGTCAATTACCAAACAGCTCGCTACAGCATCCAGAAAGTGCAGTTGTTTGGGGATTGTCAGTTTGGAATAGACATAATAAAGCTGGAAGTAGGCTGTTAGGTATTTTCTTGCAGCTGCAGTTTTGTCCACGATCCAGCTAGGGGGTGGTTCTGAGGCACACTTTTTCCTTATTAGGTTTTATAATAGTTTTGAGACATTGAAATTTATAAAGAAATTCGGTATTCCTTATTTATTTATTTATTTAATACCTGCTTTCTAATATTAAATATCAAAAGAAGATTTTGAGATAAGAAAAAAAAAGCTTTTTAAATAAAATTGAAACTTGATTTTTTTTCCTTTTTTCTTTTCTTTTTTTTTTTTTTTTTTAAATCTGTTTCAACTGTTTCCATTTTTTTATTTCCTTATTGTAAAAAAAAAAAACACATTGCAATAAAGTAGGCAATAAAAGAATTTAAAGTACAAAAGTAAGACAAAACTTACAGAAACCTAGGGGGGCCCTGTCCAAGGGGAGGGTTTTAGGGGTTCAATAAATCTAAAGAAGTTCTTCTGCCCTTATATAGAAGTTTGGTAAGACCCCATTTGGAGTATGCTGTTCAGTTTTGGTCTCCTTATCTTAAGAAAGACATTAATGTATTGGAAAGGGTTCAAAGGCGGGCTACAAGGCTAATAAGTGGACTTTCCCACTTAGATTATGATTCCAGGCTTAGAAGGCTAAAAATGTACAGTCTTGAGCAAAGAAGAGACCGAGGGGACATGATTCAGCTGTTTAAATTTTAAAACGAAAGATGTTACGGGGCTAAAGTTTAGCACTGAAAACAGGACAAGGGGTCATTGTTTTAAGCTATTTAAATCTCAGGCTAACATGGATATTAGGAAAAATTATTATTTTAGAAGGGTAGTGGAACCTTGGAACAGCTTACCGGAAGAGGTGGTAATGAGCAAAGGAGTAGACAGTTTTAAGAGGGCCATTGATCTTCACTGGGGATTGTAAATTGACTAGGACCAGTCTTGCTGGGCCCAGTTCCTGTTGCTGGTCGTAACTTTTGTATTTGTATAAACCCCTCCCATTATGAAAAATAATAAAAAAACAAATGGAGAAAAGTGCACATCTGACTTAAAATTAACTTGAACTTTGAAGTTTGTGCCCAACATTTTTTTTTTTTTTTTTTTCCAACATTCCTCATTGTGACCATTGAACAACAATGAATATGAAAAATGAATGTTGTGTTTTCCTGACAAAGCAGATAAGAATGAAAAAAACATAGAAACCAAAACCTCTCCCTTAATGAAATCCTGGATCCCTAAGACTGCTTTAAAAAAGGCAAAATGACACATTTTACTTTTAGTACTTAAATTAGATATTTTAACTGTTTAGTGAACGTACAATTCCATTAAAACTGAGGAGAGAAAAAAATGTACTTCTGATGTCTTAATCATTAATCTCCTCTTTTCCACTACTCCAACACTCCTTTTGGTAATTTCAATGGAAGCATTAACATTTCTTTGTATTACATCTTCAAAATCACAGAACATGGCAGCTGTTTCTTCTAAGTCGTCAAGAGACAAATAATGCAATTTATTCTTTAAGTAACAGTAATCTCTTTGTAAAGTTACAACTTCTTTTTCAAATTCATACAGAGCCTGTTTGATTCGACCTTTATCCTCCACCATTTGATGACCTATTCTAAGAAGAAAGTTCCTGAATTCTTCAATCAAGACATCTTTCTTTTCTAGCAAGTTACACAATTCTGCCATCAGGGAAAAACTCTGAAATGAAATAAACTGTTTAAGAAATCTAGTCGGAAAAATATCGACAATTTTAAAGTCTCATACTTTAAGAAAATAATAATCAATCCAAAATCATTTCCAAGAAATCAACCACTATCATTAGTTACATTTGTTATATTTTAAAGAATTGCACTTCTCCCATATGTAGTGGGTTCCAAAAGTTTGAGGACTTGGGTTATTAATGATAGTCAAAACATGAAGTTAAAATAAATTTATTAGAAATGCATTCTACTACCCCTCCCCCCCCCCCTCAACATATGGATCGATTCACTTCATGTGATTGAATAGCAGAGGTTTTGTTATCAACTAATTAAAACATTTCTGAAATGTGAGAAAATTCGGTTTTCAAGATCAACACTGTTACTCTAACTGTTATCAAGGTTTGATTACAGCACCTTGACATACCTTTAGAGACTTTTAAAATGCTAAGGAAAGTGCATGGTGGTCCCAGATGGCGAAATTGAAGGTATAGATAGTACCAGCATTTTAAAGTCATGCAAGAATCCTTCTCTGAAGATGAGCAATCTGACCGACACTAAGGAGAATGTTAGGTTAGCATCGCAAAAGCAACTATCTTCTTGAAGGCAGTTGCCAAACACTTGGGAACATCACTAAAGCCAGTCAGTGTTTCGTTCAGACCTTTTGCTACGGGGGGGGGGGGGCTTTGGAAGTTTGGGGGAGAGGGGCAAGGGCATATTTAAAGGGACAAAGAACTTTAAGAGTTTGGAGGGGTCAAGGGTGTATTTATGTAGTGGGACATGCAGTAATATGCATTTTTTTTAATCACCGTTTTATGCATTTATATGCACTAAATGTCAAAAGGGGCCAAATTAGCAACTACATATGCAATAATGGTTTGATAATATGTGCAAAAATAAATAACTAATTAAATAAATAAAACTTAAGTTAAAAGAAACACTTAGGGTTTTTAAAAATCGAAATACTTTTATTTTTTTGAATTGAAAAAATGGGTAATACTAAATCATTAATTGTCAAATAAGCAGGCATGAGAAACTTTCAAAGAGTTATTTCTTTTACTTCAAATTTAAGAAAATGTTATGAGGGTAATGTAATGGGACCCCAAATTAGTTTCAAAATTTGGATTTCAATTACATCGTAAACAGAAGCGTATGTAAGGACTATTTATTATTAAGTCAACAGAAATTTTTATGTTAAAAAAAGATATTATGAATGGAAGTTTATTTATTTATTTTTTTAAACATCTTCATTGAAATTTGTTTTGATAAAACTGTCAAGCTAAGAAAACTTGGAGACTGATTTCTGGACACCCTTGTAAATTAAATATTGGAGTTCCTTCTTTTATACAATTTTTAAAGCTAACAGTATAATATTATTACAAGTGATCATTGTAAATAAATTTTTAAACTAAAGAAAAAAATATTAAAAAACAAAACTTCTCTCAAAATAATTTGTTTTTGCCTCTGATTGCAAAGAGGATCCCTAAAATCAGTAAAAACTTTTGTATGGAGACTTAAACAAGTTCATATATTAGATGGCTTCAAGTTCTAGAATAATTATGAAATAAATCTGTTCTTCTCAGAGAAAATCCGTGTAGATTTTCAAAATTTTTCTAATTGGCTAAAAGTTTTGTCGTCCTGAAAACTGTGGGATGAGAGTAAAAAAGGGGGGGGGGGGGAGGTAGCAAAATATGCCGAATTTTCAGAAATTTCTTTCAAAAAAAAATACATTGATGACACCATGTTATTTATCCTATAAAAGAGAAACAAACATAGGCATTTCCATTACAGCCCGCCAAAGATAACATACAATGATCCTAATCTAGGAAACTTTGGATTTGCGACGAGATGTATCATGAGTGCGGAGTGCCCACAGAGTATTTGTCTTAAGGTTCTGATACGAACTTCACCAATGTATTGTAAGAGTTAACAAGTTCCTTTATCTTTTTTGTTAAGTATTTGGACGTATTTTCCCACGGAAAAAAATGTGCTTTTAGCAGTTTGCTGCCAGCAAGGGATTTTCCATCGACATTGACAAAATGGAGGCCCCAGAGGCTTTCATTTTTAATGAAACAAAATCCCATCACACAACATTAACAGCAAGTTGGGGCCGTCTGAAAAACTTTGGCATAAGTGGAAAATAGAGTTGTGCAAAGTCGAGATGTTGAGAGTCAACTAAGTTTTAAACCAGACAAAAAATGCATTAAAATGCTTAAGGCAGCATTTAAAATAGGTATAAAAATATTGGTTGAAGTTTATGAATTAATAATGTAATTATTCATTAAATTCTTTCTAATGAAATGTGCTAAATACCTTATTGAATTTCACTTCATCAAGTTGTTTCAAATGAAAAATGCATTCTCTTATATTTTCAAACAACAGACATGTTTCAAATGCAGCTAGTAAGTCCTAGAAAAATAATATAATTCATAGTATTTATATGTGGTGAATATTTATGGCATATATCTACTGAATGCATTTTAGAAGGGAAAAAATACTGCCATGGGCAGGTAAATGGCAATAACAGCAAATTTTTCATTTTCTTCGTATTTTTGTTATTTATTGCAAGTTAGCTTTATTGTGCAAGCTTGCTTATTTGATTTCCATTGAAAAAAAAATGCGAAAAATACTTCTATTTCCAGCTTTTTCATAGTGTTAGTATTGAATCCAGAACGGGTTTCTACAAATATCTTAAAAGCTCATTTCTGTAGATACTGCGTTTACAGACCCATGGCTGTATACAAATTACATTTTTTTTTTTTTCAGAATCTCGGAGGAGGGCAATTGAACTGCCCGATTCTCCAAACGACGGGCCTGTCGTCTCTCCATCTTGAGTTGAATACACTCTTGAACGCTACTGTTATTGACGCATAAATTTGGTATTTCGACTTTTTTTTTTTTTTTTTTTAAATTTACCAAAATATTTTTCTTTTATTCTCTTCATAAGTCTATGTGAAATAACATTTTTAAAGTATTTTCACGGTTTTAAAAGTACTACTGATAAAATAGATGCATGTAATTGTGCACATTAAATTTGTTTGATGTAACTTAATTTCCATATATGAGGAAGTGAGAAGCAAAGGGATGTAAGTGGCAAAATTAAAAATTTGGAGATAACCAGTACAAATGGTAAGTGAACCTCTCCTCTGTCTTGGGGCAAGAGATAGTACTAGTAGGCCTGGTAGGTCCTGCTGTATAGCAGGACTTAGAAAAAAAAATCAATGAAAGCCTACCTAGGACGTAATCTTTATACATGTTTTACACACTTGTCCACTTACATCCCTTTGCTTCTCACTGCCTCTTATGTAATAAAACAAAAACAACAACTTTATAAATAACTAGTGGCACCCGCACGGCTTTGCCTGTAATAGAAAAATTAAAAGGTCTTTTGGTTCGCCAGTATATTTACAAATAATGTATGGTGAATTTTCTCGCCAATCGGCTTGTACCCACGTTACAGTTCCACGTTATGATAATTTCGTATCTCGCCAATTCGCTTGTGCCCATGTTACGGTTCCACGTTATGATAATTTTGTCATTAATGATAGTTTTTTTCTTAAAATTCGAATAGAAAAAGAACCACATCGAATTTTCGAAAAATCGCTTCGAGGTGCACACCCCCATGCTGCATACTAACTTTGTGCCAAATTTCATGAAAATCAGCCGAACGGTTTAGGCGCTATGCGCGTCACAGACATCCTACAGACATCCAGACATCCTCCGGACAGAGAGACTTTCAGCTTTATTATTAGTAAAGGTAAAGAAAACCCACCTATGCAATAGGTATAACTTTTATTTGACCGATTTTGTTTAAACTAATGCCATGGTGATAAGTAGGCAACAGTGGTGACTCGTGGGAGGGGGCCTGGGCCCCCTCACTATTTTCAAACAATAGTTTATATTTTTTTCTATATTTTCCTTTTTTTTGTGCGTACGTGCTTGAAATTAAAAAAGAAATGGATTGTAGTCTTTTCCAGCGCATAATCCGCAGATCATTTGTTAAAATGTGTAAAATTAATGAGATGCGGATTATACGGTACTGCAGATTTTTCGTTTTTTTCCCTCGCTCAACACAACGCATTGAACCTCAATATTTACAGCAGGATTCGCAGAGACCATTACTCTGCCTGTATGCTGTTTATTTTAAATAGCTTGAATGTTCTTTTTACGCGATTCAGGCTATGTAAAATAAACATACGGTAAAGGAAGAAGCGCTCATTTGCACAAGATTAGACCATTTGCTCCTTTCTTGACTCTTTGTCTTCAAGTTATTAGCGTACTATAATGATAATTTAGACAGAATTGAAAATGAATTTAATTTTGTTTATTTGACACAAATAATTATTTTAAGAAGTTTATATATTATAAAAATATTTATTTAAAAAATTCTTTTTTTTTTTCAAAAATCGGGGGGGGGGGGGGGGGGGCAAGTGCATCTATAGTCTGGCCCCCTCACTTTTTCAAGGCACGAGCCGCCACTGGTAGGCGATATCACCCACAGATACCATTCCTACTGTTGCTCCGAGGCGACGATTTGTAGCTATAGCATTAAATGATGTGAATGTAATTTACAGAATTCTAAAACTCATTGAACAGAAGCTTTCTTTTAATCTTTTTTTTTTTAATGAATTGAAAATTCTACACTTATATATGAGAGTATTTTATGTTACTCAAACTTCGGACTCTAATAATTGATAAATAATTTGTTCAGGGGTGCCCCAAACTAAAGTTTTTAGGAGGGCAAAGATTCTCAATTTTCCAAATAAAATATGTTATCATACATACATAACATTGAATGAGAAAAAAAAAGCATCATTGGAAACAATTTTAAAAAGGAAAAAATCTGAATGTTGCAATATTGTCTCTAAATTTGCCAAATTGTCAACAAAATTCACCAAATAAGGATTTTTTTTTTGGAAGGTCACAGTAACCTCCCATGGGACGCCTCTGAATTTGTTACTAATTAATTTTATCCTTGAACCAACAAATTCTTGTCCTGTATTTTACAGGCTCATTAAAAATGACTGTCTAAACTCTAAAGAATCATATATCATATGAGGCAATGAGAAGCAAAGGGATGTAAGTGGACAGTTCCAAGATTTGAGTAAAACATGTTTCAAGTTCCAGTCCTTGGTAGGCGTTCATTGAAATTTTTTTCTGTATCATGCAGGGGCGGCATTTCATTCGGGGGGGGGGGGGGGCGAGTTTTTAAAATTTAGTATGGAACAAAACACATATTGGCTAACAGCAGGTAATTATGATATTGGGGGAGATTGCATAGTTAAAAAGCCTCCAAAAAAGATATTTGTTGATGTGAGACATTTTTTTCAAAAATAGTATGTATTTTTAAACAGTATCTATGAACGCATTCTATGTATTGAACAGCTGAAATGTGTTTCTAGCAGAAGAAAGTGATGAACACTCATTAAATAGACACACTTAAAATATGAGCGTAACAATCAATGTAAAATACCAAGGCATTTTCTTGTGAAAATCATGCAGCCACACCACTCCAAGGGCACTGGAGTGGGGGAAGGCTCTGTTAGCACAGAGCACACAAGAACAAGATATTTACCCTGTATGAGGAAATTACGTCTTTAATTAAAATTAACTATGATTCTTCAGTTTTTTCTGTTCTTAAAAGACCGGTAAAGGCTTGATGAATTTCTAATAATTTAAAAAAAAAAAAAAAAACGGAAAACTCTTGCTCATGTCTGAAAATGTGTCCAGTTTCATCAATCATTATGGAGAACCAGCAAGATTGGCTTTCTTGAACATTGATTTGCGATTCACGTAAATTGAATTTGCTCGTTTTTTAACATTCCTCTCAAAAATTTGGAGTGCGACCACCCTCTCTCGACCCCCCTATTTGCCACCCCTGGTATCATGCTATATGGCAGAACCTACCAGGGCTACTAGTACTATCTCTTGCACCAAAACAGAGGCAAAGTTCACCTACCATTTGTATTGGTTATTTCCAAATTTTTGATTTTAGCACTTACATCCCTTTGCTTCTCACTGCCTCATATGTATCTTTTAACAACACTTTTACTCAATGGCATAGTTCTGGAAAAAAAGAAAATTGGATGCTTATTTTTAGATACAAACATCAGATAATAAAATCAAAATGTAGGGAGACACTTGTGTTGAACTTCAAAAAAGTGGAGAAACTTCAATATGAAAAAAAAATGTAGCATGGCAGCATCCCCCTCTCAACCACAACACTGCTTTTAGGTACATATTTGATTCTTTTAACCATTAGTTTGCAAATAGATTTTGCTTTAATATAAATGTACCATTAGCGTATCATTATACAGACAGTTTCCACTTTTTGAAGACAAAATACTTCTTTGCAATTTCCATTTACTAAAGAGAACTTGTCTCGTTTGCTCTTTCAAACAATTTAAGCACTTTCTGGTGTGGTAAATATCATTTATACCCATATGTGTCATAGAGTTAACCACTTCTTGTATCTGAAGATTAAGTACATTCTTGTTTGCAGTGAATTCATCATAACACAAGATTAAATAGAAATCCTGCAAAAAAATTTTAAATATCAATTCTAAGACAGTGAGAAAATATGCCATACATGGTGGGTACTTATATGCATCAAAAATATATTACCAATATCTACACACAAGTTAAAATTTGCCTTACCTCAGATAAAACTTCACTGCCTTTCTGAATACATTTAAAAATTCTCTCATCCAGCTGTTCAAAGAGATGAGCAATAAATTCATTTAATTCTTTTGTTTGTTCTGGCTGAGGGGACAAAAATGTTTGTAAACTGCTTGTTTAAAAGTGAAAAAAATGTTCGTAATATATTGATCATTGAATTATTTCATTTTTATAATAAATGTAGCCCTAAAAAGCAATATATTTCATAGTTTGACATTAGTACATGACTTTTAAAACACTAATTTAAAAATAGTTTGACTAGCTTGTCAATAAAATGATTAGAAATGAAGATTACCAAATTACAAGATTGTCGTTATCTTTAAAACCATTATTGCTTTTCTTTTTCGGATATACTGCTCAAAGTTTTTTTTTCGTTAATTTTTAATTTGAATTAGTCAAAAAACATTACAATATCTGGGTGTGTGTACTGCCCCTCCCCCGCAGAAAACCTAGGCACAGTCTTAATCCTAATGATGGCAAAACATCCTTCTCGAATGATTCATTAAATAAAGCAGCAGATTTCAATTAGCATGGAATTACAGAATTGCCAGGGCCGGATTTGGAAGTGTGGAGGCCCCAGGGCAACGAAGGAGTGGAGGCCCCTAATCAGTGTTCGAAAAGATCATATTTTCGAAAATATCCGATACTTTGATATATATATATATATATATATATATATATATGTATATATCCGATATTTTCGACCGGTGAAAGTTAGGATATTTTGTAAAAATTTTACTGTGGGGGCCCCTTTGTTGTGGAAGCCCTGAGACAGTAGCCCTGCCTGCCCTCCCCTAAATCCGGCCCTGAGAACTGCTCTTGTGATTTACTACACTAACTCTACATATTTAATGGTGATACAAAAAGATCATTAAACTTGTCAAACCCAGGGCCTGATTACTGAATAGGCCAACTAGGCCCAGGCCTAGGGACCTCGAAATTTAGGGGCCCCCAAATGGCTGAAATTTTTTTAGTCAATGGTTAAAATTGTTTCAGCTAACGGATAAAGTTTTAACACAGGGGCCTCAAAAAAGAATTTGGCCTAGGGCCCCTCGATATCTTAATCGGGCCCTGAATTTCAAGCCAAAACTTTTGCTGTGGATATCAATAAATATAATTTTTTAAATATGATTTTGGAAACTTAATTTGAAATGTACTTATAGTTGGGGCAAACCTAACCTGGCAGTGTCATATTAGGGTCTGTGTAGCCTTGAAAATGCTGCAGGTTAGGTTTGCTCAAACTACAGTTATGAACATAATAGAGAAATGTTTAAAACAGCTTTTCATCTAACTAAATGAAACTTTATGTACCACAAACAGAATATTTTTTAGGTTTAACAAAATTGATCAATCTATTATGACAGTCACCGATTCTCAGGAACCCTAGCTTTTCTTCCCCCTAGCTTCTGGACCATTGGTGTTCCGCAGGCAGTTTTCATTTGGTCCGAGAGCAGCTATTGAAATTAATCTATATCATTTTTATAGTTGTAATTAAATTTATAGTAGAAAACTTTTGGATTTGTCTAATTTCACCAAATATGATCGTTGTGAAAGTATTTGTGATTTAAACATTATTTTTTTTAATTAATATCCATCTAATGTGTTAACATGTTTTAAATGCATCTCCATTAACCAGATGGTTAGAAGTTAATTTTGAACATTCATGTTTCATCATCAATGCTGCATCTCTAATCTCAAGGCTTTTAAGGATTAGATATTTTAGTTGAATGTTCATTGTTTCTACCAATCAGTCCATGTATCAAAATAATGTACTAATGAACTTAAAGCTTTGAAAACTGATGCATCATATAGGTTTATTGTTTTTCTGGTAGAAAATAGTTGATCGAATGTACGAAAGTTCAATTTTGAAAATTTTACCTACCAGCCATACGTTATTGTGTACAGTTCCTTTTTGACTAGAAGCATAATGCATGTATCTTTTGAAATTATCATATTCTTTGCTAATTTGATGTAGTTTGAATTTAGTCTTCTCAGCACTGATAACAGTGTTTACATCAGAAATATTTAATTCTTTCATACCATTTAACAGGGGTTTTTTGTTGATGCAGCAATGCTAAATAGTTTTTTCAACAGTCCATACCTCTTCGCCTTCGAGTACAGAAGCTGTAACAATTTATTAGACATAATGCATAGAATATAATAAAAAATAAATAAATACCATAGTTATTCATGTATGAGTTGATCTTGTGTATAACGCCCCCCCCCCCCCCTACTTTTAGATAGAAAACTAGGAGAAAATCGAAAACTTGCACATAATTTGAGCCCCAACCTTTAAAAAAAAAAATTAGAACTTTTTGTTCCAATTTTTTAAAATAAGCGTTTTAAAAAGGAGGAAAATTAAATGTAATGAATATTGTTACAATCCAAAACGCATCATTTTTATACTTTAAGACAGCATTTCTTAAATTCTGTTCCACGGAACCCCAGGGTTACATGAAGATCCTTCAAGGGTTTCCCGAAACTTGCAGTTATTTCTCTTCTTTTCAAAACATTCAAATTTAGTCACCTAAAAATAAATTTTGAGTGAAGTGGTTGATGTGTCTTTACCGAATGAATGGCTAAGGAAAATATCAATAATGGATGGAAAAGTCAATTAGTGTCTATGCATAGTCGTCAGTTATGTCATCGCTAGAATACGATTCTTTTTGAAATGGCACTTGATCCTTACTTGCACCACAAATTTAAAATAATGCCATTCAGTGAAATTCCGGGAAGTTTAAAACATAAATGTTCTCAATTGTCACAAGATTCCTTGTTAGCACTTTCACTGTTAGCAACAAAACTTATGTTCTCAATTTATGTGTAGACAGAAACTAAATATCACCACCAGACTCGCTGCTGTGAGAATGCAAGTTTCATCTTTAGAACCTAATATTGAGGATGTATCTGTCACAATAAAAATAGGTACCACTCATTTCATTAAAATTAAAACTTTAAAATTTTGTTTGAAACAAGTTCTAAATTTTTTAATAGAAATTTGCTCTTAAATTTGAAAAACCTTTTTTTATGTTTAAAAAAAATTATAAACAAAAAAGTGCTTTTGTCGAAAATAAACCATTCTAGATTGTAATATGCAAGCTATACTACTGAGGAAAAATCAGGGGTTTCAGGAAAAAAGTCGACAATCAACAGGATTCCAAATATGAAACAAATTAAGAAACGCTGCTTTAAGATAAAAAGGGTTCATTTCTCAAGAAAGTTTTTCACTGTAACCACATTAAATTCATTTTTTAAAAAATGAGGCATTCATTCCCACATCACAACCCATCAAGATAACTTGTGATTAAGGCAATTCCCACATTTTAGTCGTATTCTGTCTCTTTTACTATAATTATTTAGTCTTTTATTTCACAGTCAGACGAGATAAAAATTATAGCAGTCTGTGAGAGTATTTACTTCTTTTGTTTTTGTTTAAAAAGGATTGGATTATAATCGGGAAAATATTAAACAATTTTGAAAAAAAATTTTAAACAATTGTTATATCAAAAATTTTTGGAAGTTCTGCTATGATAAATAAAAGTGAAATGATAAGTCGATCCCCTAATTTTCAACTTCATTTTTTTAGCTTAATTTTTTTGACTAATACACAAGTACAAACGGCATATAAGTATTTTTTTTTTTCTATCTGGTGTACAAATAAATTTTGAAGGATTTTCAAGAGATAGCCGCTCTAGTAATAATTGAAATGGACAATGCTGCAACTAATTTCATTTTATAACCTCAACGTTAGGCTTTCATTTTTAGTATGTGACATTTTGCTGAAGTGGGAACAACATAGTTTTTGTGTGCTCTGAATATATCAACTATTGTGTCAACAAGATACAACTTGCGGTAACGCTTACTTTTCTGCTTTCATTTGAAGAAAAGTGCATCTGAAGGCCATCAAATGCTGCCAGAAGCTTACAGGAACATACTTCATTGATTTCCACATGTGAATTTTAGTATATAAACGTTTTAGAAGTGGTGATTTTAATACCAATAGCAGCAAGCCCGATAAACGGCTACAAAAGTGTGAGGATGCTGTATTGGAGGCGATATTGGATGAAGACTAGTGCCAAACAACTTTACCGAACTCCATTGATGCATTTGAGCCATATATACAAATATACCTTGATACGCTGACATGGGAAGTCTTACCCCACCTGCCATATAGTCAAGGGCGCCCATATTGGAGGGCAAGGGGGGTTTGAGCCCCCCTTTTGAAATTGGAACTTCCTTGCTTTCGGTACTTTTTTCTTTGCAAAAATATAAAAACATTTATTCTACAGCCATTAATGAATAAGTTATTAAAAATGAAATAAATGATAACTCTAATCTGTCCTAAAATCGGTTTCCATGGAGAAAATACCCTCCTAACCCATGGGGAAAATATCTGAGCACCCCTTTACAATTTTGCATATGGGCACCCTTGCATATAGCCCAGACATTGCCCCTTCATACTACTATTTGGCTTCGTCGATGACACATGCTCTTGAGGATCAGCACTTCCGCTCTTTTCATGAAGTACAAAATTGGATCAATTTGTAGATCTCATCAAAAGACGCATCATTTTTTTAGAAATTCCATCTGGAAATTGCAAGAAAGATGGGAAAAGGTATTGGCCAACGATGGAAAATACTTCGAAGAATGAAAAAGAAACCATTTTTCACAATAAAGCGTCAAACTTGAGAGAAAAACCCTTTAAAACTTATTTATACACCAGATAATTCCACAAAATTAATACATTTAAATATTACTAATTATTTATTTTGCATTCGATGTACTGTAAAATTCTAAAATACATTTCTTTTTTGCTATTTCCTTCTTTTAGTTCACAAATTTAAATCTTGATAAATACCTAATTTTTGAAAGATATATTAGTAACCAGACAGTCAAGTTGTTTAGGTTTAGGAAGATGTTATAATATAATAAAAAAATAAACTATATCATGTCTACATCGCAGGTGAGCAATTCGACAGAACAGACACATCAGTTGTTGCACAGAAACACCCTACAACAAAGATTTCAGCTATGTGAGATCCTAGTATTCATTGCAACTCACTGTATGGAGAACATGAAATCGACTTAAATAAATTATAAATAAATTTTCAGACAGAGTTTAAAAATTATCTTTTGCTCAGTAACAGACATATCTCATGAAATGTGTCCATACTGGGACAAAAAAATATTGTTTCTGGAAATCTTCAAAATTTAACTGCATTTTAGGGAAGTAGAGTTTTGTATAATTCATACTGTCCCTTGAATAAAACAAGGATCTAACATTATTTGGAGCCTTTATTCATGGTGGTAACAAAATCCTGGGAAAAAGTTCCCTGATAATTCCCTGATTTTGCTACCAAAAATTTCCCTGATTTTTACATTCGTAGCAAGCAATAGATTTTAGTTTGAAAAATATTACGAAAAACAGTAGATTTTTATATTAAGAAAGAAAACTGTAAGATTAACCATTCAAAATACTTGAAGGACTAAACTTTTTTCAATTACATTTTTGTCCGGTTCAACATTTAACTAGCGATGTTTGGAAACTCACACTCAAAATGATTAGAGAATTTCAATGAAAGCATTTCCGAATTCCAGTTTTAATGAAACTAAACAAATGTATTTACAAGCCTTCTAACAAAGCTTAATAAAGCGGAAATCAATTTTTTTTTCCCCATTTTCAAATAAATCGATAATTTAAAAAAAAAAATACAAATTTCAAACACAATTGCAAAAACTATTGAGATCATCAGCTGCGTGAAACAAAAATAATTAAAATAGTATTAATAATTACTGACACAATCATCTTTGAGTAAATTAAAAATAATGAAAAGAAACATACCTAATTTGAGGGTAGTTTTACACATCTTTATCATTTTATGTTGGGTTTGAACTCAAGGCTTTTGCTGGTTTGTAGCAGTTAAAAATAGTTTTAGAATGTGTATAAAGTTTAGTTCGGCAAAAAAAATCTTTGGTGTCAAAATGAAAAGAAATATCATGGAGGAGTTGAAAATTATATTTTTTCCCTGACATTTTGAGAAATTTTTAAAATACTCTGAGATTTTCCGATTTTTTCCAAAAATTTAAATTTGCCTGATATTTCCCTGATTTCCAGGCCATGTTACCAACCCACCCTGTATTGTAACGTCTTTTGTGCTACAACTGAGGCATCCATGAAATTGCCCAGATGTTAAATAATAAGAACTGTAATTTCTCAAATACAAAGAGGAAATTTGCAAAATAAACCCATGAAGTGGAACGTTTCTGAATGGATGATTGGAAATTAAAAACGAGTGAAAGAATAATGGCATAGAAAGAGGAATATGATAATTAGAAAGTAATAGACTTTACGTATTATATAAAGACAATATTTCACTGAATTTTGAAAGAAACTGACCTTAGGATTAGCTTTATGGATTTCAATCCCTTTCATCGTCTCAAATAGTTTTTGCAAAAGAGCCACTATGTGTAAAAACTAAAAAATTCATTTTGTTAGCAAAGAAGAACACATATTACATAAGATAAAAATATATAATTTAATAGTAGTTTGCTTTAAAAGTAAAAGCAGCACCTAAAAAAAAATCTAATTATGAGTAAAAATATTTTTTCATAACACAAAGGATAAAAGTAGTTCATATACTCACAATCAAGAAATCTTGCTGAATTTCATCAAGATGTTTGAAGCGGTTTTTTTGAAAATTACAAGCATCTAGATTAATCTTCTCTGGAAACAGTGATGGGGACCTTTCAATACTAGAGTCTCTTCCAACACTGACAATAAAGTTTGTAAATAAAAGGTATTTAAAATTTTAAACACTAAAAAAATAAAACTAGTTTCAATACAAAAAAGTAAAAAAACATTTTCTTGCAGTATTTTAACCTTTTTTGCAGTAAAAAAAAAGTTTATTTCAGTGATATTTATTTCAGAAAACTTTCCAAAATACAACTTATGCTTAACTCCATACCCTTTATCCATTCGTCCCCTCTGAACTCTTAAGGTGCTGCTGAGTTTCAGTGAGTCATGAAAGAAGTTTTCTGTTCTCTTCTCCTGTCCATCAAGTGGAAACAACTGTTAATTCCGTTCCATATAAACCTATTACTTTCAGGACTTGCGTGTACACTGCAGCAGTTGTTTACATTTGATAGTACTTGAGATGAAACGGGACATTTTCAGCTACTTGGAGCCATCATAGGGCTCAAAGCAAAGAGAGAGCTTTGGCTATTACCGTATTTTTTTGCAATGAGCGCTGCACCCAACATTAAGCAATTTAAAAGCAGAATCAGTAGTAAAGAAAGATGGATTATATGTAAATAAAAAATATATTTTGTATCTCGTCATTATTTTTAATAACCAATAATGAAATATTGTTAAAAATCCCCATTTTGTACTTTTTGCATTCAGCATCCCTTGATTGGTCATCACTTTCGATGGTTAATTTATACGATTTCCAATGGCAAACGCATCTCTCGTCAATGCCAAACTCTCTGACAGCAAGATGATTTCCAGTTGCTTCTGCCTTTTTTTCCTTAAACTTAAAGGCTGCAGTATAACTTTTCAATCGCTTAGGAGCCCTTTCAAAAGCAACTCTGAGAAAAAATTCCGTAAAAAAAGATAAGTCAAGATCGTACGAAGGACAGCAAAAGATGCAACGCGACGATGTGAGTGAATAATAAAATTAGAGCTAGGAGACAAGTTTTCAATTAGTTTGCTTGAACGAGCAACCCACTTTTGTGAGGGCGGTGGTAAATTCCCTTTGCAAAACTGGACATCCATCCCCCTCCCTTACTAGCACTTTTGCTGCCTCCTCTCCCTGACCCCTTCGCTCCGACGCGATAAGGCTTGCTCGCCCATGTGGATCAGCGTTTCTCTCCTGAGTGAAACACGTGCAATCGCTGAGTCACCTTCCCTCCCCCCTCTTCGATTTACTTGCCAAGGTCTAAAGATTTTGCAAAATGAAAGGAAATGATGTGGTGCCATCTATTAGCAGCATTTTCAACTTTTTATTTGAGCAATCACGATTGCTTATTGTTCTCATTTGACTGGTTTGATGGCCTATGATTTTATTTTCCCGCCAGCACCCTCTGCAGCATCACCATCGACCGAGTCCTCACGATGCTGCTCCTACAGCGAAAGCGGTCTCCAGATTGCATCCATGTCCTACGCACGCGGGCATACATACACAACTACACACACACATACGCACACATACACATACAGACACAAACACATACACACACGCATACATACATACACCTACGCATACACACACAAAAACATACACACAGATACACATAACTACCCACACATTCATGCCTGCACACAGAAACAAACACATATGCTTACACACCACATTCACCCCCCCATACCCCCGCCCCCCCACACACATTCATATACACAACTATCTACACACTTATGCCAGCACACAAACACACATGCCTACACACACATACACCCTACACACCAAACACACATACCCCCCCCCCCCCCCCCCCTACACAAACACACACGCCTACATACACACACTCGTGATTGCGAAAAACATAATTTGAATTCAAGATGTCAAAATTCAAATTATTTTTTTTTTAAACTTAGAACTTTTTTTTTAAGTTGAAAAAAAAAGACTGCATCCGCCGCACCCGTTATATGCGCCACACTGGCAATTTTTTTACTTTGTTTCTTGTATGCGCCGCGGCGCTTATTCCCGAAACAATATGGTACAATTAGTGGCCTAGACTAGAGAAAAGAGTTTAAAAAGTGCACATGGTTAAAATTCAGTGGGGGATAAAGCTTTCTTTAATGCTTTTCTGTAGTCAAACTTTAGAAGGGGGTATATTTCCAATTCCCCATTTTTAAAAACACCACTGATTACAGATTTTAATGAGTTAATATTAAATATTCACAGTTCTGATAGCTTTTATCACTAAATAAAAATTTGCTAATACAAAGTTTGGTTAAAAATACTACACTTTGAACAAAAAAATTACAGTAGAAGATATGCCAATCATAACACTCTTAAAAACCAATAACTTTTGACATACTTAGATAGTTGTTCTGAATTTTAAATTAATTTTTATCTAGGTATTTATGTATTTACTTTTTTTGGGGGGGGGGAGGGAGTCACTGCATGCATTTATATTTGATGCAATATTTTTCTTTCTTTTCTTTTTATTTATGTATTACTGCAACTTGACAGTTGATCGGACATGAAAAAACATAAAATTTGATGCCTCTTAGCCTTAGCTCCTTTTTTTCTGCATCATATTTTACTCTTATTAAAACAATATTAGTTAAATATAGAATACATAATAGAAAAGTTTATTATACAAAAGATGAGCTTACTCCATGTTTCCGGCATTCAATTTTTTATTAATTTTCTTTAAAATCCATTGAACGTGCTGTTCTTTTTCTTTTTCGAGTGTAGTTATGTTTAGAAACTTCTATAAAAAAAAAACTGCTGTTAAACGTTTGAAAAATGCGTTATTACTTTTACTTGTTCTGAATTTTTATTTTAAGGGCCCACATCACTCAGTAAGATTTATTCAACTGTGACAGTAATAGTAGTCAAAACAATTTCAATAAGATTTTTCAGTCAGTAAAACACCTTCATAGCTAGAATACGACTATTGGATAAAAATTTGAGAAAAATACTGGATTTTAACTTTTTTTTTACCTAGAAGAAGTTCTTCTGCCCTTATATAGAAGTTTGGTAAGACCCCATTTGGAGTATGCTGTTCAGTTTTGGTCTCCTTATCTTAGGAAAGACATTAATGTATTGGAAAGGGTTCAAAGGCGGGCTACAAGGCTAATAAGTGGACTTTCCCATTTAGATTATGATTCCAGGCTTAGAAGGCTAAAAATGTACAGTCTTGAGCAAAGAAGAGACCGAGGGGACATGATTCAGCTGTTTAAATTTATTAAAACGAAATATGTTACGGGGCTAAAGTTTAGCACTGAAAACAGGACAAGGGGTCATTGTTTTAAGCTATTTAAATCTCAGGCTAACATGGATATTAGGAAAAATTATTATTTTAGCAGGGTAGTGGAACCTTGGAACAGCTTACCAGAAGAGGTAGTAATGAGCAAAGGAGTAGACAGTTTTAAGAGGGCCATTGATCTTCACTGGGGATTGTAAATTGACTAGGACCAGTCTAGCTGGGCCCAGAGCCTGTTGCTGGTCGTCACTTTTGTATTTGTATTTATTTGTATTAGATAATAAGTCAAAATATTTGTTTAAAAAAGAAAATTTTTAGGGCTACTGAACAATATTGTTCAGTAGCCCTATACCAAATTTGCTCATGTGTTTCAAAAGCAGAGCTCATGTTTTGTCTCTATTTTTCTCTCTCTCTCTCTCGTTTTTTTTTTTTTTTTTTTTTACTTATTCCAATATAAGCAAAATAAAACATCCATTCTCACATTAAACTTCATACAGAAAATGACTGAGGGCAAAAAACACAATGCATATTTAGTGGAGGAAAAAAGAACACCAATTTAACACTTTTTTCAACATGTTGCTTATGATTAATGCATTTATAAAACTTTTTATTCATCAATTTTTTTTCAAATTAATAAAGTTGAGAAATTCGCCAAAAAATCAATTTCTTTTTTAAAGTGTTGAAAAGTAATAGTCCTGGAGTCCAGAAATCCTCATAGAACAGTATTGAGACTAGCGTGGAAAAAAACTATATATATATATATATATATATATATATATTATTTCTGTAGCCTGTTTTTGGTTTCTACGCCAGATTTTCTTCAATTCTTGATCGATTTCTTTGATTTATGCCTTATTTTAAAGCTTATGGTGCTGGCTACTGACGAAAAATAGACCCAACGTCTAAAAATTGTTTTTTTCAGCCGAAAAACCTGTTTTAAAGAACCAGAATGAGGTTTTCGGGTAAACTTATAACTTTAATTTGCGCTATGAATGACAGAGCTGAATAGCTTGATCGGCAGAGAGCGTTCTCTTTGTACCCAGGAGAATGCGCGTTCGGACCCATGTCCGAACAATCTGTAACAAAAAATTAGAGAAATATCGCGCATTACATGAACACTTAATTAAGTGAATAACAACTATGAAAGAATAGAATCAATGAGAAGGAAACGCTCCTTGCTGATATGAAAACTTGAAGTGACTTTGTACTAAATTACTTCTGAATTGTACGTTTTTTTTTTTTTCTTTTTAAGCTTTGGCTCTGGTAAGAAAATTAAAGCATAATGTAAGTGAAAATATAAGTAACAGGTTTAAGATTTCAGACTACAATAGAATTGTTTTTTGTTCAAAAAAAAAATAATTAAATCGTATATTGAAATTTATATTCTTCTAATGAGTTTTTGACTCTTTGTAAAAATAAAAAAAATACTACCTCAATTTGAAGGGTAAAATATATATATTTTCTTCTTTTTGCAAAAAAACAAATAGCTTGTCACATTTTTATTACATTCGAAAAGCTACGCTTAAAAAAGAGCAGAGTGCAATTTATTTTGTATTTTAACCGTGCTGTTAAATGATGAACACGTGCTGTCATCTAAGTTATAACGATTCAAGCAGCCTGCGGTAACAAATTGTAAAAATTTTCAAGAAAAATGTTTCTTCAATATCTTATCTTATATATTATTCCCTTCTCATTTTAAAACTTATCAGGCTGGCTAATGAAGAAAAATAGACTTATGGTCGAAAAATCAAGTTTTCGAAAACGCCCCTTGCTGTTTCAAAACCTTGATGCTGCCTGTAGTTCTTATGCATTTTTCAAAAGAAAACTTTAATGCAGTTTTCCATTTTTTACGTCGCTTTCCGCAAAAAAAAAAAAAAATATCCTGTGTGTGTGTGTTCATATTTTAATAAGGGCTTAAAAGCATTGGACTTAGTTATTCGGTTAAATTGATAAGTTTTTTTCGGTAGAGCGTTCGGCTATAAACTATCTGAACTTCGGGAAAGTTTGGGCTGTCCGATATAATATCAAATTTATATTAGTATTGCGCATTACATGTACTCATAACATACAAACGTAATAAAATAAATGCAGTGGGAATGCTACTTGGTGTTTCGACTCTTTTATGAGGGCTACAGTTATCATTTGGATAATTTGATTGTTAATCGAAGGGAGCTCTTCTTTTTTTTTAAGCTTTGACTACATCCAGACCACTCAGCATAATGTAAGCATAAAAAAGTATTAGATTTACCTAAAGGAAATCCTTTTTGTGCAGAAAAATATTTTCATTGTATGCTGAAATGTAGATGTTTCTAATAGCAGTGTTCGACCTTTTGTACAAATGAAAAAATACTACGCCAAATTAAAACTACGAGTTTCCCAGTAAACCTTTAATGTTTTATTCGCGCGAATACAATATAAAGCATTAAAGTTATTATCAACTTCATTAGCAAGAAATCATTTTCTACTCCTCTGCTTTCTGCTGAAAAAAAAAATACATTTTGTCTACGTTCGAAAAATTACACTTAAAAAACGGACTCAGTTCAACTGGTTTTGGTTTTGAATTTTAAGTGTTCAATTAAAAGAGAAACATTTTCGGGCATTTAAGCCGTAACGGTTAAAGCAACCTTCTATGTGAAATAGTTCAATATTCAGAGATAAAAACACTTATTTTCAATCTATTTTATTACTTCTCTAGAATGTTCGTTTCAATCACTACGTGAGATCTTCGTCATTCTTTAATCAAATTCTATGCTTTGCGAATAATTTTAAATCGTATCATGCTGGTTAATGACATAACATAGAAGCATGATCTTATTATTATTATTATTTTTTTTTGGCAAAAAGCTTTTTTTGCTGTTTTTTACTACGCATTCCTTCAATGAATACCTTTCGAAAAGGAAGGCGCAATTGCTAGGTTTGTTGGGGTGTCGGGCTGTTAATCAGAATGGCCCCAATTCGAATCCGTGCCAATAAATATCTCTTTGATATTTCTTTTTTTCCCATCAGATGCTCACATGGGCAGGACTGTATTGGAAACAACCTGTTTTTTTTACATGCCCAATTATTGCTTTTTCAAGAGTCACTACTCAGCCACACTTTTAATGATATTTATGTTTGAATTGAAAATATGTACGACCAAAAGGTGAGCGATGATCAAATTATCACAACGTTGTATTTAACGAGGTTTTGTTACTGATGTCTTTAAATTACATGCCTTCTCTTCTGCGCTTACTTTTTTTTCGGTTCTTCTTCATAATGTTCTTCCTTTGAAATTCTTAAAGAGCAAAATACCTCATGAAACGATTTGAAGCACAGTGCGGAGTTCCGCACGGGTCGACTAGTATATATATAGTAAAAGTGAAAAATATTAAAAAGACCGCACCAAAAGCCCATAGATGCGCAATGCAGCAAAACTAAAAAGCCAAGTAAATATAAAATTAAGCAAACAGAATTTCAAATATTAAACAAATTATATATATAATTAATGATGATAAAAAGGAAAATTGCAAACAGCTATTAAATAGGAAAAGATAAAGTATGAATCCAGAGCTCATCAGCCGTGGAGGATTCATTAATTATGGTCAAAAGACCAAAAATTTAACTATGAACTAAAAGAGAATGTTTAAGCTCCAGTACATGCAATATAGAGTAACATTAGGCAAAAGCACCACATGCTAAACTAAAAACAATAAACTAGAGCTCAAACCTAAAACTAAAAGCAGGGGTTTTCGCCTCGACTAATTAGGAAAACAAGTTCCGATAATTAGCCTTCCACGGGACAGTACCTGTCTATAACAAAATTGTCTTACCTTGAAATCCACGTAAACACAGACCAATCCATTGTTCAACCTGATAAAAATATATTCCAGTTGTCAACGTAAGGTTGAACAATGGATTGGGTTGTGTTTACGCGGATTTCAAGGTAAGACAATTTTGTTATAGGCAGGTACTGTCCCGTGGATGACTAATTATCGGAACTTGTTTTCCTAATTAGTCGAGGTGAAACCCCCTGCTTTTAGTTTTAGGTTTGAGCTCTAGTTTATTGTTTTTAGTTTAGCAAGTGGTGCTTTTGCCCATTGTTGCTCTATATTGCATGTACTGGAGCTTAAACATTCTCTTTTAGTTCATAGTTAAAAATTTTGGTCTTTTGACCATATTTAATGAATCCTCCACGGCTGATGAGCTCTGGATTCACACTTTATCTTTTCCTATCGTATCTTTTCCTACTTAATAGCTGTTTGCATGTTTCATTTTTATCATCATTAATTATTTATAATTTGTTTAATATTTGAAAATCTGATTGCTTAATTTTATATATATATATATATATATATATATATATAATGATCAAAATTGATATAAAATATTCTACATTTAAACAGCGCAATGTTGCAGCTAAAGTAGTTAAATGTATTGAAAATATAGTAAAGTGTGTAGTTTCACATACACGGGTAGCACAGAAAAAAGTGTATGTAACAAAAAGATAAACAAAATTAACAACAACAAAAATGAACATGGAACGTTAAAAAATAAACTAGGAACATTGAAAACAAGAATTGATGAAATCATGGGTATTAAACTGCTGCTACGTTTACGAAGAGCTGGAGCAGCTGGCATATTAAATATTAAATATTCTGCAAGGTTTCTGTGCGGGTCAGTATCATACATGCAGCAAAATTGATTAGAAAGTAAAAGTATATGTATTTGAATTAACGAACTAATATGTGTAGCTACTTATAAGGCTTAATATAGAAGGCAGGAAAATTATCAAACGTTATATATGTTTATTTTTTGGATATATGCAATAAATTATATATATGTAAATAGTATGCTTATTAGTAATATGCTGTCATGTATTACCAACCCCCCAGCTCTGACCTGCAAAATAAAAAGAAAAAATTACATACCACATGATTTCAAACATTTCGTCGACAACAATGTCTATGTCTAGGTATCCATTTGCCAGAGACGAAAATCCGATGCCACGCCAATCGAACAGGTCGCTGGGGCAGGGCATCCAAAAAGCACCTTCCTGTCGAAAGGATTTCAGCACTCTTTATCATCAAAGTTACCCAGTTACACTGTTGCCAAATCGCAGTTGTTTGGGTGGAAACTAAATCTGTCCTTGTTGAAGAAAAGATTTCTTGAACAAATTAAGATAATAAAATGTGAAATTGGCAGGATAAAAATTGTAATAGTAGAGATTTGCAGCAAATTTGAAGATTTGTTTATTAAATTGAGAATTGTTGCTACAAATTTTAAAGAATCTGCTTAGCTGTCCAATTATAATATTAATGAAGATCTTTTTATGTAAATTACTGTACCAATGTGGCATACTTTTTGTGTAAAAATTGAAGTTATCTTTTTTATCATAGATATCTGTAATAAGGTTAGAATCAACAATTTTGAAAGAAATGTCCAGAAAATCGGCAGACAGAAAGTTGTCATTGGCTTTAGTGAGCTTTAGATTTTGTGGATAGATTAATGGGAAAATGTCATCCATACTTTTGTTGAAGATAAGGATGTCATCTATATACCTGAAAATATCATGTTTTTTATTATACTGTACTGTATATTTAAATTCATAGAAAAAGAGATACAAATTAGCAGCTGTGCTGGAATAGTTGGTGCCCATGCCAATTCCATGTATTTGTTTAAAAATAAAGTTGTTGAAAGACACAAAATTGTTAAAGAAACAGAAATGACAAAGACTATTGAAAAAATTCCTGTCGATGCCCAATTCCTCACCAATGCAAAATATGTCAAAAAGTTTTAACAAAGTTGTATATAAATCTTCGATGGGAATGTTGCAGAACAGATTCTCAAAGTCAAATGTGTAAATTGATTTAGGTGTGCGTTGTAGATTTTTAATGATTTCGAAACTGTTGTCAATGCACCAGAAATAGCTCGTATGCATAAATTTGACCTTCAGAAAATCATAAATTTTTTTCAAAATAAACTGTAATTTGATGTTGATATTTTTTCCAAAACTTTTTGTAGTAGAACAAATGAAACGAAATTTAACTGGTGATTTGTGGAATTTGGGCGTCATGAATATGAAAGGCAGGTTTTGACAATTTGAAATTGTAAAACTGTATGAAAAATTCGATTTGCAAAGTTTATTGTATGCAATAAACTGTTTAATAATCACGTCTGTAGAAAGATTCGATTTTTCGTAATAAAGAGACGAGTTAAGTTCTTGTAAGACTTGTTTAACGTAGAAATGTTTGCAAATGATGCCATAATTATTGGCAGCTTTATCAATTGGAACAAAGACAAAGAATTTTTTTAAATTGTTGATATATTCGATTTCATCTTTTTTCAAATTTTGATATTGGTGTTCTGCGTTGTTAATTTGTTTAGCTAAAAAAGTTTTAAATTCAATGGTTAATAGATCTTTCCATTCTTGGAATGCTTCAAAAGGTATTGCGTGCGAGTATGCAACTTTTTTAATGAATCGAAGAATGTTAACTTTAAAAATATGAACTGCTTTACTGAATTTGCAAGTGCTGTTGAGTCTAAATTTTGCACCGAGATTCATTAAATATCTGACATTTGTGTTTTTTATAATATGTAAATTACCAGTAATTACGTGTTTGTGATCAGCATCGACAAATTCCTTAAAATTGTCCTGATTGCATAAACATGGAAAATCATCAGCAGTATGCGAAAAAGCAACATCACGGTAATTGTAAATATTTTTGCAAAAAGGCTTGCAATACTTAAAGGCAGTAATGATTTGTTTATTTTTTAGTGGAAAATAATTTGCCAGTTTATTTATAATTTTGTGAAATGGAATATTATCGAAACTTTTCTGTTGGAAGGAAATAGTGAAATAAATATTTTCTTTAGCTGTAAATTCAAACCCGATTCTGTAATTTATAAGATCAGAGATCAAATCTCTACATTGTTCATTGACAAATTTATATTTAGAAAGATACGGTTTCAATTTTTTCAAAGTGGAAGTTTTTAACTTGAAAATATAGTTTTTGACTTGATTAATATTAGATAATTTGAGAAACGAATCTTCGACCTCTTTGCACCAAAGGTTAAGGTTAATGCTATTGATAATTTTACTGTTCTTATGTGAGCCTCTATGTCCTCTGGAAATTCGAGTTTTAGTATATAAATTGTAAAAAAGTCTGAAAATGTTTTTGATATCCTGCATATTAAAAAAGTTAAGATAGGTATTCAGTCCATATGGATAGAGTGATTTGTTTTTAAGTATAAGATCATTTTCAGCCCTTAATCGTTCATTTGTATCTTCATGATGTGCAAGTATATCAATTTTGATATTTTCAAAAGAATGTGTTTTAAAATGGTTAATTTCGAAAGAGAGCCGGGCTGCTTTGTTAATTTGTGAACGATGTAGATTAATGCGTAAATGCAGTTCGTTAGAGGTTTGTCCGATGTAACATTGAAAACAAGTTAAACATGTAATTTTATATATCACGTTATTTAATTTTCAAAATGGGGTGTGACTATTAAATACAGCAACGACAGAGTCTCCACTAACTGCACAAGTTTTACAATTTTTCCTTTTACATTTAGCAGCCATGAGAAAAAGTTCTGTGTGAAAATTTTTTTAAAGAATTTTTTTGTAGGTGTAACCTAATATGCGAAAAGAACATTGAACAAAATACACTCAGACTATGCAAACCCAATGTGAAATCAGGAGAATAATACAAAGCGTAAGCGCAATAGCAGCATTAAATGCTAAGTATTATATAATATAATGATCAAAATTGATATAAAATATTCTACATTTAAACAGCGCAATGTTGCAGCTAAAGTAGTTAAATGTATTGAAAATATAGTAAAGTGTGTAGTTTCACATACACGGGTAGCACAGAAAAAAGTGTATGTAACAAAAAGATAAACAAAATTAACAACAACAAAAATGAACATGGAGCGTTAAAAAATAAACTAGGAACATTGAAAACAAGAATTGATGAAATCATGGGTATTAAACTGCTGCTACGTTTACGAAGAGCTGGAGCAGCTGGCATATTAAATATTAAATATTCTGCAAGGTTTCTGTGCGGGTCAGTATCATACATGCAGCAAAATTGATTAGAAAGTAAAAGTATATGTATTTGAATTAACGAACTAATATGTGTAGCTACTTATAAGGCTTAATATAGAAGGCAGGAAAATTATCAAACGTTATATATGTTTATTTTTTGGATATATGCAATAAATTATATATATGTAAATAGTATGCTTATTAGTAATATGCTGTCATGTATTACCAACCCCCCAGCTCTGACCTGCAAAATAAAAAGAAAAAATTACATACCACATGATTTCAAACATTTCGTCGACAACAATGTCTATGTCTAGGTATCCATTTGCCAGAGACGAAAATCCGATGCCACGCCAATCGAACAGGTCGCTGGGGCAGGGCATCCAAAAAGCACCTTCCTGTCGAAAGGATTTCAGCACTCTTTATCATCAAAGTTACCCAGTTACACTGTTGCCAAATCGCAGTTGTTTGGGTGGAAACTAAATCTGTCCTTGTTGAAGAAAAGATTTCTTGAACAAATTAAGATAATAAAATGTGAAATTGGCAGGATAAAAATTGTAATAGTAGAGATTTGCAGCAAATTTGAAGATTTGTTTATTAAATTGAGAATTGTTGCTACAAATTTTAAAGAATCTGCTTAGCTGTCCAATTATAATATTAATGAAGATCTTTTTATGTAAATTACTGTACCAATGTGGCATACTTTTTGTGTAAAAATTGAAGTTATCTTTTTTATCATAGATATCTGTAATAAGGTTAGAATCAACAATTTTGAAAGAAATGTCCAGAAAATCGGCAGACAGAAAGTTGTCATTGGCTTTAGTGAGCTTTAGATTTTGTGGATAGATTAATGGGAAAATGTCATCCATACTTCTGTTGAAGATAAGGATGTCATCTATATACCTGAAAATATCATGTTTTTTATTATACTGTACTGTATATTTAAATTCATAGAAAAAGAGATACAAATTAGCAGCTGTGCTGGAATAGTTGGTGCCCATGCCAATTCCATGTATTTGTTTAAAAATAAAGTTGTTGAAAGACACAAAATTGTTAAAGAAACAGAAATGACAAAGACTATTGAAAAAATTCCTGTCGATGCCCAATTCCTCACCAATGCAAAATATGTCAAAAAGTTTTAACAAAGTTGTATATAAATCTTCGATGGGAATGTTGCAGAACAGATTCTCAAAGTCAAATGTGTAAATTGATTTAGGTGTGCGTTGTAGATTTTTAATGATTTCGAAACTGTTGTCAATGCACCAGAAATAGCTCGTATGCATAAATTTGACCTTCAGAAAATCATAAATTTTTTTCAAAATAAACTGTAATTTGATGTTGATATTTTTTCCAAAACTTTTTGTAGTAGAACAAATGAAACGAAATTTAACTGGTGATTTGTGGAATTTGGGCGTCATGAATATGAAAGGCAGGTTTTGACAATTTGAAATTGTAAAACTGTATGAAAAATTCGATTTGCAAAGTTTATTGTATGCAATAAACTGTTTAATAATCACGTCTGTAGAAAGATTCGATTTTTCGTAATAAAGAGACGAGTTAAGTTCTTGTAAGACTTGTTTAACGTAGAAATGTTTGCAAATGATGCCATAATTATTGGCAGCTTTATCAATTGGAACAAAGACAAAGAATTTTTTTAAATTGTTGATATATTCGATTTCATCTTTTTTCAAATTTTGATATTGGTGTTCTGCGTTGTTAATTTGTTTAGCTAAAAAAGTTTTAAATTCAATGGTTAATAGATCTTTCCATTCTTGGAATGCTTCAAAAGGTATTGCGTGCGAGTATGCAACTTTTTTAATGAATCGAAGAATGTTAACTTTAAAAATATGAACTGCTTTACTGAATTTGCAAGTGCTGTTGAGTCTAAATTTTGCACCGAGATTCATTAAATATCTGACATTTGTGTTTTTTATAATATGTAAATTACCAGTAATTACGTGTTTGTGATCAGCATCGACAAATTCCTTAAAATTGTCCTGATTGCATAAACATGGAAAATCATCAGCAGTATGCGAAAAAGCAACATCACGGTAATTGTAAATAAATACCGTGATGTATTTATTAATGTTAATTGTACAAAAATATTTACAATTACCGTGATGTTGCTTTTTCGCATACTGCTGATGATTTTCCATGTTTATGCAATCAGGACAATTTTAAGGAATTTGTCGATGCTGATCACAAACACGTAATTACTGGTAATTTACATATTATAAAAAACACAAATGTCAGATATTTAATGAATCTCGGTGCAAAATTTAGACTCAACAGCACTTGCAAATTCAGTAAAGCAGTTCATATTTTTAAAGTTAACATTCTTCGATTCATTAAAAAAGTTGCATACTCGCACGCAATACCTTTTGAAGCATTCCAAGAATGGAAAGATCTATCAACCATTGAATTTAAAACTTTTTTAGCTAAACAAATTAACAACGCAGAACACCAATATCAAAATTTGAAAAAAGATGAAATCGAATATATCAACAATTTAAAAAAATTCTTTGTCTTTGTTCCAATTGATAAAGCTGCCAATAATTATGGCATCATTTGCAAACATTTCTACGTTAAACAAGTCTTACAAGAACTTAACTCGTCTCTTTATTACGAAAAATCGAATCTTTCTACAGACGTGATTATTAAACAGTTTATTGCATACAATAAACTTTGCAAATCGAATTTTTCATACAGTTTTACAATTTCAAATTGTCAAAACCTGCCTTTCATATTCATGACGCCCAAATTCCACAAATCACCAGTTAAATTTCGTTTCATTTGTTCTACTACAAAAAGTTTTGGAAAAAATATCAACATCAAATTACAGTTTATTTTGAAAAAAATTTATGATTTTCTGAAGGTCAAATTTATGCATACGAGCTATTTCTGGTGCATTGACAACAGTTTCGAAATCATTAAAAATCTACAACGCACACCTAAATCAATTTACACATTTGACTTTGAGAATCTGTTCTGCAACATTCCCATCGAAGATTTATATACAACTTTGTTAAAACTTTTTGACATATTTTGCATTGGTGAGGAATTGGGCATCGACAGGAATTTTTTCAATAGTCTTTGTCATTTCTGTTTCTTTAACAATTTTGTGTCTTTCAACAACTTTATTTTTAAACAAATACATGGAATTGGCATGGGCACCAACTATTCCAGCACAGCTGCTAATTTGTATCTCTTTTTCTATGAATTTAAATATACAGTACAGTATAATAAAAAACATGATATTTTCAGGTATATAGATGACATCCTTATCTTCAACAAAAGTATGGATGACATTTTCCCATTAATCTATCCACAAAATCTAAAGCTCACTAAAGCCAATGACAACTTTCTGTCTGCCGATTTTCTGGACATTTCTTTCAAAATTGTTGATTCTAACCTTATTACAGATATCTATGATAAAAAAGATAACTTCAATTTTTACACAAAAAGTATGCCACATTGGTACAGTAATTTACATAAAAAGATCTTCATTAATATTATAATTGGACAGCTAAGCAGATTCTTTAAAATTTGTAGCAACAATTCTCAATTTAATAAACAAATCTTCAAATTTGCTGCAAATCTCTACTATTACAATTTTTATCCTGCCAATTTCACATTTTATTATCTTAATTTGTTCAAGAAATCTTTTCTTCAACAAGGACAGATTTAGTTTCCACCCAAACAACTGCGATTTGGCAACAGTGTAACTGGGTAACTTTGATGATAAAGAGTGCTGAAATCCTTTCGACAGGAAGGTGCTTTTTGGATGCCCTGCCCCAGCGACCTGTTCGATTGGCGTGGCATCGGATTTTCGTCTCTGGCAAACGGATACCTAGACATAGACATTGTTGTCGACGAAATGTTTGAAATCATGTGGTATGTAATTTTTTCTTTTTATTTTGCAGGTCAGAGCTGGGGGGTTGGTAATACATGACAGCATATTACTAATAAGCATACTATTTACATATATATAATTTATTGCATATATCCAAAAAATAAACATATATAACGTTTGATAATTTTCCTGCCTTCTATATTAAGCCTTATAAGTAGCTACACATATTAGTTCGTTAATTCAAATACATATACTTTTACTTTCTAATCAATTTTGCTGCATGTATGATACTGACCCGCACAGAAACCTTGCAGAATATTTAATATTTAATATGCCAGCTGCTCCAGCTCTTCGTAAACGTAGCAGCAGTTTAATACCCATGATTTCATCAATTCTTGTTTTCAATGTTCCTAGTTTATTTTTTAACGCTCCATGTTCATTTTTGTTGTTGTTAATTTTGTTTATCTTTTTGTTACATACACTTTTTTCTGTGCTACCCGTGTATGTGAAACTACACACTTTACTATATTTTCAATACATTTAACTACTTTAGCTGCAACATTGCGCTGTTTAAATGTAGAATATTTTATATCAATTTTGATCATTATATTATATAATACTTAGCATTTAATGCTGCTATTGCGCTTACGCTTTGTATTATTCTCCTGATTTCACATTGGGTTTGCATAGTCTGAGTGTATTTTGTTCAATGTTCTTTTCGCATATTAGGTTACACCTACAAAAAATTCTTTAAAAAAATTTTCACACAGAACTTTTTCTCATGGCTGCTAAATGTAAAAGGAAAAATTGTAAAACTTGTGCAGTTAGTGGAGACTCTGTCGTTGCTGTATTTAATAGTCACACCCCCATTTTGAAAATTAAATAACGTGATATATAAAATTACATGTTTAACTTGTTTTCAATGTTACATCGGACAAACCTCTAACGAACTGCATTTACGCATTAATCTACATCGTTCACAAATTAACAAAGCAGCCCGGCTCTCTTTCGAAATTAACCATTTTAAAACACATTCTTTTGAAAATATCAAAATTGATATACTTGCACATCATGAAGATACAAATGAACGATTAAGGGCTGAAAATGATCTTATACTTAAAAACAAATCACTCTATCCATATGGACTGAATACCTATCTTAACTTTTTTAATATGCAGGATATCAAAAACATTTTCAGACTTTTTTACAATTTTAATACTAAAACTCGAATTTCCAGAGGACATAGAGGCTCACATAAGAACAGTAAAATTATCAATAGCATTAACCTTAACCTTTGGTGCAAAGAGGTCGAAGATTCGTTTCTCAAATTATCTAATATTAATCAAGTCAAAAACTATATTTTCAAGTTAAAAACTTCCACTTTGTAAAAATTGAAACCGTATCTTTCTAAATATAAATTTGTCAATGAACAATGTAGAGATTTGATCTCTGATCTTATAAATTACAGAATCGGGTTTGAATTTACAGCTAAAGAAAATATTTATTTCACTATTTCCTTCCAACAGAAAAGTTTCGATAATATTCCATTTCACAAAATTATAAATAAACTGGCAAATTATTTTCCACTAAAAAATAAACAAATCATTACTGCCTTTAAGTATTGCAAGCCTTTTTGCAAAAATATTTACAATTACCGTGATGTTGCTTTTTCGCATACTGCTGATGATTTTCCATGTTTATGCAATCAGGACAATTTTAAGGAATTTGTCGATGCTGATCACAAACACGTAATTACTGGTAATTTACATATTATAAAAAACACAAATGTCAGATATTTAATGAATCTCGGTGCAAAATTTAGACTCAACAGCACTTGCAAATTCAGTAAAGCAGTTCATATTTTTAAAGTTAACATTCTTCGATTCATTAAAAAAGTTGCATACTCGCACGCAATACCTTTTGAAGCATTCCAAGAATGGAAAGATCTATTAACCATTGAATTTAAAACTTTTTTAGCTAAACAAATTAACAACGCAGAACACCAATATCAAAATTTGAAAAAAGATGAAATCGAATATATCAACAATTTAAAAAAATTCTTTGTCTTTGTTCCAATTGATAAAGCTGCCAATAATTATGGCATCATTTGCAAACATTTCTACGTTAAACAAGTCTTACAAGAACTTAACTCGTCTCTTTATTACGAAAAATCGAATCTTTCTACAGACGTGATTATTAAACAGTTTATTGCATACAATAAACTTTGCAAATCGAATTTTTCATACAGTTTTACAATTTCAAATTGTCAAAACCTGCCTTTCATATTCATGACGCCCAAATTCCACAAATCACCAGTTAAATTTCGTTTCATTTGTTCTACTACAAAAAGTTTTGGAAAAAATATCAACATCAAATTACAGTTTATTTTGAAAAAAAATTTATGATTTTCTGAAGGTCAAATTTATGCATACGAGCTATTTCTGGTGCATTGACAACAGTTTCGAAATCATTAAAAATCTACAACGCACACCTAAATCAATTTACACATTTGACTTTGAGAATCTGTTCTGCAACATTCCCATCGAAGATTTATATACAACTTTGTTAAAACTTTTTGACATATTTTGCATTGGTGAGGAATTGGGCATCGACAGGAATTTTTTCAATAGTCTTTGTCATTTCTGTTTCTTTAACAATTTTGTGTCTTTCAACAACTTTATTTTTAAACAAATACATGGAATTGGCATGGGCACCAACTATTCCAGCACAGCTGCTAATTTGTATCTCTTTTTCTATGAATTTAAATATACAGTACAGTATAATAAAAAACATGATATTTTCAGGTATATAGATGACATCCTTATCTTCAACAAAAGTATGGATGACATTTTCCCATTAATCTATCCACAAAATCTAAAGCTCACTAAAGCCAATGACAACTTTCTGTCTGCCGATTTTCTGGACATTTCTTTCAAAATTGTTGATTCTAACCTTATTACAGATATCTATGATAAAAAAGATAACTTCAATTTTTACACAAAAAGTATGCCACATTGGTACAGTAATTTACATAAAAAGATCTTCATTAATATTATAATTGGACAGCTAAGCAGATTCTTTAAAATTTGTAGCAACAATTCTCAATTTAATAAACAAATCTTCAAATTTGCTGCAAATCTCTACTATTACAATTTTTATCCTGCCAATTTCACATTTTATTATCTTAATTTGTTCAAGAAATCTTTTCTTCAACAAGGACAGATTTAGTTTCCACCCAAACAACTGCGATTTGGCAACAGTGTAACTGGGTAACTTTGATGATAAAGAGTGCTGAAATCCTTTCGACAGGAAGGTGCTTTTTGGATGCCCTGCCCCAGCGACCTGTTCGATTGGCGTGGCATCGGATTTTCGTCTCTGGCAAATGGATACCTAGACATAGACATTGTTGTCGACGAAATGTTTGAAATCATGTGGTATGTAATTTTTTCTTTTTATTTTGCAGGTCAGAGCTGGGGGGTTGGTAATACATGACAGCATATTACTAATAAGCATACTATTTACATATATATAATTTATTGCATATATCCAAAAAATAAACATATATAACGTTTGATAATTTTCCTGCCTTCTATATTAAGCCTTATAAGTAGCTACACATATTAGTTCGTTAATTCAAATACATATACTTTTACTTTCTAATCAATTTTGCTGCATGTATGATACTGACCCGCACAGAAACCTTGCAGAATATTTAATATTTAATATGCCAGCTGCTCCAGCTCTTCGTAAACGTAGCAGCAGTTTAATACCCATGATTTCATCAATTCTTGTTTTCAATGTTCCTAGTTTATTTTTTAACGTTCCATGTTCATTTTTGTTGTTGTTAATTTTGTTTATCTTTTTGTTACATACACTTTTTTCTGTGCTACCCGTGTATGTGAAACTACACACTTTACTATATATATATATATATATATATATATTGTTAAACAGCACATCATTTTTATATCCAAAATAAACTTTTTAAAGATCCAGAAACTGTTCAAACTCCTACAATATGAGCACAAGTAAAAATTCAAAAGGGAGTATTCCATACTTACAAAACAAATAATAAAAGTCTCTCTGTATTTTATACCTTTTATTATTATTATTATTATTATAAAATGAGAATGCTTTTTAAATCTTCCAATAATTAGCACAATATTAATGCTCAGTATAATCATAAAAGACACGTAGTTTCATACAGAGGATGCAAAGTTTTTCCTAAAATTTTGATCACAGAAATGCAACCGAAGAATCAGGGGTAGATTACTGAGTTCATGATCCCACAACCCCTGCCACCTTTTTTTGTTTCTCAAATTTATCAGGAACTGTTGGAAAATTGAAGACATTGTTCATGAAATCATTGTTCTTAAATTATATTATCGTTATGAATAACTGCCGGTCTCAATATTTAAGGGTTTAATCAAAACGATTCAGAACCATTTTTCCCCCCTTTAATTAGTAATCTCTCCCCCCCCCCAAGAAATATTTTCTCATTGCACAAAAAAAATAAACAAATGTAAAGAACAAATTCTCCAAGGTTTAGCCTACAGTGGCTCCCAAAAGTGTTCGTACACCTTGAAATTTTGTAGTAAAACCAAAATAACGCAAAACTGAATTCGAATATGAAGTCCAATTTTTTTTCACACCATTCCTATGCCATTGTGAATAAAACCCAGTAGTTTTTTTTTTGAATATTGCCAGATTTTATTTTTGAAATTTGTCAAAAAACGAAGAGACAGAGAAAAAATACGCCACAAAAGTCATCGTACACTGAAATAGTTTCGAATAAATTCATAATTAAAATTATCATATGTGGTTTTTTTATTATTTTTGCGTTGTAATGATACTGTAAAGTCATTTGACTTTAATTTTTTGTGTTTTTATTCCCTAATATTCTGCTTATTATTTTAAAATGGCAGGTATGCGTAAAAAACAACGAACACGATTCGAAATTTGGTTTTTTCCCTCACAGTAGCCGTAAATTGATTTGAAATGTCTCTAAATTGGTTAATTTATACCATTCTATAGTGAAGGGCTTGATAAAATGCTTTGAAGACAAGAATCGGATCGAAAACAAGGTAAGAAAAGGTCAACTGGCAAAGTTAACAAAGCGTGATCGGAGGTTTACAGTTAAAAAAAAATATGAAAAATACACATTTCAGAACTGATAAAGTTTCTACAGAATTGAATGAAATATTTTACGTTTAATTTTTACCTAAAATTGTTCGAAAGTTCTTGGATTAGCTGGGTTAAATGGACCTCTTCTCGCAGAAATTTTCTTGTTCGTGCGAAAAACAGTAAGCTTACACTTTCCGTCGTAAAATCAATGTTAAATAAGCTCAATACGTTTTGGAACAACGTCTTATTTATAGACGAAAATAAATTCAATATTTTGGGTTATATTGTTGTATAATTGTAAATGAAAGAAAAAAAGAGGAATTTAATCTTAAGAACTTAGTTGGATCGGTTAATCAGAATGGTGAAGATGTTCTTGTGTGAGGGTGCATCTCAGCATCAGGACTTGGAAATTTGGAATTTTTTGATGAAATAATGAATTATGCTGTTCATTTAAATATTTTAAAAAGCAATTTAAAACTATTACCCCAAAATTTGGTAATCGGAAACAACTTTGTTTTTTATCAAGATAACGATAAGAAGCACACGTTCGCGTTTGGTGCCTCAAAATTTGTCCTTAAACTTGGAAATATCTCCTCAATCGCTAGATTTAAACTTAATGGAACATATTTGGAGATATCTGGTGGCTAGATTACGAAAATACACCATTGAAACGAAAAGCGAACTAGAAACAGTAAGACTCGTAGTGCGGCTGAACACTTACTCAGAAATTGCACAAAAAAAGAAAGAAAGAAACAATGAAATCTCTTCCCAGACGTTTAAATGCTGTTGTTGTTATTGCATGATATCCCACTAAATAATAACTTAGTAAAAAGTTAGATTATTTACTAATTTTTGACATTTTTTCAAAGTGTACAAAGACTTTTGTGAGATAAAATTTCCTTAACTTTTTGGTTTTTGATTTTTAAAAAATTAAGTTTTAATGTTTTATTAAAAAATTTTGTGTAGTTTTGTTAAAAATAGATCATAGATCTTATAATAAAATACCAATTCCGAAATATTAATTCTAACCAATGGATAAGGGCCTATTTCATTGAAAGTCGTAGGTGTACGAACACTTTTGGGAGCCACTGTATAAATTTATAGTGATTTTTTTAATTAATTAATTTATTTTTTTGTTTGAGCATTTTTTATGTTTAGTTGTGAATTATGATGTGTATGACTTATGGTTATGAGCTATACATTCTATATTTAATATTATAAAGGAAAAATTTGCTTACAATTTTGTCAACAGGAATTTCATCTTTTACATACTTCTCATTTTTCAGAATTTCAACAATATAACTCAGCCCACTGTTTTTCACACATAAATCTTCAACGTATTTGATATAACTGGTATCAAAAATAGAAACATTAATTATTTACAGATGGTATGAACTAAAACAAAAGTTTGATTATTGCAAAACACTCGAAATAAAATATACTCTATTAAAAATAGTTTGTAAAAACTAAACATGGGTGCAAGTTTGGTGATGTGTTCAAGATGGAAAATATTTTGGAACGGGATGGAAAATCTCATTTTTTGGTACTAAATTCCTTCTTATATGCGAGTTTTATATGGTATATATCAAATCTTAATATAAGCAAAGCAATGCCGTATCTAGGGATAACAAGCCAGAGCTCTTGCCATAGGTGGCAACTTCTGAGGGGTGGCCAATCCACACTATTCATATATTTTTTTAAAACACAATATAAAACAAGAAGAAAGATGGGCAAGGGCAGCAGTTTCAAGATTCGCCCCACCTCCTTAAAATTGAAGATTTTACTGGAGCAAAGGAAAGTCGGAGAGAATATGATACAAATACAAATACAAAAGTGACGACCAGCAACAGGCTCTGGGCCCAGCTAGACTGGTCCTAGTCAATTTACAATCCCCAGTGAAGATCAATGGCCCTCTTAAAACTATCTACTCCCTTGCTCATTACCACCTCTTCCGGTAAGCTGTTCCAAGGTTCCACTACCCTGCTATAATAATAATTTTTCCTAATATCCATGTTAGCCTGAGATTTAAATAGCTTAAAACAATGACCCCTTGTCCTGTTTTCGGTGCTAAACTTCAGCCCCGTAACATCTTTCATTTTAATAAATTTAAACAACTGAATCATATCCCCTCGGTCTCTTCTTTGCTCAAGACTGTACATTTTTAATCTTCTAAGCCTGGAATCATAGTCTAAGTGAGAAAGTCCATTTATTAGCCTTGTAGCTCGCCTTTGAACCCTTTCCAATACATTAATGTCTTTCTTAAGATAAGGAGACCAAAACTGAACAGCATACTCCAACTGAGGTCTTATCAAACTTCTATACAAGGGCAGAAGAACTTCTTTAGATTTGTTTGAAATACACTGCTCAAAACAATTAGGGGAGCACGGAGCAATCACACAAAAGTGAAGAAGCCGTTGTGAAATAGCCTTGCAAAGGCATAAAATGGAGTTTACATGTGTATTAAGATGCAATACAGCAAAAAAGAAGCAGAAGTAATTTGACTGGGAACTTTACTCCTCTAGAACAGTGAAACGAACATGAAATTATGCATTTCCAGCCTCGTCTGCTACAGTTTTTTCTGTTTGTCCCGATTCCAGTCCCTCGATAAAGTGTCGTAGCATTTTTGAATCGAAAAAAAAAATGAACGGTTGAATTTTACGGCTCCCAAATAGCGAAAAAATGGGCTTCTGTCAAATCGCGATTTCTGCGCTTGCATCGTTTTTCTGCTTTTCGACGACAGAAAAGTTGATTTGTTTCCAAAGTTTACGCTTTATTCTCATGTTTTCTGAAAACATTGAGACTTTATTGGAAATTAGTTTCCGCAATAATATTTTTCTTAATTTTGTTAAAACCGTGTGCTCCCCTAATTTTTTTGAGCAGTGTAGATCTATTGATAAACCCAAGCATATTTGATGAAGTTGTTTATTAAAATGGAAGATGTTCATGGGCTAAATTTTGGCAAAGAAGACAAAATCACAGGTTATTGCTTCAAGCTATTTAAATACTAATTCAATTACCAAATTGGGAAAAATCATTACTACTTTACCAATCATTATATGCATTTAGATGAGTCTACCATAAGCAGCTGTTACTTGCAATGGAATGAAAAATTTCAAGAGAGCTCTTGATCTTCATTGGGAATTGATAAATTGACTAAGAGCTATTTCATTTGACTGTTTCTGGATGTTTCTTTTGTATTTGTAAAAATATTAGAACAAACTACATCATCAACTTACATTCTATCACATATACAGCTTATATAAAATTTACCTGTCATTTTTTACGGTCACAATAAATTCAGGAACATTTTGATAGTTTTGAATATGATCATCGAATTCTGCAACTTGCTGAAAGAAAATGTTACTGGTATTTATAAAGTCCATTAAATATCATCATTATTATTTCAACAAATAAATTTTTGTCTGGAACATTGGATGAGATTTTTTTAATTAGTTTTTCAGTGAAATAATGCTGGTTGGTTAATTGTTAAAAAAATTGGCTTTATATTTATCCTTTGGAGGAAAACCTTTACTATGATAGAGCAACACTGCGAGATGACATTTTCTTATTAACTTTCTCAAATTTAAATGAGCTCTCAGGGAAAAAATGCTCCCCAGTAAAATTGGTATTTTGTAACATCCAAGGTTGTTTCAATCGACCATTCAAATATTCTATCTAATTTCTGAGTGGTACTCTCTGGCCTATCAAGTTTAGTTGGTGGTAGAAAACTGAGCACCGTGTTAACTTTCGAATAAAGCAGAGAAGCAGAAATGGCCCAGTATAGGAAATTTTACTTTTTATAGGTTCTTCTTTTTTACTATTCTTGAACACAATCATTCTTATGGTGAGATAACATTTCCGGGCTTATTGGCCATGGTCTGGGCTGCTGGTCCTGATTGGGAGGCGTTCTCAAGCCGCTGGTGGAATAAAGTTCCTGATTGGATGAGATTCAAGCCACTGGGTGATCCTGATACCTGACTGGATGGGATTCACAAGCCGTGGTGGCTACCGGTTTCTGATCGGATGGGATCACAGTATGTTTTAGACTGTTGTGGCGAGCGGTTCTGATGATGGCTGCAGCAAAGCAAGACGAAACGTCTGGAATTTTTACTCCAATTAGACCACGGCCAATAAGCCCGGAAATGTTATCTCCCCATATTGACGCCGGCCGTGAAAGCCTTAAACAGTATTTTACAATCAATCTTTTTCAACTTTGTATAATCATATTATTAAATATTGTTTATTTTCTTTCTTTTTATGAAAAGAAGCTTAAATTGTAATAAGTTTGAAGACGGTGCATAGTAAAATAATCCACATAAGGTTATAGGCACTTGGAATAGCTTTCCAGAAGAGGCAGTAATGAGCAGGGGGATGGATAGCTTTAAGAGGGCCATTGATCTTCATTGGAGACTAATTAATTGACTAGGACCAGCCTAGCTGGGCCCAGAGCCTGTTGCTGGTCTTCACATTTGTATTTGTAAGAATGGCAATTGTGATTTAGTTGGGTTTTAAAAGTCAAGATAGGTTTTTTTTTTCTCTTTTTTATTAGAAAAAGTAGCAGATTTTATAGTGGTCTATGGTTATATTTGGCACTAAATAAAAATTTTACAGCCTGCTGAAATTTAACAACATGACTAAGGTTGACCATTTATTATTTTTCTTTAAAACAAGACATTTGATAATTCTACACTACTACACATGTATTTAAAAAATAAAAGTCACATATTTTTTATAACTTGTTCATTAAAGAGCGGAAATGAACTGATTAAAAAAAAGAATAGATGTAATACTACATTTTTAGATAGGAAAATTCGTTTCAATATATTTGGTGCTGATTTTCAATAAGCATGATATATTCTTAGAACTTCCTACAATTTAATCATACAATTAATATTGCTTTAAGAACTGTGTTTTGCAACTATGCTAGTTCACAAATAAAGTGAAAATACAATTTTACCAGTGCATTTAGAGCCGGGGGAAAATACAGTAAAACCCATCCTAACGGACACCCCTCTTATGCGGTCAATTTTTAATTCTCCAGTTCCAATGCAAATAACATTATTAAACCCCTGTCCTGTGGATACCTCTCTATTGCGGACAAAAAAAATTGTCCCGCTAGTGCCCGCGTTGGAGGGCTTTTACTGTATATTCAACGACTCTTGAAAGTTTGTATGACTAAGTAAGAAAATGCAAAATCAACTCCACCCAACAACTTTTTTAAAAGCCCTAAGAGAGTAAAATAAAATTTAAAGAGTTTAAAAAACATTTTAAAGAGCTTCATGCATTTTGCATTTAAAAAAGAGAGAGAGAACATGCAGCAAAAAAATAAATTTGAAAACTGGTTTTTGTTTAGCTTTTTCTCTTTTCACAAATAAATTTAAATAAATATACATTACTTTATTTGAAGCACCTGCAGAAAGGGATGTTTCATAAATCTCTGTCTTTAAAGCACCAATTTTTTCGTCTATTTTTTTCATTTCAGCTTCAACATCATCACATTTTGATTTCAGAATCTGCTTTCTAAATAATTTTTGAAAAGTAAGGAATTTGATACAAATTTCATTAATTGTAAATCCATGAATAAAAAGCAATTTCCTTCTTAAAATTGTCTAGCAGGAACAAAAATTAATTTTGTATTCCTATCAAAAAATAATATTACATGAACAGCTAAACTTTTCAGAATTTGAACTTTACATTGGTTTTTATATTGATGTTCAAAATTAGACCTCATAAGGAAACTAAGCCATTTAGAATTTGAGTTTTACTTACAATAGTTTAAAAACTGAGGGAAAACCTGCTTAGTTTAATAATAAATCTGAAACTGTAATTGATTTTACATTATTAAAGTTAAGGGCAAGAGATTTGTTTTGATAATACAAAAAGAAAAAAAAAGTTTCACACCTAATAGGGAAACGGAACCAGTCACAGGTATGCTTAAGACATTGCTCTCAGGTTAACTCAATTTTCTAAGCCTTTTAATGTATTTAGACTTTAGACTATTTTTCTCTCATGCACACAACTACATCTCATCTAACCTTTGGTTCCTTCTGGATCCTCTGAATTAAGTCAATTCTATTTTTATTTGCTCAACGGCGAAAAAAGGTCCGACCTGTAGTAACAGACACAGAAAAATCTGATGATACCCAGTAACAGACAGGATGAGGAAAAGATGAGTAATAGAAAAAATTATCTTTTTCTCTTTAAAATGTGCAAAATAAAATTTTTTTTTAAAGAACTAAAGTCTTATTAAATTCATATGAACATGAAACACCATATGACCTTGTGGTGGCTGATCATAACCTTTTACCCGGGGTGCCCACCTAGGGAAGGAGGAAAGGGGGGACTGAAATTTTTAGGGGAGGGTGTTTTGAGGGTTTTTTTCTTTTTTAGGGGGCTCTTTCTTGGTATGTTTTATGGTCATCTCCACTTGGAATGTTTTTTGCTCTAAAAACATTTAGTCAAATACATGCCTTTATTATAAATGATAAAATTTACTCTTGAGATTGTCATTGAAATGGCTCAATAGCCTGTAGCTTCCCTGTAAGATAACGAAGACATAAATTTGAAATTAATGCTTTTCTCTGTATAATATGCTTCAAATTTTTGTTGCTGCACAGCAAGTAGCTTCCATAAGTAGTTCTTGCTATGTGAAAATCATCCATCAAGGTTGGTTCCATTTTCTTTAAATACCTTCTCAACAGGAGCACCATTGACAGTATTCTTGTACCATATACATGGTTATTGACAATGTATAATAAAGTGAAACAACAATGGATTATAATAGTAGTAGACAGGGCTAGAAAGATCTTTAAAAATTTACATGAGCTGCCGGGCATGTTTGTCTAAAATTTCACATGCACAGTTTTCCTTATTGTATATCAATAAAAGCATTTGAATTTGTTGTACAGCATTAATCAGATGAATTTTTTCATATAAATCATTAAAAAAAAATAGTTTGAATAAATATTACATAATAAGCCGTGGGTTAAATTTAATTTATATAATGGGAAGGATCACTTCCACACAAACTGGAAACAGCAAACCATCTAAGCAGTATGGCTTGAAATAAATTTTGAGCTCCAAGTAAGGATACAGTAATTTTCAATAAAATACCAAATAATAAAGTTTTAGAAAAAAATATTTGATTAAAAATTGGGCATGTAAGGGTAAAAGATTCATGCCTGATCGGAATTTTTATATGCCCCGGGCATATCGGGCAGTATTTCAAGCCCTGGTAGTAGAATAAAAAAAATTTATCTTGAGATTACAGTAACCCATATTCAGTTTTCAGCATAAAATTATTTCTTGTTCTGTTTTATTAAAAATTTGAAAGAGAGGAGGGGGGAGGCATACAGAAGCATGCAAGGACGGATATAGGGGAGGGGCAATGGGGGCAATCACCTCTTCGAGGGACTCTACAAGCAATTTTTCAACGTTCAAGTTCACAAAACATTTTTTAGTCAATCTGCAACGAATTTAAGGAAACTCTCAACTGGAAAATTTTTGGAATACTGCAAACTTGAGGTCTTAAAAATGCGGTTTTAATGTTAGAGAAAGGAATGAGGTTCAAGCTCTTTTCTACTAATTTTTCAAAACCGTAATTCCCAAAATACAATTTTAAACCATATTAGATTATATTGGGAGAAGGTTCGAAAACTTGAAGTTCTAAAAACCCAATTTCACCCCTCCCTTGAAGGATTCCTGAATCTGTCCTTGCAAGCATGCAGAATTATTACACAACATTCATAACTTAGCTAAATATACAAACCTGCTGTATTTCAACATTTTATAAATAAGTTAACTTTTTTCAGATGATTTCTCTTCAAAATTGAAATCTAAAATAAAAATAATACAAATTTAGAAAACAATAAATAAACTTTTTTAGTTGGGTGACTACTACAAATTATGAATTAATTCAGTAAAACCAATGCATAGTCTTAGAACAAGTAACATGTTCTGTGGACCAGTGTGCTAGGTTTACTATTAAGATCAGTAAAGATTTACTGGTCCAAAAACAAAATGATTGGTTCACTTAACACAAAATGTAGTTTAACTTGAAATATTTTTCTGCATAACAATTTTGCTGCATAACAATTTATAACAATTTTGCTGACATCTTTTTTTTTTTAAATAAAATCTTGATTACGTTGGCTTTAACTTAAAATTCATATGAGAAAAATTTAATCATAAACTAATTTGCTACAAACGTAAAAACAAAAAGTTTAAAATGAAAATTGGTTTTTTCACGGTATTTTTGACATTTATGTAGAGTCTGTAACGGTACCTTATTTTGCCATAACTTTTTAATTTACTGTTTGATTAGCAAAATATTTTAATTTAAGTTGGTGTGTTGGTAGGAAAAGCTCAAAATAAAATAATATGCTAATCAAACAGTAAATTAAAAAGTTATGGCAAAAAAGGCACCGCTACAAACTCTACATATATGTCTCAGTTACGTGAAATGACCCAAATACGAAATTTCTGAATTGATGGTGATCATGGAATGGTCCCGCGGATTATTGAACTCTATTTTGTGGTGATTTGAAGCAATTTTTGCTGGTCTCGGACCGTAAATAAATGCTCCAAATGTACATTTCATTTCTAAACCCTGGTGTAGAATGACCATGATTGCAACCCATTATTAACATTTCGATTTTGAGGTGTTTTAAACATTAACTTGTGCTACCTACACACAGGGCCGTATCCAGAGGGGGGGCCTGACGGGCCCGGCCCCCCCCGAAACCCGAAATGTTTTGAACCGTAAAACAGAAGTTTTTTTTTTTTTTTCAAATTCTTAATGTCAGAAAAGGAAAATAACAATGTTTTTTTTTAATTCTTAATTTTGCTACTATTCAAAATTTATAATATTTTGAAGAAATACAGAAAAAGCAGTTCTAGTTCTCATTAGCTGCAAGGCGCACTTGAAATTTAGACCTTTAATTAGGACTTCCTGCTCTCTTTCCCAATTCAATTCAGGGCCGTCCAGGGTTAAGGCAGGCCCTTTGTCAGTTCGGTAGATTTTTCAAGTCTACCAAACTGACTTCTGTGCACTTCCTCCTCCAGGGGCGTGCACAGAAATTTTGGGGCTGTCACAAATGCTTTTTTTTGGGCCCCCTCCATATTGCTTACCCATATTTTCTACCCTAGGTTTAAAAATATTGGGCCCCATTTAAGGTCGAGCCCGGGCCAACAGGTGTCCCTTCTTCCCTCTGTGCACGACCCTGCCCTCCTCCCCCTAAAACTCTTATAAAACTTACACTGTACTGATTTCGAGCCGGGGACTCCTCAAAGGCTGGGTCCCTAGTTTCCGATTAGGCGAGTATCTTGTTACCAAGATGTGACAAATTCAGCTCCTTGATACATCCTGAGTAAAAAATGCAAAAATCACGATTCTCGCGTTTTTGTAGCATAACTTTCAAGATCATTTTTGTGACTGATATGTTTCTTGTCTTGCATTTATTTAATGCTGAATTCAGTATCATGGAAGTTCTTTTGTTATTGCTTGTTTTTTTTCTTACTTCTACTGCATACTGTTAATATCTTTAATATGAGAAAAAAAATAACACTTACTCTACTCTCTTTCATTTTCTGCACTACTTGTGATTGAAAAAAAAAAAAAAAAAAGATTGTCTCGAGAAATATTTCGTTGCATTTATTTTTAACTTAAAACGGGTGTGTCTTACAAAGTTATAATCATTTTGTAAGACTGCAATCAACTTCTGAAAAGTGTAAATAAAGAGCTTCAAATAATTTCAACTGTTCGAGAGTCTTTGAAAATTATTTAAGTTTTTGAAATTCCTAGAAAAGTTCTTCAATTTTGTATCTTATCAAGAAAATAAAGTATGAATTGTCCAAATGGCCAGAATATTACTCTTCCGTTCTTATTTTCTGAATGTCTACACCATTTCTTTTAAACTATTTTGAATAATTTTCATACTGTAGGGCATTTAATGAAAAAAAAATGGGGGAGGGGGAGTGATCAAAAACAAATTTCACTAAAAGCCGATATGAGCAGATAACGAAGTGCTTCTCTTTTCTCCTCTCTCGTTTTTCCTCTCTGTCCATTAAGTTTCATGATTTGTCGAGCAAGCAGTTTTTATTTTGTTTGATCTTGATTTGCAAAAGAATGTATAACTTTTAAAACACTTTGTTTGCTTATTTTTTTTTTTTTTTCATATTTTTGTAGTCACAATTACCTAATATAAATCCTCAAAATACAGCTTTTTTTTTCGAAAATTTCTCGGGGGAAAACCCCCGACCCCCTGAAATTATGGATGTTCTACATCCGACTTAAAGGGACACTCTCCTGTTATCCTAACCACTACAAGGTGAATAAGAAAAATAATAAGAAATTAAAATAACAGTCCAAACAGTGGAATCATTAAACATCGAGACAAAAAGTTTTCTATGTTAACATTTTTATGCGTTTGGTGTGTCTATATATACTATATGTGTGTGTGTTAGGGCAATGTGCTAATCCGGGCCCCTCCCGAAAAATATTTCTGGATACGGCCTTGCCTACACATGAATTATTCATATATAGTGGATTTTTTCCAATAACATGTATATTTCATTTGATTAAAAATATTTATTATTTATTTGCAATATAACTTGGTAAGATTAGATATAAGAATCTAAATCTTACAAGTGTTTTAGATTTTCTGAAATGTAAGTTGAAAATGCAGAATATTCTTTACTTGTAATTTATTTCAACTCTCAAGCATTCTTTCCTTGAAGTACAAAGTGTTAAAACGTAAAAATATTGTGAATATATATTCCTATATAATGAATATGCTTCCACATAAATACAAATGTGACGACCAGCAACAGACTCTAAGCCCAGCTAGGCTGGTAATAGTCAATTAATTAGTTCCCAATGAAGATCAATGGCCCTCTTAAAGCTATCCACCCCCTTGCTCATTGGTGCCTCTTCTGGTAAGCTATTCCAAGTGCCCACGACCCTACTAAAGTAGTATATTTTCCTAATTCCCAAGTTAGCCTGAGATTTAAATAGCTTGAAACAATGACCCCTCATTCTGCTTTCCCGGCAAAAATTTAATCCATTTATATATTTCATTTTGATAAATTTAAATAACTGAATCATGTCCCCTCTGACTCTCCTTTGCTCCAGGCTATACATGTTAAGCCTATTAAGTTTGGTATCAATCAAAATCTGAAAGTCCCCTTAATAATCTAGTTCTATTCTTTGAACATTTTCCAATACAAAAATATCTTTCTTCAGATAAGGCGACAAAAACTGAACAGCGTACTCCAAATAAAGTCTTACTAAACTCCCATTTAAAGGCAGAAGAACCTTCTTAGATTTGTTTGAAATAGATCTATTGATAAACCGAAGCGTTTTGTTGGCTTTGTTACTAGCAATGCTGACTAAACAAAACCAAAGTATCGAGCACAAGTTTCGTCCAAAGCCTTCTTTCGCAGTAAATTATATAGAAATTAGAATTCTTTCCCCCATTGGGTTTTCAAGTACCTTTACAACTTTAAAATTTAATTTGCAGCATTTCACTTTTTTTAAAGCGAGAGAGGTGCGTCAGTTTAAAAAAAAAAAAAAAAGGTTTAAAGAGACCGCAAAATTTGGATACTACGGTTGCAGTTTACAAATCTAGAATTTTAGAAAAATAGTTGATACACATTTTAATTTTTATATTTCATAAACAGAATGAAAGCTTGATTATTAATCGTTCAAGTTTTATTGAAACTTGCTGCAAAACTTCTTTTCTATGTAAAACTTTTGACTTTTCACTGTAATTACTAAACAAAATTTGGCATCACGTTGATAAAAGCAGAAGTCTTTTCGCTCTCCGGCAAGGTCAACAAAACCTAGGAATAAATTTAAATTCTTTCTTAAAATGGCTAATGTATTTCGAAAATGTTTGGTAAGAATAACTGATCTTTATTTTACATGTATCATTTAGTTTTCACTTAGAAAATTTCCATTCCTGACTTTTTCTATGGCTAGACGATTGTTTTATCGCAAGATGTTATCATAGTTTCTCTTGATATAGTATGTTTTGAATAATAAAAATTTTCTCAGTTTTTGTTTTTTGTAATAAAACACACTATGTATGTACACCTCTTTAATTTAATCTTTTTTCTTTCAGTCCAAATCACGAATTATTTCTCTGAAGAATTCTCCTGTCTTTCAATTTGTTCGTAATGAGTCCAATGTTCGCACTGTAACTCTCATACCTGGAGATGGTATTGGACCAGAGATATCAGTTGCTGTGCAGAAGATATTTGAAGCAGCAAAAGTATTTATGTCCTAGTTCTTTACCAGGTTTTTAATGCAAAATTAAACAAATACACTTGCAAATATTGTGATATAAATTATTTCTTAAGAAAGCTGGAAACTTTTGAGCCATAATTTTAGATTAACAAGAAATTATATCTGTATAAGTGTTAGTACAGTTGACAGTTGGTACTCACCAGAACGTGGTGGGCCCCAGACTGGATGCTCCATTCTTTCTGTTTTTTTCGTTACGTACCTCAAATTCAGAGAAAAATAATTTTAAGTGCATTTTGTTTTAAAAATAAGCATTAAAATTGGCCACTCTTACAGCATTTTTCAACATAGCTTCCGTGATTTTCCAGGCATTTGTAATAACGTGGTACAAATTTTTGTAAACCCTCTCCATAGAATGCTGCCGCCTGTGTAGTCAACCATGGGGTTTTGTGTTCTTTGAGCTCATCATGGCTATTGTTCCCACGTCCGCCAAAGAAAGACTTTAGATGCAGAAACAAATGGAAGTTACTGAGAGAGGGGTTGGGGCTGTGCTGAAAATTTTATACAAATACAAAAGTGACGACCAGCAACAGGCTCTGGGCCCAGCTAGACTGGTCCTAGTCAATTTACAATCCCCAGTGAAGATCAATAGCCCTCTTAAAACTGTCTACTCCCTTGCTCATTACCACCGCTTCCGGTAAGCTGTTCCAAGGTTCCACTACCCTGCTAAAATAATAATTTTTCCTAATATCCGTGTTAGCCTGAGATTTAAATAGCTTAAAACAATGACCCCTTGTCCTGTTTTCAGTGCTAAACTTCAGCCCCGTAACATCTTTCGTTTTAATAAATTTAAACATCTGAATCATGTCCCCTCGGTCTCTTCTTTGCTCAAGACTGTACATTTTTAGCCTTCTAAGCCTGGAATCATAATCTAAGTGGGAAAGTCCAATTATTAGCCTTGTAGCCCGCCTTTGAACCCTTTCCAATACATTAATGTCTTTCCTAAGGTAAGGAGACCAAAACTGAACAGCATACTCCAAATAGGGTCTTACCAAACTTCTATACAAGGGCAGAAGAACTTCTTTAGATTTGTTTGAAATAGATCTTTTGATAAACCCAAGCATTTTATTGGCTTTGTTGCTAACAATGCTGCACTGTTGGCTAAAAAAGCATTTCAAAAGCATTCTAGCCAAAGCCCTGAAAGAGTCCTCATGGATGACTACAAGCAGTAACATTTTACAAATAGGTATATAGAGAAACTTGACCACGCTGTGACAAATGTTTGGAAAACTTTGGGAGCACTGTTGAAAAATGGTGTAAGGGTGGTAGATTTTTGTGCATTAAATTTCTTTGCTCAGTCTCTACTTGCTCTTTTTCATTCTGAAACAGAGCTTACTTTCTGAAAGTCTCTTGTATGTAATTATATATTGGTAGCGGAATATTTGTATGTTAAAGTGATTGCTAGATAAAATATATAAACTTTTATACTTTTGCAAAATCAATGGTTGTATCCCTCTTTTCTTTCAACAACGTCATATAACAAAAAATGTCATTTTTCAAGAGAGTGATTTCAGAGTTTAAGCATAAGATATCATGAAAATATATATATATATATATATATATATATATATATATATATATATATATATATATATATATATATATATATATATATATATATATATATATATATATATATATAGATTCTGATGGAACTATTTCTCTTCCAACAAAATATTTTTTTTTTTGTTTCAAGAAGATTAAATGTAAGTTTTAAAAAGTTGCGTTTCATTTATGACTTCTTGCACCAAATTTCAAAAATACTATTTGAAATATCTCAAAACATGCCATTATTGGTATGAATTGTTCTTCTTACAATCGGGAGTGTTCCCAGATGTTTCATTCCGCATGGATCAAGCACAACCCAAGAGGTTACACTCTTAAAAAGAACGTCCCGAAAATACTTAAAAATGTAAATACGACACATTTTTGCTCTCTAATGGCAAAATTTTAAATTAAAGAAATGCAATATGTAATTACATTTTTTTGCAAAATTTAAGAGTTTAACTCTTACTGTTTATTGAACATTGAGAAGACTTAAAATTTTATAGGAGTGTGTTTGAATTTTTGACATCATACTGTATGTTCTGCTGACAGTGAGATATAATAAAAACATTTGTTTCTACAGTAAAATTAGGAATTTATTTTAATTATTTCAGACATTAACATTTTATATTTTTTGTTTTATTTCGAAAAATAATCTTTAATTCTCTAATTGGATCAACTTTTTATAGTGTTTTCCCTAGACCAAAAATGGAGCAGGCGGCTTCTAAATAAAAGAGCACTTTTTGACAGAAATTTTATAATCTATAAAAAGTAGTCTTTTATACATTTATTTTTATTTATTTATTTGTTTATTTTATGTTTTTGTGTACACAAAACGTTACGGTTTTGTAGGGTCCTGGCATTTTTTTATAGTTATTATTTTTGTAATGTTTAGTTTTTTAATGTTCATAAGAAATTATGCTGAAGACATAAAAGGCATTTAGGTTTCTATTCTATCAAAATTCTAGTAAATAAAAATAAAAACCCAAGGGAGTTCAGATTTCCAGGCCAGGCTTGCATGAACCACTATTTTTCGGGAAAAAAGAGGGAAAACTTTCATTTGGATAAAAAAACTGGCTGACCGGAAGGAAACAAAGGGTAGTTGTAAGGGGAAATTATTCTAAGTGGAGTGAGGTTTTAAGCGGTGTTCCTCAAGGATTAGTGTTAGGGCCTGTTTTGTTCATTGTTTTTATGAACGATATTCACAAAAATATTTCTGGGAACATGAATTGTTTTGCTGATGATGTTAAAGTTATGGGGACTGTAGAAAATGAAGAACAAGCAAAACAGCTGCAAGAGGATCTAGATCATATTACGGAGTGAGTTAGGAAAAATTATTATTTTAGCAGGGTAGTGGAACCTTGGAACAGTTTACTGGAAGAGGTGGTAATGAGCAAGGGAGTAGATAGTTTTAAGAGGGCCATTGATCTTCATTGAGGATTGTAAATTGACTAGGGACCAGTCTAGCTGGGCCCAGAGCCTGTTGCTGGTCGTCACTTTTGTATTTGTAAAACTTCAAAAGGGCAAAGGCAGCCCATTAAGAAATGCGAAAAAGGAGGGCAGGACTCTGCGCCCTCGTAAAAGTGCCGTAGGAAACAGTACTTCAAACAACTAACTATGAAAAGTATTTCCAATATGGTACATGTGACAACTATGGACGTTTTTTTATAAAGTGCTTTTATTTAAGTAAAAAACATTGACGTTTAAAAAAACTGCGGCAGTAAAGCATCAACAGTAATACATTGATGTTTCCAAAACATCCATATTGATAAAATAAGAAATAATGTTAAGTAGCACAAATTGCCGATTACTGCAGATGGTTTTGGCAATACAAAGAATCCCTTTTTCAATGCAAAAGAAATGAGCTTAAACTGTGCAGACTCAAAATATTGATGCTGAGAAAATCATAAAAAGATTTTTAATGCGTTGAGTCATTTTTTCAACATATTATAAATTCAAATTAAGTTACTCCAATAAATTGGATATCTATACCTACTCAATTGCAACTTCTTTCCCTGTATAGCTTATATGAGTAATATTAGGACATTCTGTATGGGATATTTATGAATCACTTTACTACTTTTCCATTATCAAAATACTATTTACTGGTGGCTCACTGGTATGTTTTGCCAAACAGGACTGAACCATGAATTTTACCAAACAATCAATTTAAGTTGGCATAATTATTGTCGGGGCCAACATTTGGCATTTATTTATCATAGTTTGCCATTTGGATTATGAACAAGTATGAAAAGATTTGTGTATCACTAGTGTAAATTTTTTTACATCTACATATTTGTAGATCAATGTTTGAATGGCATGTTTAAAAACTCTGAAAGTCAACTCCTACATTTAATCTATACAGTCGACTCCCGCTACAATGCGATCCGACTTACGCAAAATGGCTATAACGTGGTTTTTACCCCGGTAAAGAATTTTATTCCTAGCACGAATTCTTCACCTGCAACATGAAAATTTTCCGAAGGGAATTGCGGTTTTTTCGTGAATAGACCTTCATCCCTTTGGCAGCACTAAGAGCGGAAGTTCCCACACCGTTCTAGTCTGAACATCGCTTATACAAAGAACTACTCCTCATTTTCCATAAATTTTTTTCATTCTATATGGGAAAGTTGATGAAATATAATGACACCTAAGAGTGCTGTTTCATTTAAAGTTTGTGAAGATAGAAGGAAAAAGAGAAACTTTCTCAACAACTATAGTGCATTTGTTTTTCTTACTACATAATATACGTACCGTAGTGGTTTATTTTACGTCGTTCTTTCCCATTGATCATTGATTTTGTGCATTGTAGCAGTTTTTTATGTTAAATAAAACGTTTTTTTTTAATACAATAAATAAAAAATTCTATTTTTTATTTAAGAAACAGTAATGTATAGTTGAGAAATGGTTTTTAACAGTTTGAGGTGGTGTTTACAAGTGTGTTTAATCGTATGAGTATGTTTATAAAAGTTTTTACACATACCCTTTTCCACAACGCGAAATTTCAACTTACGCGAAGGGTCTTGGAATGCATCCCTCGCGTAAGTCCGGACTCGACTATATTTTAATTAAATGACTTTTTTTTGCTTTCATTTAATACAACTGAAATATTCATCATAAGTTCATTGATCGAGTAACATTACTGATGTTACCAACGATGAAACTCTCACCATTCGCAACTCCAACGAACTATAGGGGGCACTGAAGTCACTGTCTAATGGCGGACTTAAAAACTAAAACAAACGCACATGGTAACGAAGAAAATGCTAAAAGTGTTGTGATTTTTGTTTGTACGTATGATTTTTTCGCTTTATTCTTTTTAAATTAATTTTCAAAGTCTTGTGGATATTCTGACCCACGTAGAAAGAAATGAGAATTCAAGAAGCATTACTAAACGTCAAAGATTAATGCAAACTACGTAGTTCGTAGTTCTAAGCAGCTATTTCCACGATGTTGAATTCGATATTGATCAATTCTTGATAAAACTAAATAATAATTGTGGCCTGACAAGAATAACAATTAATGCTAGAAAATTCAATATGACATTACAAATTATTATCGAAAAAAGATGATACTTCTTTGCCTTGCTTGGCTAGCGCTTATTGTTTTCCATTTGTAGCTCTCTCGAATTCCCGAATCGGTTAATTTTAAAATTTTCTGTTTCGATTTTTCTAATTTCTGAGTTACGATTTAATTGTGTCATGTTATGCAAATCATCAACAAAATTCTCACGGATATATGGTGGTAGTTTTCTTTTCAGTTGATTGACCATTATTTCTTTTCACTTATCGAATTCTGTAATCTTACTACCATTTTATTCCACTCATGATAAAAATTAAAAATGGTTTAACTAAAAACGTGAAATCTCGCCAAGGCTACTTTGCTCGCACAATACTAAAAGTATAACCCTAAACAAATTTGGCGAAACCTTTCAGCTGAGAATAAAAGGAATAAAGTAAATTCTTTCTCGGTTATTCATTTTGTTCTACGATAATATATTCAAGAAAATATTTTGCATACTGTCCATTCCAACTAAATGCTGCTGTAAAATATGGTAAGTTTAATTAATTTAAGATTAAAAAAACTTCCATATTCTTACAAATTCACACAAAACAATAAAATTTTTTACCTTGTATAACGTTATCAAGTTTGTTAATCCAGAATTTTCGCTTTCACCAATTATTAAGGAAATAATGAAAACTAACATTATTTTGAGAAGCTCGAGAATACTACTAAGGGACGAATTAATTTCTGTAGCTGAAAGCAAACTTAGACACATCGATTGCGAAAATAAATACTCAGAACAAACTGCCTGTGTTTATGTCAACAGACACACGTGGAACGCAACGTGGCAAATGTTTTAGTTTCATTTGCAGTTTTGTAAATCACCGCAAGGTAGCGTATTCTAGCGCTGGAGTTCCGAATAGGATGAAAATTTGATAATATTTTTTGGTAACTTTTGAGATGCAGGAAAATGCTTTGTTTTTACAAGGCTGAACTGGATCCGGTAACTTAACCGTTTTACTGGTAAGATTGGCATTTTAGAAGAATGAATAAACAAAAAATGTGGTTAACAATGAATGCTATCTGCTGGAGTTTAGGGTTAATCCACTGGAGTTAGGGTTAAAATGTCAACTATCAAAATATCACCAAACAGGCAATGACTTCGTTCAAATGTAGAAGCAGTTTTCCCTTGTCATACCTTGATGGGCGATTTTCTAGTTTATAAATAATTTTATCTATACAAGTGCATTATTTTTCCTAGATGTTTCTTTGAAATATCTTTTCAGCTATTAATTTCTTATTTAATCTCTAATATTTCTATTAAGCAAAGAAAAATATAGGCTATCAACAAAATAGTATGTCAATTTTTATATTTTATTTCTTATTGCAAAATAGTAATTTATTTAAAATTCTAATATCTTAACAAGTTTAACGTAACAGACATATATCATTTATAGTTGAATGAATCAGGAAAATATAGTTTTCTTATTATATTAATAAATATTTTTTTCACTGATTAATATATTTTAAAATCACTCTCTGTCTCAGTACACTGATAAAGTATTTTAAATAAAAAGAGCACATGGTTTTTAAATTCTAACTATTAAAAAGAAGTGTAATCATATATGGAAGGAGTTAAGTAATCTGGATGTGATTTTACTTTTACTAACAGGTTTCAAAGAAAAAAGTTAGTTTCTAATTGTGAAAGTCCAAAAGGAAATGAGACAAGAATGATCAATTTTAAGTAGCATAATCAAATTTATTCAATGAAAATTTTCATCAATGATTAAACTCAAGTTTGTGAAGCAACAAGCTTCTTTTTAATGCTACAATCTACACTAAGCGTTAAAAAAAAAAAAAAAAAAAATGAAAATTGATTTTTTGAACTAAATACTGTTATTATTTTGCAATAAAAGTTGTCTTGACAGCTTGACACAAATACTGTTCTCTTCTGTGAATAGTGTTGTCATACATAAAATCTTTTTAAAAAAAACATTAAAACTTATCCACGTTAGTTTTTTTTTTTGAGAAAACATATGTTCTATTTTGAACCCTACTTTCAGTAGAACAATTTCCCTCAGGAGCAGAGTAGGGATAATTCTATTAATTCTTTTTTATTGATATACTCCAAGAAACTATCTCTGACATTCCAATTATTTTGTAGGTTCCAATTCAGTGGGAAGTAGAAGATGTTACACCTGTTAAGCAACCAGACGGAAAAATGGGAATCCCTCAAAGAGCTATTGATTCTATAAATAAGAATACAATTGGACTTAAAGGACCTCTGGCTACACCTATTGGCAAAGGACATAGGTCTTTAAATTTGGCTATCAGGCAGTAAGTAATATATTCAGTAAATTACTGCCCATTAGCCAGGGCTCAAGCAGAAATACGTGAAATTTACCGCCAGCCCAGTCATTTCCAGCCGAGGACTGCAGTTTCATGCTTATTAGCACTCAACAGCCCGGCATAGGAAAGTGACTGAGCTGGAGATGGAAAACCTCTTGAGGAAGCCAAGAGTGCCAAACAAATTGGTAGCTAATATAGAATTAGCAGACCAGACGAGTGACCGAAGCAATGGTTCTGTTCTACTCGAAGATTGAACGGGAGGCAAGGTATATTCAGTAAATTACCGCTCATTAGCCTGGGCTAAAGCAGAAATACGTGAAATACACCGCCAGCCCAGTCATTTCCAGCCGAGGACGCTCAGTCACTTTCCTATGCCGGGCTGATGAGTGCTAATAAGCACGAAACTGCAGTCCTCGGCTGGAAATGACTGGGCTGGCAGTGTATTTTCAAGTAAGTAATATGTTTTTATTCATTATTTAGAATTTATTTTTAAATCACTTGAAAATACATGTTTTGCATTACATTTGTTTTTAATTACATTTATTTTACATGAAACGGCTTGATGTATGTCCGCCAGCCGTCCATATGTACGACCCCATATCATCTAGCTGCTCAGGTGGCAGGATGATTTGCCTTTTTAATATATTGCTTGTTATACCTTTCACCTTTTTGTACCTAGTAACAGCCAACAGCGGCTGCTTAAATATTTTTTTGTGGCAGCTTAAAATAGACTTTAATCCATACATCTCTGTACACATATCCATCCGTCTCAAAAAATATTAATTTGTGTTTATCTTGTTTTGGTTAAGGCAACTAGGTCTTAATCTTGTAATTTTTTCTGAATTGAGTTAAATACTTTTCCGAATAAGAGCTCCTCAACATCAAATATTTGGTGGAGCCAAAAATTGAAAGAGTCATTTTAAAACTAATTACTTTATTACAACTTGATAAGAAAACAAGCAACAATTAGTATAAGCAGAAACAATTGTGAACCATATAAGAACTTGTGCCATGAGGATTAAGTGATTTAAAACTAACTTAGCTGCTCGCCTATATCTTATCTTGATTAATGAACTTAGTACCCACAGCCCTTGTGCCCTACCTTTTTTTTTTTTGGAGCAATCAGGATTGCTTATTGTTTTCCCTTGACCATAGCTGATGTTCCTTTCATTTTATTTTTCTATGCTTTTAATGCAAACTCTTCTAGTCCACAAGCTCCTGTGAGCATGTTCCTCCTTCTGGGCAGTTGCATCCATGTCCACCAGAACGGACTTTATTTATACTCAACCCTGTTGATTTTACATAATTATCTTTGAACAAATCCAGCACCTGGCATTCATTTAAATTTTAGCACCTGTTCAAATCATGTTTTTTGCAATTATGATTGTGATGAGCCATTTGTAAAAAAAAAAAAATTCAAGGATTAGGGTCCTATCGCAATTTGTGATTG